>NC_048222.1:8873789-8917033 GCF_002007445.2 Ailuropoda melanoleuca | reverse complement strand
AGCGGCCTCCAGCAAGGTGCGGCGGCTCGGCGGGGCCGGCGTGCAGCCTCCAGCAGGTGTGGTGGCTCGGCGGGCAGGCGTGCAGGGGCGAGCGCTGTTTCGGTGTGGCTGCGTGCCGGGTCTCACCACTGAACCCGGACTGGTTTGGGTTAACAGGAAATGCTGGTTCTGCTGTTGGGAAGTTCAAAAACCATGACTTCTGAGCTTAGTCACCCCACCGTGGTTTAGACTGTGCGTTTTGTAACCTTCCTTCCGAGAATGTGCATAAAGCCAGTGCAGGAGGGCCAGAGCCGTGTGCGCTCGCCGCCCTCCTTCCCCTGTGCTCCCTGCTCCCTGGAGGAGGCCCGGCAGCCCTGTCTGTGGAGCTCTGCGTGGTCTGAGAACACTACTCTCCAGAGACCAAAATAGAGGAGCCTTGCAGTTGAGCGGTCTGTGTATCTGGCTAAAATAAATTTAAACTTGCCTCACTCCTGTAACCACTGTGGTTTTGATACTCAGATCTTCTATATTTTTAATTGAGGCTCCACGGTTGACCCCGACTTATCGTCCAAATCTGGACCTCTCCATTTTCATTCGATTCTTCATTGCCGTTGGAGTGACACTGTTTCCCGAAATCATGTGGGGTTTCAGCCTCTATAGAGGTGCCACGTGGAAGACAAATAGTTGGCATGTTGGGTTGTTCAAATGCAGTTTTACTGATAGAATTCTCCTTTTAAAAAAAAAAAAATTCAGTTAGCCAACATCTAGTACATCGTTTGTTTTTTTTTTTTTAAGATTTATTTATTTGAGAGCAAGAGAAAGTGCGTGCACGCACAACCGGGGAGGGACAGCGGGATTGGGAGAAGCAGGCTCCCTGCTAAGCAAGGATTCCCCCCCCCCCACCAATCTTGACTTGAGCGAAAGGCAGACGCTTAACCCACTGAGCCACCCAGGTGCCCTGCACCATCAGTTTTCAATATAATGTTCTATGATTCATTAGTCGTGTGAGAATTCTCCTTTTCCAGGATTGTTGAAACACAGTATGCCTTGTGTTTCTGTCAAGGGCTGGTACCCGTGTCCAAATCATGTCTACCTTTTGTTCTAAAATAAGCTTTCCTGGAGTGCCTGGCTGGCTCAGTGGGTAGAGCATGACGCTCTCAACCTTGGGGTCGTGAGTTCAAGCCCCACATGAGGGGTAGAGTTTACTTAAAAAAAATAATAAGCTTTCCTGCACATGATCATTTCCCAGGTGTCTGCTCGCTCCTGGGACCACAACGAATTCTTCGCCCAGTTCGCTGGTGACCACACTCTGCTAACGCCTGGCTACTCCGTCATCATTGAAAAACTGGCAGAAGGCCTAGACATTCGGCTCGAGTCTCCAGTGAGTACGGACAGCGGCGGGGAAGGGCGGCTCTGCTTTGGCCTTGTGTTTGGAGGATACAGAGTTTGGGGCGCTTGCCGTGACCTTGCTCATTAGGTAGCCCCGCTGTTTGGAGCAACAGTGGCACAGATTCATCTTGGTTACTCATGTGGGCGGGAGTCTCATGACCCCCCTTGACAGAGCACATTTATGTTCACTCTAAAATTTTCCCTTCGCATCTTTGTCCCTGCACGTTTGTATTGTGCATTACTCTAATCACAGAGGCTGCAATTCGTGTTATGTTTCACTTTAGACGATTATAAAGATCTTCCATATTCTGACAAAGTGTTTATAAATCTTAACGATGGGGTGATAGTTCCCTGAAGGAAGCTGTAAATGTTTAGATCTCTGAATGCCAGAAAATGGTTCTTTGGAGTCTTGGAGATAGAAACTCACACGATAAACTTGGAGAGGATCCTGGATCGTGTGGCTCCGTCCCCCGTGGTTTTCATGATTGTTCTTCTTGAGCAGGTGCAGAGCATCGATTACTCCGGGGATGAAGTGCAGGTTACCATTACGGATGGGACAGGGTGTACAGCACAAAAGGTAGGTACTAGAATTTCACTAGGTGCTGCCCGGGGTCTGGGGGGTCTGGGAAAACCGTGTTTTCCACCAAGAAGTTTGCCTTTGGCAACCTGCCTGGAGCCTTGTCTGAGTCCTGAAGAGTTACCTACCTGCACTCAGTCATGTGTGGATCTGCAGATCTGATATCCTTTCTCGAACACTGTATAGATTTCGTGGTAGACGAAATTCCTAAAAGTGTTTCTGAAAGTGGGTTCTGTGGTACATCGGTCCTGAAAGTTGAGTAAGAAAAGAAATCCTTCAGCCAAATAAGTTTGAAAAGTATTGTATACTGCAGTCTACTTTTTGGGTTAAATATAACTGTGTTAAAGGCTCTGAGAAGTTGTGCATTACCAAAAAAAGTTAATTTTGTTTAATTTGGTACTTTCCAAGTTGGCGGTGGTGGTTTTTTTTAGTTTGTTTGTTTTGACATGGAATCATTTTTTCATTCAAGACACCTCTGTATTTTCATTTTGAAACTGGAATTTTTCGTAAACAGCTTCACTAGGTGGACAGTGGAGGGTGCTATACTATGTGACATCACACGGAGATTTCTATGGTGTTGGAGAGCAAAGGTACTTCCCTGGGGCAGAGGAGGATTAATAAGCCCTGTAAATTTATTTCAATTTATTTATGTCTGAAATGAGGACAAAATGTGTAACTGAGAGACCAACACTGGTTCCTAGATTAGCTGTGTTCCACACTTTCCAGTTACCTACAAGTACTCCACAGACCCTGACACTCCCCCAGAAGTAAAGGATCACAGGTCACATGAAGACACGGGGTCTAGTGTATGAGCCATGGGGCGGGCTTACAAAGAAAGACTGCAGAACCCCACCCCGCAGAGATTCTCAGTGAATCGGGCTGGTCATGTTTGTAATGCTTCCCCAGGTGAGTTCAGCTTGCGGCCAGGCCAGCAACAGTGTCCTTATCCGTGAGCCCCAGAGTGAGAAGCAGGCTAATATCTAAGGCTCCTCCTAGTGGTAAAAATTTTAATTCCTCTTTTTCAAATTGCAAGTCAGCTGATGGCTCACCCTCTGGGATTTTGTGTCTCTGCCTCACAGCAGCCTCTGCCGGGTCACCCTCTGCCTGGCCCTAACCAGGCACCTTGCCTTTCTTTCTTTGGATCCGGCTCTCCGGCTCTATTAGGGCAGAGCTGTTGTTTCAAAGTCCGCTCTGAAACGTTTAAAGGAAGTCTTTTTATTTTTATGGTAGTCTGCACACATCCCACAGTTTGAATTGGAAGTTTCCAAACCGAGTTATAAGTGAAAGATCACCACCCATCCTGGTACACCGACAGACATCTGACAAACTCTAGTGCAGTCTCTAGGCTGCTTGCACCGAGATCTGGTGTGAGTCCCTGGCCAGCGGGTGTTTACCTCTTTCCCCTGTTTGTTTACCTTTGCTCATGTGCTTTTGAAATCTTTTTTGTCGTTAAGAAAATATCTAGATCTGGGGCGCCTGGGTGGCTCAGTCGGTTGAGAGTCTGCCTTCGGCTCAGGTCATGATCCCAGGGTCCCGGGGTCGAGTTCCTCCCTGGGCTCCCTACTCAGCGGGCACAAGGAGTGATGGCTTCTGGCTGTGGTTGTGGTAACATGGTTCTGGAGCTAGAAATTTCCCGATTGTATGGAGAGACAGCAGCTCTTTGATGGCCGGGTTTTGTGATGGAACTTGGAGAGTCATTCTTGAAGGCTCTGTTCGCACCTGTTACTTCAGCTCTCCTAAATGATTTTGTGAGCCATTGGAGACCCTGCAATAAATTGTTTCCTCCTTAAAAAAATTTTTTTTGTGGCTCCTTGTGATTCTAACACTCTACTGTTTTCGATATGCTTTACCATTTATGAAATCTATTGATGTGTATTGTAAGAGTTTTTGTTCTAAGCATTATGTCAATTCTTTGAGTTCAGTAGGCCAGGTATTAGCCGCACATTAGAAAGTGTCGGTAATGATACACAAATGTAGTTCTCCTGACTCCATATTTAGGGCCATTTCCTCTTATAGTACTGCTTTTCAGGATTGGGATCTATTGACTGTTTTTACCCAGGATTCTTCTAAACCATCAAGACCTTTCTGTGAGTTCTTCCATGTGGATGCTACTTTGGCTCAGCCAGGCACCCTTGTGCAGTGAACAACCTGCCCAATGGTACATGACAGCCCTTATTCTTCCCAATATAACATGGGACGTTGACAGTCTCATGATTGGCAATAGAGAGGAATGTCCCTTGGGTGTTGAGATTTTCCTGGAAATGAACCCACTGAATAGCTGTGGTGTTAGGTTCAGTTGCTTTTGTGTGTTCATTATTCATTTTTCTCACAGGTATTAGTCACTGTTCCACTGGCCTTACTGCAGAGGGGTGCCATTCACTTTAACCCACCGCTGTCAGACAAGAAGATGAAGGCTATCAACAGCTTAGGCGCGGGCATCATTGAAAAGGTGACTGCATTACTCAAGCCTCAGAACTAAGGAGATTAAAGTCAGATGACCGGAGTTCCTTAACTTCTGGTATTGGGAAGTAGTGGATAATGCTTTAAGCCAAATAAAATTTGAAGATTTTCTCTTCATTTGAATAATAATTCATGAAGAATACAAAAGGATATTATCAAAACGAGAGGAGGAGAGCTGGCTGGGGTCTGAATTTTGACTTTAGGAAAATGAATCTTGTTATTTCAGAATTTCAACTTGGCATATAAATATGTAAATAAGGTAGGGTCTTTTTTGTTTGTTTGTTTGTTTTCCTTCTCCTTGGCTGCTTTCTATGCCTACCCTCCATTAATTGGTTCCAGTGAGGAGAGAGTTTCACTTCCTCTGCCTTTAAAATCTTCTCTAGCAGAACGTGCCAGTGCTGCAGGGGATCCTGGCAGCCCTGGGGTGGCTAGAATTTATCTTAGGGACATTCGCTTAAAGACCAGGTCTCAGGGATGCCTTGCATTTTCGGATCAGCCTGATGGTTGTCGGTGGGTCCCACCATCATCGGTGGGAGTGCAGGACTGCAGGGCACAAAAAGCCAGATGCTCACAAGAGAACAAACGAGACAGGCATGTGGAAAGGGAGCATTTAGGCTTGTGTTTTTGTGCATAGCTCTTTAGTTAAGAACTGCAGGTTGCTTCTTAGAGATTGCCGTCCCTCTGATTCCAGAAACTCCTAACTATCTTTCTCTTGCTCACTTTCCAGATTGCCTTGCAATTTCCTTATCGATTTTGGGACGGTAAAGTTCAAGGGGCTGACTTTTTCGGTCACGTACCTCCTAGCGCCAGCAAGCGGGGGCTTTTTGCTGTGTTCTATGACATGGATCCCCAGGTAAAGTCGCTGGTGACATGTGGTCTGAATTCCCTTGCTGCAGTTTAGAACTGGGTCACGCTCAGGGACCGATGGACAGGGTGGACGCACCAGGTCTATGTTGATGTGCCTGGGGATACTTGGATGGGACGTTTCCTACAGGAGCCCCGGTGTCCACCGTGTTTTCCTCAAGTGCTGACGTTGCTCCCCGGGAAATGCATTAGTATTTTGGACTGGTGGGGAGTCCTCTCGGGGAGTCAGCGCAGCACAGTACTGAGCGGTACCGGAACGCGGGGTCCTCCTGTGAGCACCGAAGGGCGGGGTGTGCTTGGCCCAGATGGGGCAGCTCGGTGTTGGCAGGTGTGTGATCGTGTGGAGGCGGGCGGGGAAGGGGCATGCCTGGGACTTGAAACGTCCTACTGATGTCCTGCAAAAGAGTCACCCTTGTTGTTCCTTCTACTTCCTTCCAAGAAACTTCCTCTTCAGAGGTTTCACTTGGGAGCCGTGGGCAAAAATTTCTTTACCGATTGAGGAAGATTTTTTCCCTTAGTTTATGTGCAGATGTCCCTTCTCCATCTTCTGTTCCTTCTGGAACAAGTTCTTATAAGGGAAAAGCCAAGAGCAACCCTGAATTTGATATTTACCCTTCCTCCTGAGCTTCTCAGCCGCCAACAACCAAATGTATAGATGTACAATGAGTGTCGTCAGGGAACCGAGCTGGGGATGGAGGAGGGGCAGGGACCGGACAAAGTCAGAGGCTGGGGAGCACGAAGCCCTTCCCGATTTGGAGCCCGGAGCCGTGCAGTTAGGGGCCTCCGTGCTGAAAGCTGAGAGTGAACCGCCCATGCCTTCCTTCCGCATCTGCAGAAGCAGCACAGCGTGCTGATGTCGGTGGTGGCCGGGGAGGCGGTGGCGTCCATCCGGACCCTGGATGACAAGCAGGTGCTACAGCAGTGCATGGCTGTCCTGCGGGAGCTGTTCAAGGAGCAGGTCAGAGAATGGCGCGCGCTCCGCGGCCACGTGTGGCCCTCAGCCAGCTGTCTTTGGGGCCGGGCCCGGGCTACGCCGTTCCTTCTTCCCATGGCCGGCCGGCCTCCCCCCGTATACCGGACCCGTCCACACGGGCTGCTGTAACACACACCACCGCCCAGGGGTGGGGGTGGGGGGGTTGAACCATGGACATGGATTTTCTCACCATGCTGGCGGCCGGAAGTCCAAGACAGGTGCGGGCAGGTCTGGTGTCTTCGGAGGCCGCCCTCCTTGGCCTGCAGATGGCCGCCTTCCCCCTGGGACCTCACCCGGGCTCCCCTCTGTGCTTGTCTGTGTCCTCTCCTCCTCTCACAAGCACACCAGGCATCCTGGCTTAAAGGCCACCCCAGAGACCTCACTGTAACATGATCACCTCGTGCGCGGCCCTTGGGGGTTAAGGGCTTCAAGCTAGCAATTTTAGGGGGACACAGATGAGCCTATAGCAATATTCCGAATGGCCTTCCACACCTTTGTCTTCCTTTTCTGCTCACATCATGCACGCCCCCCCTTTTTGCGCTAATCCACAGCGGGTGCCTGTCCGCAGGGGAACTGCGTGAAGTGTGGACCGCATCACGGATTTGCACGTGCTCCTTGCACGGAGGCCATGCTGGTCCTCCCCGTGTGGTTCCGATTTTAGTGTCTGTGCTGGCCGCAGAGGGCACCATACCCCCTTGCTTTCCCAGGGACGGAAAAGGCTCCGCGTTTTAACCCAAACCCCAGCAAGCTTTGACAACTTTCCTTTCGGAGGGATATTGTCCGGCATTTTCTCCTACCCCATAGACTTGGCCCGTCTCTTCTCTGTCTTTGCTCCGAGGAGCTCAG
Organism: Ailuropoda melanoleuca; assembly: GCF_002007445.2. Classification (NCBI taxonomy): domain Eukaryota; kingdom Metazoa; phylum Chordata; class Mammalia; order Carnivora; family Ursidae; genus Ailuropoda; species Ailuropoda melanoleuca. Next base: position 8,909,945 of record NC_048222.1, on the reverse strand, counting down.
GGTACGTCAGATTCACCAGTTTACCAAACCTCACGCTCTCCAGAGATCTGTAAATGGCGTGGCTAATAGCTTCACGTAAAGCAGTGGGAGTAGAAAGAACTGAAAAAACTCAAAAGTTACGTAAATTATAGAGAAAGGCCCCTGGGGGGGGTGGGGGGAGGCTGTTGCTTATTTTACATGATGTGATTACATCTCACAGTTGTCACTCGCTTGGGGTTTTTGCCCCAAAACTTGTTTTCACGCTAGTTATTTGGAACTTAGCAGATTTTTTCCGTAGAACTGTTTTTCATGCTGGTGCTTGTCAGAGGCAGGGAATTAACGTGAAACTTCGTGAATGAGAAACATGCCGTCCTGGGGCTGATCTGCGGAGAAGGCTGTTGAGAATCCCAGCCCGTCCCAGGGCTGCTCCCTTCCCTCCCGCCCTGGCCCGCGTGCTCCTCTTGCACCGTCACAGCGCATGCCAGGCGTGGGCAAGGGGGCGCCCCAAGTCTCAGGCGCTGGCCACGGCCGGCTGGGTGGGGGGCGCGCGCCTCTGGCCGGGTAAGGTGTAGACGTGAGATGCCGGGGGAGGTTGCAGAGTTTGGGCAGGACATGGAGGACGCCTTTTTTTTTTTTTTTCCCCCGCCCCCCCCCCCCCCCGATCGCGGTTCACGGTTCCTTCTGCGTGACACAGGAAGTCCCGGATCCCACCAAGTATTTCGTCACTCGGTGGAGCACGGACCCCTGGATCCAGATGGCGTACAGCTTTGTGAAGACGGGCGGCAGCGGAGAGGCCTACGACATCATTGCCGAGGAGATACAGGGCACGGTCTTCTTCGCGGGCGAGGTGCGTGTCCGCAGCCTGAGCCCGGCCGCTCTTGTTTGGCTTACGTTCTTTTCACGGAAGGGCTGTACGTCCAGGGTTGCGGAGCGAAAGGCAGATCGGGTCAAACGTGTGAGGACACCGGGGGTGCCCGGGCCGCGCAGTCGGTTAATCGTCGTACTCGGTTTCGGCTCAGGGTATGAGCTCGGGGTCCTGAGATGGAGCCCCGCGTTGGGCTCCCTGCAGGGACGGAGTCGGCTTCGGTCTTTCCCTCTCCCCTGCTCGCTCTCGTGCTCTCTCCCTCCTCTCTCTCTCTCTCAGGAATAAATCTTAAAAAAAAAAAAAATGTCAGGACACGGAACAGCAGATGTCCCTCCACACCCTCCTCCCGTTCCCAGGACAGCCATTTTTAACCCTTCCTGTCGTTTCTTCAGGAATTTGCTTCCTGCGTGCGGACATTTCTGTTGTTGGCTCGTGACCTGACAAGGGAGCCACTGTGCGCTGACCTCCCGTCGGGCGGAAGGTCGCCGTGCAGTGATTCACCCTGGGAGCGGCCTCGTGCGCCCGGATGCGGCTTCCCGCAGAGCCGGGCGCGCACGACTCCTGCCTAGGCGCCTTCTCCCGGTCACGTGGCCCCGGTGCGCCTGAGCTCGGGCCGTCGGCCCCTCCCCTCAGACCCCGCCCCGCGGCAGCCCTGCGAGCCGGCGGGTTCGCTCCGCTTGTGGAAACCCCCCTTCCTGGCGTCCTCTGGTCGGCGCTCTGGTCTGCACTGTTCACCTCTGGGGCCCCTGCTTGCCGCTCTCCGCGGTTGGCGCTTTCATTTTCTAGATGCCTCTTTCCTTTCTTTTAACGTTTGTTTTTTAAATTGTGGTAAATTACGCATGACATGCAATTTACCATCTTAACTATTTTTTTTTTTTAAAGATTTTATTTATTTATTTGACAGAGATAGAGACAGCCAGAGAGANCCCCCCCCCCCCCCCCGTTCCTACACCCTGGGCTTCCCTGATCCGCTTGAATACGGACAGACTTCACAAACTCCCCACCGTCATCTTTGGGATCCAGTTTCTTTACGGGAGGGTCTGATAAGTCAAATTGTAGGAAGTAGAAGGACTGCTGTTTTGGCAAATGATCTAAAATTATTTTTCCGTAATTGTTTCTAATACTGAAGAGTCTCGTTACTTCACGACTGCATGAGCGTCGCACAGAATGTTAGGGGCCTCTCGGTCACCCCTGCAGCACCCTTGTAGCCACAGGCAGAGTTTCCAGACGCCATGAACGACTGGTCCGTTTCCATCTAGAAGGAAGCTTTTACCATCGTGACTGTTTTTAGATGTACAGTTCAGTGGCATCAAATACACAGACGCTGCTGTGCCCCCATCACCAGCACCTATTTCCAGAACTACTTCATCCTGCGGAACCGGAAACTCGGTCCCCATGAAACAGCACTCCCCCTTCCCCCTCTCCCAGCCCCTGGCTACCACTTGTCTACTTTGTCTCTATGAATTTGTTCTGGGTGTCTCATCCTCTCGGTGGAAGCCTACAGTGTTTGTCCTTTCCTGACTGGCTTATTTCACTCAGCAGAATGTCCTTAAGGTTTATTTGCATTGTGGCATGTGTCAGAATATCCTTCCTTTTGAGGACTAAATATATTTCATGTGTATATAGATCATTTCTTTTTTAAAAAATATTTTATTTACTAGAGAGCATGAGCGGGGAGAGGGAGAAGCAGACTCCCCACTGAGCAGGAGCCTGACATGGGGCTCAATCCCAGGACCCTGAGATCATGACCTGAGTCAAAGGCAGACGCTTGTTGACTGAGTCCCCCGGGTGCCCTACAGATCTCATTTCATGTATGCATTCGTGTCCTGAATGCTTGAGTTGCTTCTGCCTTCTGGCTATTGTGAGTAATGCTGCCGTGAATATGGATGTCCATCTGTCTGCAAGAACCTGCTTTGGGTTCTTTGGGGTATATACCCAGAAGAGGCCTTGCTGGATCATGTATTAATTCTGTGCCTAGTTCTTTGAAGAACCACTACACTGTTTCCCACAGCAGCGGCATCCTTTTACACTCCGACCAACAGTCACAAAGGTTCCAATACTTGAGATTTTTTTAAGGTTGATTTATTATTTGAGAGAGAGAGTGTGCGTGGTTGGGGAGGGGCAGAGGCAGAGGGAGAGAGAATCTCAAGCAGACTCTGTGTTGAGTAGGGGAACCCGACGTGCAGTTTGATCTCATGACCCTGAGATCATGACCTGTGCCAAAATCAAGAGCTGGACACTCAACTGTCTGAGCCACTCAGGTGCCCTGCGATTTTTTGGCGTTTTTTGATAATGGCCATCATAATGGGTATGAAGTGGCCTGCCTGCTTTCTTGGTTTATTTCTGTTGAGAAATGTTTTGCTGTTTTGATCACTTACTTTCTCTGTGTCTGTTTTTGCTTGCTTACAATCTAGACAGTCCCATCCTTCAGTCCTTGGTTTTTTTCTCACTTCCGATGGTTTTCTCCCCACATTTTTTCCTCTTATTTCTAGATCTTTTGTTACATATATTGAAACTCTTGAATTGATTATCTAATTTCCTTTTCTTTGCTGTTACTCATCTCTGTCTTCATATCCTGTTGTTGAGATGGGGGAAATTTCATCTTCCCACCCTTGAGTTGACTTTTGAAATTTTGGCTCTTTTATGAGCACGTGCTTGTCCTTGGATTATTCTTTTGGTAACACCCTCTCTTGCTTCATGACTCCTCAGAGTTCCTGGTTTGTTTCCTTTAGCCTGTGCCTCCTCCGTGTCCACATACTCCATCCTTGACTGTCTGCTCAGATTCGAGTGAGGCGTTTTTATAAAAGCCTACAGAGAGCTCCCGCAAGCTTGCCAGCGGGTGGTTGGATCCCCAAACATCAGTCTATCTATAGCTCTTTCCTCTGGGAACGTATAGTTTCTCTGCGCTTGGTGGCAGCTCCTGACATCCTGGGAGCCGGAAGTCTTGTTCTTAGTTATGAAGACTTGACTTAATCCCCATGTTGTTTGGTGCCTCACCCTTGCCTCTGCGTCAGAGCTCCAGGTGGGTTGTGGTGGTGGGAGCGGGGAACCTGGTGAGGGACCAGATTGCTCTTCGTAGCCTTCAGCCCTGTTTTCACTCACACTCAGCCTTCTGCTCTGTGGTTCCTGATGCCTCCAGTGGCGCTCTGGGGTGTGAATTGGTTGCTTTTGATCCCCCCCCCACCAACGTAGCAGAGTAAGGTGAATTCTCAGCACTCTTTCATCTGTTTTCATACTGTGTATGTTAGCTTAGGACTCACACATCTTCTAGTGTCATCAAAAATGGAGTTGGTGTTATCTTTTCCTGATTTTTGGAGGATTGCAAAAGAACGTCCTTTAAAAACCAGCTATCTTAGATGCGTCCTTGGCCTGCAGAGAGCCAGCTCTGGGAACGGCATGACGGCTTGCCAGGCAGCTGCTGTCAGTGCTTCCAGGAGAGGCTCTGTTAGGCTCATGAGATACAGTTGCTACTTCACAGTAAAAGTGTTTTTTAAACCCATTTCTGAGGTTTCTGCCCCCTTCTCCCTCTACTAGTACTTGTAACATTACATCCCGATCATACCTCCATTTATTGAAGTCTTTGGCCCTGGACGTTTTCCTTCCATCCCAGCCGTCAACCTAGATGACATGGCACCTAGCTTAGTTCCCACGGAGCTTCCTGTTCATATCCTTCCCCATCTTCTGAGGTCTGCTCACCGCACACAGTGGCTTTCCCACAGCTACATCATTGCTCCCGCCCCCGAAGGCGCAGATCGGCTTGCTGCTTTTCCTGTCCTGGTTTGCTGGTTCTGTTCCAGCTACACCCTCCTGGAAAGTGGGCTTCTCCCATTGCCAGTCCTCACCTTTCTTTCCCCTTCCTCTTAACTCGGCTCTGTCCTTCTGTTCCAGCCATCTAGCGAAATTCTAACTGTGGATGGATTGGTTCGTGTTCTGTGCCTCCGTCGTTGCTGATTCGAACAGCAAGGTTGCTTGTCTGACAAGGGTGCAGGGACTGTGTCTTATTCATTATTCTTAGTTCCAGTACATGGTATATAGAGGTGATATCCTAAGGATTGGTACACAGTAGTTCACAGGACTACAGAGAAAGTTGTAGAATGATCTGGTGAAGGATAGTGGGATCACCAGAGAAGTACAGGAGCAGTGATGGGGGAGTAGTACTCATAGCACAAAGAAGTGCCATCAATCTTCGAGGATCAGAGAAAAGTATAAGCTTGTATTATCTGTTGATTATCATCTGAATTCCATACACATGACCTCAAATTATGCAATTATTTCTTACAGGCAACAAACAGGCATTTTCCACAAACTGTTACAGGGGCATACTTGAGTGGTGTTCGAGAAGCAAGCAAGATCGCAGCATTTTGAATAGAATTTGTCTGGACCCAGCTTTCTTCTGTGCCCCAGATGGTAAAGTTTGAAACACATGTTAAACCTCACTTTCATAAAACCAAACAAAAAACCTCTGAGAGCATTAGCCCCAAGAATCCTTTTGAAGCACTTATATTTTAACTGCATTTTCCACAGGTTGATTAGGGCTATGTCTTCTGTATTTCAGAATAAAGCAGAATAGAACCTTAAATTAAGATTTTGGATAGGCTTTCTTCCATGGTTGGAGACTCCCTTTAAATCTGACATTTTGTTGGGCTCATCAGTTTTCAAACATTGAGAAACCAAGCAGCAATTATTAAAAAACCAGACAAAGCCATGTATTTTTCTTCTGCGACAGTTTATAGGTATCTTTGCCAATGAGCCTTAAGACTTTTATATAGCTCCAATATTGAGCTTTTACTTAAAATTTAGATAGAAATCTTTCCATTTCGGATACAACACAAACTCTTCAGTTAAAAGTAAATGAAACTTCTAGCCTGTTTTGTATTGTACATATTTCTTTCCTTTGTGTTATTCAAAAGAAATTTAAATTCAGGTATCTTTTGTGATACATTTTAGATTTGTGCACTCATTGGCAAAATAGCAAAATTTTCAATTCCTTAAACAGCATAGGTATTCTATCATTTAGAATGGGGTAGAGATAGTATAGTCTTCATACTTTAGACCATTTAGAATATGGCTGTTTTTCTAAGAGCCAAGTTAGGGTGGATGGCACACTTTAGCCTTAATTTTGGCAACCACTAGCAAAAAGATCTTTCTTGTCAGAATACTTTAATAAAAAACTCCCTCTACTGCCTCTTTTTAAAGTAACAGACTCAAACTCTAGGAGTATTTTTTACAGCATTATGTTTTCAGTATTCCATAGGCAGGTCCACTGGAAAACTGCAGAAAAACGTGATATCCTGGTAAATATTACACATTTAAAGCCATATCTTAAAAGCCTGAGAACATGGCAGATACTCAGTTCTTCCTTTTTTCACTCATGATAGAATAATTCAACTAAAATAAACACTGGTTTCAGGGTCTTCAGGATGCTTATCTTGCCAAGAAGTTAGAAAAGTGAATGGTAACTTAAGTGCTTTTGTTTTAAAAAGTCTGAACAGTTCTTTCAGTTATATTAGTCTGCTTCAAAAAGGGATTCAAAATGACTTTAAAGACACTTTGCAAAATATTAGGTATTTTTAAAATTTAAAGTCAGCTTGTAAGTAGAAAAAGTATTTTATGCAAACTTAACAGAATTCAGACACATCCCTCCCCATCAAAGTATGATACAAAACAGCCGTAAATTGGTTTCAAAGTTAGTTAGTTATTTAGATTATCTGATGATTGGGAAGTATTCTGCTTTAAAATGCTATGTATTAAAATGTTTAAAGAGTAGCATGTGTTTAGTGATAAATACAAAATATTTTAAGTTTGAAATGGCTCACAATTGTTTAGTCTCTGGGCACTTAAACTTGGTACTGTGCTACAAGCAAACTAAGGAAAAACCTAGTTAGCTGAAGTACGGTAAATGTGTATGTAAAAAATTTCCTGTCTCAAGTGACATCATTTGACTTTTTGTTCATTAAGGAACCATGGTACTTTTCTTTTCTTCTTGAGTTTGTTTTTTCACGTTTCAAGATTTTATAATTGAATAGCAGTGAATACAGTGTTTTAACTGCAGATTGTGAACAGCTGGTTGTATAAAACTGCTTAATAAAAACTAGACTTGTTTTTCAAATACACTGTGCACTGTAGTGATGAACGCACTTGTATTAGCCATGCCTTCCCCACGAACCTGCACGTACCCCCTCCATCCCCTCTCCTCCAAACCTTTTGTAGACTGTTTTTTAGCTCCTAGGTCTTACTCTGCTTACCCCCTTTCAAGTGAGTGATCATAAAATAAACAATTGTTAACCATAATCACCTACCTTTTGAAATCACTTCCCACTTTTCCTTCGTGACCTCTCCATAGTGCACATGCTCAATGTAAATGTGGTCCATTATCACTGAACAGCACTCCAAATTAAATGGGTTGTGGGGCTAACTCCACCTAAAAACCCCTGTTCTGAAATCCTCAGCTAGAGGGGGGAAATGCTACAGGAATTTAAGACATTAAAACAAGAGACAAGAGCATGGATTTATTATTTTTATTGACAAGGTTGATAAGAACAAATTATTTAAAATCAAAGGCCAATTCTAAGGTCTCATTTAGTTGTGTACTCCATTTATTTGTATTTATCCAGAAACAAGTCAAACCTGTTAAAATACCCAACAATCAACACATACCATTTTTATGTATTTCCACGGATGGATTTTTAAACACTCATTGGTTTATCAAAGGCCTAATTCTCTCATAAGTAAGTAACACTGTTTTATTTTAAAATTCAGAGATTCAATAAACTGATTAAGACAATTTAAAAGATAAGACAGTCTCATTCAGGAGTGGTCTGTACATTGATCACCTAGAATCCTGATTGGCCAAAATTTAAAACCCAAAAGCCGTGATTCCACAAATAAACTTCTTTAAGGTTAAAAATAAGTCTTTTATCACTTTTGAGAAATACTTTGTCAGAGATACTCACTATTGCCTGCACATTAACTTCTAGCATTATACTCGGTATGTTTATCATAATTATAAAGGTGGCCCGGTCTCCTGTAAATATCAGCATTTTATATGGGCAAAAGCAGTTAATAAAAATCACTTCATTTATTATAAGCCAAATGTGCTTGTACTTTTAATCCCACCCTGTCCCCAAATTTTGAAGTTCTGATGTACTGATTTGGTTGATCCTTAATATAAAATGTATCTACAGACACTTGCAGAGTTAACACTCAAACTACAAATTGATGACACTTCTTCTGAGGCAAAGCAGAGAACGATCTGTTCCTTCAGTGTTTTCTCCACTGAATTTTGACTTTCACTGCTCCGTCATACCATCTGGCCGAACACTGACATTTCATAGTTTATAACTGTAAAGATACCTACTTAGAGGAGTTTAAAAATTGATCTGCACAAAAGAAATAAAAAAACTTTATATACAACAAATTTGTTTTTAAAAATACAAAAATAACATCTGTCACTTTTGTCATGCTGACAATTTGACATATATACACATGCAGCAGAAAATTTTCAATCTCAATAGCTGAAGCCTGTATTTTTAATATGAACACACTGCCACTGACAGGTGTGTATCCAAAATATTTCAGGTAGTAAATACTGCCACAGTCTCTGCGTGTATAAACGTCAGTAATAGCTTGTTCTACTTGATTAAAAGTATATCTGAAACAAGCGAATACTAAGCGCGCTTAAAACTACAACAGTTCGAGAATCTACGATCTCCTATCAAGAAATCCAAAATGTACAAAATACAACTATAAAAGCAAGGAACAGTTACTGCCATGCAAAATTTAAACTAAAAACTGCATAGAAATGCAATTTAAAACAACAAACTCAAATTTACTTAATACTCAAGATAAAAAGATCAGCAATAAGTTCTACCAACACAACGCTTGCAGGGATTTAGAAAAGGAAATACATTCTCTTTGCTGGTATAATGGTATAAATCAGATCTTTACATCCACGGGACAAGTCATCTGTCTCCTCTGCCTCAAGAAATCAGCTGCAATGAGAGAAACAACATTTTCCTATACCCAAAATACATTAGGAACACAAAAATCATACCCTGCCCCCCTTCTTAAACTTCTGTTTTACACCACTGTGACCTTGGGAAATCTGTTGGGACCCATATCAAACTTGGGCTACTTCTGGTCGTCTGCCTCTGGTGGACAACAGTTATGCTCAAGTGGTTGTGAGCGTCTGTGACGCGCCTGGCTGCCCACGTACAGGGCGAGCCTGAGGTCGGTTCCGTCACTACTGTTCCGACTGTATTTTTAAGCTTTACAATGGGAAAGAGAAAATATTTTCCCCATCTATTCTGAGAAAATTTGAGGGTCAAATGTGATATATTTAGTGAAATGAATATTTTGAAAAAAATGCAGTATTTGATATACATCACTCCTTTGTCTTAGATGTTCAGAATGACCAAAATTGATCAAAAGGTAGATATATTTACCTCTTTAACAGTTGTTTTTATGAAATCTTTTCTTTCAGTTAAATCATAAGCAGGATAATTTTCATATACCTATAGTGAAAATGAAAAAGGTTAAAAGTAGTTTTAGAAATCCAGTGCTATTCTTTATACCTTTGGATAAAGAAGAAATGGATGCCACATACAAACAGCTGCACGTGTGCGCAAACTGTTCTCGCTCACCAGACAACTGCACTGAGCAGACGATAAACTAGCGCGCGAACATTCTCACTGTTGTATACGCTACTGGGAATATCAGCTGAGGTAACAGACGCGGGCGAGGCAAACACCTACACAGAGATCTTAGGTAAGGGGACTAAGCTCTTTACACTGGCAGGTTATCTGTCAAATGTTTCCTAGAGACTTCCTTACGCTGCTTTGTTAGGTCCTCCAACACTACTGAGGCTCCCCAACGTGAACTCTGGTGACTTCAGCCTCCGCTCCACCACTCCATCCCCTCCCCTAAGTGACATGTCCGGGATCTGGGTGGTCTCAGGAGTCCGTCTCTTTTGTCAACTCGCTCCCCGCTGCCTGACTTCACGATGACTCCTGGGCTGACTTCATCCGCACCCGCAGGCTTCACTCCTGAGGTGCAGTGAAGGTAAGCAAGCTGCTTCAGTACAGGGCCAGACAGTAAATGGTTTCAGCTTTTCCAGGAGCACAGTTTCTGTCACAAGCACTCAACCACGCCATTGTCGTGTGATAGCTGCCACAGACAACGCTGGAATGAATGGATGTGGTTGTTGTCACATTAAACTATTTACAAAAACAGATGGGAAGATAGATTTGGCCCACAGGCTGCAGTCTGCCAGTTCCTACGAATAGAAGCAGTCATTCACATCACTCCAGTTGTTCGCCCTTGTTCTTTCTCTGCAAAACTCTAACCCTGAACTGGTCTAACTACCAGCTTTTCTATACAACTTTTAAAGGACTGGTCCTGGGATGCCTGGTGGCTCAGTCGATTAAGCGTCTGCCTTCAGCTCAGGCAGCTCAGGAACCCCAAGTCAGGCTCCCCACTTCTCCCTTTGCCCCTCACCTCGCTCGTCCTCTCTCTCAAATAAATCAATAAAATCTTTTTAAAAAATTAAAGACTAAAAGACTGGTCCCATTTCAAGTTCATGGTATCCAATGCCAGAGTCTCACCAGCAATCCCTCCAAGTATCTCACCAGGTCCTCCTTCACTCCTGTCAATGGCATCTTCATCCCTCTCTCCCTTGTGCTCTTGGGCCAAGAAGCCACTATTACGCATTCCTTCAACTTTCTGACATACCTCTTCCCCCCTCCACCTTATTCAATCTGGATCCATCAATATTCCTCATGTCCTTACCTCTGCACGGACCCTTTCCGTAACTCTCCCCTGCCGTCCCAGCACTGTCTCCAAGCCTAACTAACATGCATGTGCTTTCTTTCCCCAACCTGCTTAAAAACTTTTATCAGCTTGTATTCCCCCCCTCCATTTAGCTACTATTTCCCTTCTAAAGCAAGCTGCTTAAAACACAAGCTTTTGATTTACTTTCATCACCATTCATTCTCAATCCAAGGGTAAATAATCCTTGCATTTACCATCCTCGAAATTGCTCTTATTACGTGAATGATTATCTCCTACTTCCTGAGTCCAAAATACCCCCTCAAGTCCTTCTCACCTGACCTCTCCATGTTGTTAATATCTCCTTAAAAAATTACGTAAGTGTATTTATAAAAGTTGAAGGCACAGAACTCGTCTCTCTCCACTCTGCCCTTGTCCCTCCCCCCAGAGAAAATCAGTTATCAGTTCGCTGTGTATTCTTCCAGACCTTTAAAAACGAGTTTTTACACAAACACATAAATGTACCAATGTCATTATTGTTTTTCTGTATTTACATAGAAGGGGTTATTCTATATGTTTTAAAAAGTTGACAATACCTGGAAGGTTCTTCCATGTTCTTTTGAACTGCTACATAAAATTCCAAAAGTACAAACGTACCAGTTTAAACATTTCCCTATCGATGGCCAGTTAGGTTCTGATTTTTCGATATTAACGGACATGCTGAACATTATTGTGATCATGTTGTGCAGACGTGACTATGTCTTTAGCATAGAGACCTAGAAATGGAATTGCTAGGTTAAAGGGCATTTTGCGATTAAAATTTTAAGATAATACTTAATTGTTCTCCAAAGTTGTTACAACTTTAAGCATGAGTACATCTCCCTATACCCTTGGCAAGCATGAAAACTGCTAATCTTTATAAAGATTTTGTCAAGCTAATAAGCAAAAATATTTCCACTTTTACCTTTCAGTACGGAAAGTGTGTTTTCAAGTTTACAGGGCATTTCTATTCCCCCCCACCCCCTTGAGCTGTTTTCCACAGCCCTCGCCCACTGTCTCATGGAAGGGCATGACCTTTTCTTAACTGGCCCTGCCCTTCCCCTTCTGGAAACTGTCTCCTCTGTCTTGGCTTTGATAGCACTTCTCTACAATTTTTTATATTTTGTAGAAATCACTTCTCAACTCTAATGTGAATGGTCTTCAGGACTCTCTGTCCTTTGCTTTCCTCTATCTTCTTGCCTGGGCCACCTTATTTAGGCTTCTGGATTTAACTCCCAGCAGTAGCCCAGTCTGGCTTTCTCTCCTACCTTGGCAGAATTACAGTGGTTACAGCCTCTCTCACTTGGATGTTCCAAGCACCTCATGTCATAATGTCTAGAACGAAACTCATCTTTTTCTCAGAGTACTCTTTGCTCTGCTCCCCAGATGATTAATGCAGCCACACCCTAACACCCACAGCTGAGTAAGGTCTGGCCAGGCTCTCTTGATTTCTGACTTGGATTATGGCCACCATGAAAATTTGATTATGACAAACTTGGGTTTCTTGCCTCTTAATTCCATTCTTTATTCTGTCTTTCTCGATGTGTCTGGGAAGACTCTTAAAAATCGGATGTCAGCCCCTGCTGATCAGCTCTCAATATCCCACTGAGCCTCCCAATTCTCCCATTAGTTTCAGGGAAAAAACTAAACTCTGCAACAAAGCATACAGGAGTTCTACAAAACTTCTCCTTTTCTTCCCTAACTCCTGCGAAGACTTCCTTCCAACTCTGTTCTTCTGCCAAATTAAACCAATTACTATTCCTTGTGGTCACTGTCCTATTTCACACGCACTGCACGTGTCCATGTCGCTCAGCTGTATGGCACAGCTGATGCTCTAGGATCTCTTCCCTCTTCCCAGGCCCAGGCATGCGCAGCTCCTTCTGTGGTGGTGTGGCACCTTCTGCACTCTTCCAGCCCAGCCCCCACCAACTGTCCCCAGTGCACTGCAACAGCCGTCTCCTATCTCACCTAACAGTAAGTCCCCAACAGCCAAGCAACGGATTCCCCAGCTCTACCCCCAAATCTATCCCAGTGCCTGGTCCACAGCAGAGGCTCAGTAAATGCTGAATGAATAAACAAAACAATCAAGGTCTTAAAAAAATATAGAGAGAGTATTTCACCTTTAGTACATTTGAAATTTTAATTTGGCTTTACCATGAGAAACTAGATTCTAAAATCTCCCAATTTTGGTCTAGGGTATGGAATCTCTATGGAATCAATTCAAGACTAGGTCATTTTATTTTCTAAGTATCAGAAAAACTTCACAGAAGTCTGAGCTAAAAACCTGATCTATACCATCTTATAATAGTAATGCTGAAAATAAGGTGGTCCATGAGATTCTCTTTTTTAAAATATTGATTTAAGTAATCTTAATCTCTACACCCAACATGGAACTTGAACTCACGACCCCGAGGATCATGAGTCACAGGCTCCTCCAACTAAGCCTGCCAGATGCCCCGAGATTCTGCTCGTTTAAACTAACATAATCTACGGATGCATCAATAAAAGTAGTTTCCAGATCAGGAAAAGAAAGTTTCCTCTGCAGTGTGGAATGTATCACTTAGCTTTGTTTACTGTACACATCCTACTGTTATTTATAAAGGAAGCAGCCTCACTAGGGCAGAGACTTGGACTGACTGACTGACTGCAGCGCCCCAGCACCTGTAAGAACATGTAACAGTTCAGCAGACAGTTATGCAGTGAACACATGCACATAAGAATCTCGCTTTGAACTGAGGGCTGAGTTGACGAATTTTTCAAATAAAAGCAAAATGATCCAAGTATCTGTCGAATTACCTCCTTGCAAATCTGCTTCATCGTGACTTCCTCCAAGTTGGCACTGGCCAGTAATTTCTTCACCGTCTCCTTTAACTCTTCATCTGTAGGAGGTTTCTTTAATTTTTTAATTAAAGGTTCATCATCTGAACTATCCTCAGATTCACTTTCTAAAAGTAAGATAAGCATTCATTAGATTCTCAAAGATGTATCAGGAAAAATGATACATCACCACTCTATAAATTAGGTATACAACATGCATTAACATTTTTGTCAATTTTGAAAAATTACAACTATAAAAACCTGGTATACCACTTCCCCCAGCCAATTTTCTTTGCAGTTTATCTATTTTTCACACACACTTCAAAACTGTTAGAGCATGAGTTCTACCTTTAGAGTTGCTGAAAATGCATCATTTCTAACATACCTTTTTTGGAACTGTTTTGATTCTTCTTGGTGGTGCTGCTATCTGCCTTCTTAACATTAGCACTTTTTACAGTTTTCTTACTTTTAGAAGTGGCTTTCTGTTTAGGTTTTTCTCTTTTAGATGTCTTTTTTGGTGGCTGCTGGAAAGGAAAGCAAAGAACATATATTGATCAGATTAATTTCATTCCTCTATTCCTCTGTACCTCTCAAGAATATTAGAGAAAATTAATGTATTTAACATCACCAATGATAAATTATTACTAGTTACCAATTTCTGAGATTATCAATATCCTCAACAAACTTCACTTTATCCCAACACAAAACTAGTCACAAGAAGACTCAAACACTAATATAAGATGCCCAAATTTATTACACACTATAGACAGAAAACTTCATATGCACTGCCTTACTTTCATCTTAAAAAAAGCCTCTAGAATATAGGTGATATTAATATTTTTCTATTGTCTCTCCCAGCTAGAATGGAAGTTCCATGAGGACCAGGATTTTTTTTTAACACTCTAAGTTCACTGATGTATCCCTAACTCCTAAAATAGTGCACCAAGCACAGCAGTTGCTCAGTAACTATTTCTGAACATACGAGGAGACTAAGGCTTAAGAGGTATTTTGTTCACAGCCACATAACAAAATACACAAGTGAGGTTCAAATAGATCTGACTCCAGAACCTGTTTTCTTAAACAGTGACTCATAGCTGATTAAACAAAAGCAAAGTACATAAACGCAGATAGATTAAAATGACAAAATTACAATTTTTACTTTGTCCCAACCAGGGTCTTTGAAATTAGGGAACATTAATTCATTTAACTAATTTTCCTAAAGTAGAAGCATCTTGTATATAAGCAAACAGCTCAAAATAACCTAAAATCTCATCCTAACACACCAAAAATACTGCAAATCTGACAGAATGTCTCTCCAAATGTTTTACACTTTAATTTCTGATTATAATTCCCTTTTCTTCAAAAAAAGATGGATATTGGTTTGAACTTACTCTTAAAGTATATAGACCAATCTGTTCCAGGGGTAAAGAAGGCTGAGGCTCTAAGTGCGGTTCAGATGTATCTCTTTCCACTTGCCACGCTGCCATCGCTATGTATTCACAGCAGGCCACCAGCAGCAGCCTGTCCCACCGCAGTAATGTACTGCTGGCAGGGAGCTGGCTAACCGAGCTGGTTTAACTGTCACTAAAAAATGCATTTGAGAGGTGGCAAGGGGCTGAAACGTTTTCTAAAAGTAAAGTATATGAACTCTACCTATGCGTTATTATTGAGAGGCCCGCTTACTTATTTCCTAATTCTTGGAGGTGTTCCACTTAGTGGGGGGTGCTGGAAAGGTTATTCTCTGTGACTAACTTGAACTAAGTTTTATTAGGTATCCACCTAATTCAGAAGAACCACACTAAGCTCTAAAAGGGAATCCTAAAATTTCCTAACTTCTGCTGTGTATTTAATACGTAGAATAATCACTATTATGTATCACATTTTAGTCAAAGTTTAATAAAGTCTGGATCTGTAGGTGATTAACATACTTTACAAGAAAGTAAGAAAGGGTTGGGGAGGGTGAGCAAGGGATAACACCATAAGCATTATTACTTGATCCCACCCAGATTAGATAATTAGAATCACACACTTAAAATACTTCCAGAGCCTTTTAAGGCCAGGTATACAGCTGTCGTTAAAATTTCAGAAGGCGCACAATATGGCACCATTTTAAAACCTGCAAATCGGGAGTAGTACTAGGTTGACAAAGTATAAAAATTCACAGTAATAAAGGATAATCAAAGCCATCTCCACAAGATATCACACTGGACAAACACAACTAAAACTATGCTTCTTTCTATATCCCACATCATCATCTAGCAGGGATAGTGTTCCCCAGTTTTTTAAGTGAACAACTGGCCTATTAAGTTAAGAGAAACATTGTAAACATACGGTCACAAGCACTACAGAAACCTAACAGGTAAGAGTGTGGGCTCTGGAGCTAGCTGCCTGGTTTCAGATTCTGGCCCCAGTTCCCTCATTTACAAAATGAGGGAAATGTGATAGTACTTAACGATTTTATGGGGGAGTAAACGCATTCGTGGAAACTACTTTTAATGGTGCCAGGCTCATAGGAAATGGTTAATGAATATTAGTTATTGTAATAATAACTAATAATTATGAGTGCTTCCTTTTGTAAAGAAACTAATAATAAACTAATTGTAAAGAAACTAATAATAACTAATAATAGTAACTAATAATTATGACTGCTTCCTTTTGTAAAGAAATTCTTTCATTAAACACATGTAGTAACTTGGAAGTTTTAAAGTCTTCTTTAAAAAAGCAAGGCACATATAAAGAATAGATACACAGAACAAAAGCAGTAAGATAGGCTCAACGACACCTGTGTTAACCATGATGCATTCTGCTTATTTCATTACTTTCTGGTAGACAGTACTGGACCCACAAACATCCACCCCTGTAATAATAAACTATGTTATTTATACCAGATTTCACTTATCTTTAGAACCAATTACAAGTTATTCTGTGACAAATGAAAGGTAGGAATTCAGAAAAGTGAGAATGTTGGCATGGAGCAGCAGGGAAAACGGAGTAGTAAAATAAACTCTATAGAACCACGTATCTTCAGGTTTCATCTTGAGCAGAGAGGCAATCAAAGTAACTCACGTTAGCCTTGCAGATGTAAAGAATCACCTCAGCTTCCCTAATGGTATGTCTTAGGTATGTACAAGAGGAGGTCACTCTGAAAATGGGGCATCCCAAAGGACCTTGGTATTGGGACACGATAGACGATTTCTGGTAGGTAAGGTGAATGTGAATAATTGGTATTTTGGAGGTAAAGAGACCCAGGGAGAGCTGAGAAGGAGAGTGAAAGTGTGCCCACTTATACTCTACAGGAACTTTCAAATCCTCATTACCTTACTCCCCTCCTCTCCTTAGGAAAATCTCACTCATGAGTCAAAATCCAGCCCGCTAGTCTCCTTCTCTGAATCCTTCATTTTATCACCAACTGATTAATCTGTGGTCCCACAGTACTTGGCCTACAATTCATGTATCCCTACTTCATGTGAAGCAGTGAATAAGAATACAAGTTTGAGAGCCAAACTTCCTGGTTCAAATCCTGACTCCACTACTGACCAATTTTGTATTCTCAAGCAAATCACTTACTTTCCCTGGGCCTGTTTCCTCATCTGTAAAATGGAGGTAATAATACCAGACTTTGCTGAATTTAATACTTTTTTTTCACATTTTCTCAGCAGTATCTGACTGGGGTGCATTTTATAATTTACATTAAAATGATGCCTTATAGGCATCAGAGATTCGACGAACTGTGGCCATATCTGTGGAATTGTTTTGAGGATCAAATAAGTAAATAAATATAAGGTAACAGCGAAAACATACAATGTATATGGCTTTATTAAACTAATTATTTACATCCTGTTTTCCCACCCTATCACAGTTTTTTAAGAGTATATTTGACAATCTCCATGAGAAAAGACACCTGACCGCATTATTTAGCTCTATCCATCCCCAGCAACCTTAAAAAATATTTGGCATAAAGCAGCTATTTAAATATTTGTCGTGTTCATTTTTGTATCATTTTTAGGATCTGGTTTACTTGTACTCTGAACCCAGGATGTGGTTAATGTAATTAAAAGGAAAAAGAAAAAGGCATCTCTATAGTACACTATCTTACATGAGCTAAATAAAAAAACAAAGCAAAAAAAAAAAATCCAAAGACAAAACAGTTTATCTCAATACAAAGGAGGAAAATATATTTGAGTAGCTGAGAGCCAACGCCTTACAGATAGTAAGAAGCAAGACCTATGATTCGTAAGTTCAGTGTGCCTCCTACCATAGATTAGTTGCTTATAGAAATGACTAAGGTACCTATGTATCTCTTTCAAGCCAGAGTTGAAATGACAGAAATAAGCCAGTGATATCATAACCTATTTAGGTTGTTAAAATTAACTTTTTCCATTACATACAAATGTTACCAATGATAACAAAGAATAAAAAAAATGTTGGCAGAAAATGGAAAATAGCAGCAAAGGATCACCAAACTCTGTATTAGGGCTCTCTGGCCTTTACCGTCCAAATTTTGTAGGGGCCCCAGGATCATTTCTTTAGATTTTTTTTTTAAAGCTAAAATGGGCCTTAGTGGGGGCGCCTGGGTAGCGCAGTCGTTAAGCGTCTGCCTTCGGCTCAGGGCGTGATCCCGGTGTTCCGGGATCGAGCCCCACATCGGGCTCATCCGCTGGGAGCCTGCTTCTTCCTCTCCCACTCCCCCTGCTGTGTTCCCTCTCTCGCTGGCTGTCTCTGTCACATAAATAAAAATAAAATCTTTAAAAAAAAATAAAATAAAATGGGCCTTAGTGTAATCCAATTTTGTATAGTTTTCACCAAATTTCTCTTTCACTCTGCTAATCTCTCCTGTTTATCCTTTAAAAGCTCAGACCAAATTGTTACCTCCTGTGAAGTTTCCTGTCTGGATCTTTGCTCCCCACATGTCCCTAGAAAGAGGTAAATACCCTTTATCTTCTGAGCCTCCACATTATCTTGTCCAAATCTCTTTTTTGGCTTTTAAGTTATACTCTACCTTTTTCCGGCTGATCTTTGACTTCTCCCTTTCTACTAACAACTGCTGAAGGCAGAGACCCTGTTTTATGTTTCTTGATCTCCAGTGCGTGGCTCAGAACCGGCACTTAGTAGTTGCTACATAATTATTTGGAAGATTGAGATGGGAAAAGATTCTTGGAAACTAGGTAACTGTTGAAGATCTATTCCAGCCCTGAGGTTCCCTGTCATCAGCACCACTCTGCTTGCTAGGAGAATGTGTTTGCTACTAACAGCAGCCAAACTTCTTGATTTTTTTAATATAACTGTCTTCTGGCACAACTTACCTGTACAGGTTGTACATATAAGAGAAGGAAAAGAGACCATCCGGTAAATCGTCAAGGGTGAGGCCTGGGAACCTATGTATTTTTTTAAAGCCCTGCGGCAGACTCACCCAAATCTTCTAAGATGACAGATAAATTTATAGTCTGAATCTCTCACCAAGCTTTCTCTATAAAGTGCCAGAGGGTAATTACTTTAGGGTTTGCTGCCTACATGTGCTTACTATTGCAATCTTCATTTTTTAACAAATATTGCAAAAAAGGAGAAAACCATCCTCAGCTTCTAGGCTGTACAAAAACAGGCCATAGGTTGGATCTGGTGTATAAGGCTACAGTTGCCAGTTACTAGTCTAGATTATGAATTATTGGAGCTATACAAGTTAAAGGCAGGAACTAAATAACTTAGTCAATAATATAATTTCTTAAGTTATATATTTATGTCAACAGCTTTATGTGTTTTTATAATCAGAAGTGGATATATACTTATTAACTTATCTAAAGCTATTGCTTAAAATAAAATTTGAATCTAAATCAGTTCTATCTAGATAACTCTGAAGACAGAAGCATATGAACTAGCAGCTCTGGAAAGAGTAATATGGTCAAGAAATTAAAAAATATTAGTGTACACCTGAAAATAATGTGACATTGTGTCAACTGTACTTCAATAAGAAAAAAATACATACATATATTTATTATATCCTTGAAGTGCAAAAATGAGGATGTATCATCCTCCCTTGGAGTCAAGACTGACTTAGATATAAGATGTGAAAGTACATGGCACATAGTAGTTTCTCAGTAAGTCTGCTCCTTGTATTTACCAAGAAATGCTTACTGAATGAGTGGTACCTCTCCCCAGGTAGACTGTTCTAGAAGCCAGGTCTCTTTTTCCCTTCTCAGCAAAATTCAGGTAGAATGGAACCATCATTTTGAATAAACAAGAATGACGCATCTATTACTTACACAATGTCCAACCCCCCGAGTTCTCCAGAGTCTGGCTTCAGTGCACTCTGCTCTAGCTCACCTCTCACTGCTTGACTTCTGGACACATTGCTCCCTGTTTCTGTCCACATGTCCAACTTTCTATTCCCAAGGTCAATTTCAACTGGTACTTCTATCACTTCTCTCCAAAGCTTTCCCTCAATAATAGATAGGAATATTTTCTTTTGGAATCCTATATTAAGTATCATTCAAATGGCATTTGGGTAGAAAATATTTTCTGGAACCTCAACAGCACTTAGTGTACTCTCAATGTACTGAACTGAATAATGTAAAATTGATAAATGTGAAACCCCTGCTTTAAAAATCTCTCTTAAAATATTTTGAAAATTTTACTAATTATAGCAAATCCCATATGTGGCATTACAAAGGAAAAACGTTGGAGGTATTCATGAGAGTTAACTAACACTTTGTTATTTAATCAAACAAGAGTCAAGACTTGAGTCTTTCATCAAAATATATGGGAAAAGATTAGGTGATTAAAAAAATTTAAGAAAAGGCTAGTTTCCAAATTGTCATGGGATTTATTAAGATTCTGGCTTGTTGTTTTTGAATCTGCTGTGAGTGGTTCAATCACAACCATCCATGTAGTAAGTTTTAATGCGAAACAGACAAAAGAGAAATAGACAAAAATTGACAGCTGCCATTAATTTCAGATAGTACCATGTACTGTGATCTAATTTTGTAAAAGATTAATAACAGAAATTTTTTTAAATCTGAAGAGGATTTTTTGTATCTCTGATAACCATGAAGGTATAGAATCAGAGGAACGACACAAGCAATTTTTGAAGGCAGGCAAAAAAAAAATCTTGGGAGAAAAGGCTTACCTATCTTTTATAGGCAGCAGGGCTCTTGAAGGAGGGTCTCCAAAAAAGACGCCTGTCACAGAGCCAGAATCCTGTCCTCACAGCAGAAAGGTTGTACTGGGTGAACAGATGAACAAAATAAAAATTAGCTTAAAATACACTATTCTTTTAACAACTTGGCTGAGAAAACTCAAGAATGCCAAGAGTAAAGAATGTGAAAGGCTCATTATATTTCACAGAAGATTATGAAAGCGAGTTTAAAGTTTAAGATTTTATTATGGTGATTATTCAACTTTGCCTTCCAGCAAAAGAGTTTAATAATTTATATGGTTTTGTAAATCCTCTGATCAAATTATGAGATGGGGATGGGAGGGGAATTCTTATTTTTTAGAACACAATTAAGGACTAACAAAACTTTTACATTCACCCTCCTACTACTATCAAATAATTCCTAAATGGTCCAAATATATAAGTTTATCAAAAACTATAACTGGAAATTTCTCTGATCTGGCCAACATTATAGGGTGGCTCACTCAACATCTTTATTCGCCTTCCTCCACAGACACAAGAAAGCTACCACTTGGATCTCACAGCTTTCCCTGCAGCTAGAGGTAGAGAGGTAATAAAGTTCTGGCCAAGGGAACATACCCAGAGATCTCTGATCATCCCTTCTGGGGGGAAAAAAACCCGAAAACATTACTAGAAGAAAGCCTTTCGCTCTTCTCTGGAGCAGGGATTCAATGCCTAAAGGTAACCCTCATCTTGTGATCATGAGGTGAAGTACCACATTTGCAGATGGTGGCTCTAGAAGAAAGAAGGTATTCAAATTCTCGATACCTTTCTCGAGCTAATATACTGGCTCCAAATTGCCTGTCTGTGGATTTCTTGTCATGAAAGAAAAAAGAACTCGCGTTTTGGACATTACTAGTAAGGTTTTTAAGTATTTATGGTTGAAGACATTCCTGATGTATGGGAGCATTCAGATGAATTTTAAATTTCAGTCTGTTGTATACTTTTCTAACTAAAAGAATGTTATAAAAACACTAAGAAAAACAGAAGGAGCATTAGAATAAAATTTTAAAAAACTAAGTATGCTTTTAAGGGTCTAAGAGATTATCAGAACTGTTTTCTCCAATGTGGGAAGCATGGCTTCTCTCTGTACTCTCCAGTACTTCTCTATGCCTAAGGTCTAACACCCGTGGTAAATGACATACCTAAGCATGGTTTAATCTCACTGGTTCATTTCAGCAATCTTCTCCTAAAGATGCTAATCCAGTACAGGAACCAGATGATTTTCAGAATAAGTTTATAGAAAATAACTAAACCTGTCATTTTCCTATTCCCTCATTTTTAAGAAATTTTGTCTACACTACAAATTTCCTAATTCTAAAATGCTCTCCTCCTACTGCCCTAAGAAGCAGCAAATGTCCAAAAGCCAAGATGATAAGTTTAAAACAGTTCTTTTATAAAATCACTCCTGGAAAGAAAGAGCAACTTCTTATTGGAGTTACTTCTCAAGAAAAGGAGGATTTAAAACCGCTGTGAACCACTCACTGCCTATCACAGCAACAGAGCTCCAGGTCCAGAGAACCTCCAACAAAATGTCTTAGCAATTATTGTCAGGCTTAAATATGACACTTTTCTTACAAAAGACTTAAAAAACCCTGACAATTATTTTAACTATGTGGTTTTCAGTGACTTTTAACCCTACATTTAAGAGACAATCAATTTACTTATAAATATCCTAGTCTTCCACACAGCTAAATATGAAAATGAGCAAGTGAATGAGTAACAGTCAACCTCAGGTAACTGGTCAATGGACAACTATAAATTAAACTGGATTTCTGCTTGAGAGTCCTGACTTTAGCAATATAATAGAGACTATTCAGTCCAAAGCCCTCAATTTACAGAGGAAACCAAAGACGACATTAATCTACCTAACTTCATACTTACTCCAAGAATCTAAAATAAAACAAGAAAATATTAATCAGGGAGAAGTCTTATTTATAAAGGGAAAATCTGTCTCAGGAAATAAAAGAATAAGTAATATTAACTTGGCAACTTTCTATGAAAAGAATGAACAAAAAAATTCCATCTACAGGCAATTCACAACTTTTCTAATCAACCTGTAACTGTTCTTTACGGCCTCTTAGAAAAAGAGGTCCTTTCAAAGTAATAATCAAAAACAGTGCCATTTATGAAGTCCCTAACAAAGTTACTACTTAACTGAATCCTCAAAAAAATGGAAAAATAAGGGAAAATACAGTTACCATAGAAATACTGTTCCTCCTGCTAGTACTTACCTTTCATAGGAACAGAATCGGTAATGAAGTTTTTGAGAATAGTCCTAAATTTGAGATAGCCTTTAGAGCCATGAATAACAGACTTATCAGGAAAAGAAAAAAAAGAAATATTTCTCAGTCCAGATTTTATTGGACTGTATTTTACGAAGTTCGTCAGTACTAGCCCAAGTAGAAAAACCAAAGCAGAGAACAGAGAGTTATGATAAAGCATTTATGTTGTGTGACTATGTCTGTAAAAGCCTATTTGTGTTTTCCTTTTTCCTACATGGATTTTCGCCATTTGACCTGGGTTTCTAGCAAACGATCCTTTCTTATGGTCCTGCAGAAAGGCTGTGATTTATAAGTGGGGTAGTTCCACCTGTGATCATTGTCCAGGAACCAATATGGTTACAAGTCAGAGGTCATCTATATTCACAAACTTTAAGTAATTCTACTTAGAATAGGACAATAATCTGGAAAGCAAGTAAGAAAATGAGTATAAGATACCCTCACCTTTTAACGTGCACCTTAGTAATGACAGGGAGATTGGATTTAGGAACATTACATACGATAAAAGGTTATCTTAATACTAATAGTAATAGCAGCTAATACTTACATAGTACTTGTGCCAAGCACTGCTCTAAGTGCTTTAAATAAAGTCACTGAAATCAACCTTTTGTTGAGGCTGGTACTGTTATCAACCCCATACTACATATAAGAAGCTGAGGTATAGGGTTTATAAGTAATCTGCCCAAAGTCATACTCAAGGGTGCAGCTGGGATTTGTACCCAGATAGCTTCCAAACAAAGCCCATGCCCATAATCACATTGCCTCTGGAAAAATAAGATGTTTATATTCTATGACAACTTTTCTTTAAATCTTCTTTTTAAATGGTTTGAGGAAGCACAGTGACTACATGTAGTAATAATCCAAAAATCTGTTGAATGAGGATGATTATTACTGCAAAATTGCTATTATTATAGATTCACATATAAACAAACATGTTTCCCTCTTGATGTCCTTAAAATCTATTCCATAAAAATCTTAGGGCTGAGATCACTCATCTTCCCTTGCTCCAAAAATATATTATGAAATACCTGCTAGACTTATAATATCCTTTTGTAAATTATGAAGCATTTCATATTTAGCTTTATAAGAGTCTTTATAGAATCTGACATTAAAATAATCAAGGATTTTAAGTACCTAAAAACAAATACACATATAAAATCATCACATCTTTTTTCATCACATCTTTTTCCTTCTAATCCAGTAGTTACCAACTGGAGGTGATCATCCCACCCCAACCCCGAAGGACATTTGGCAATGTCTAGAGACTTTTTTGGTATTCACAATCGGAGGTTTGGGGGGGAGGGTGCTATTGTCCTCTAGTGGGCAAACATTCGAGAATGCACAAGACAGCCCTCCACAACAAAGAATCACCTTGGCCCAAAAAGTCAAGCCAATTAATCAAGTCCCTAAAGTAGGAAGATGACCCAATTTACAGAGCAAGTTCTGACCACTGAAGGAGACACCAAAACAAAGTTAAAACAGAGTCTACCAAAACACTATTTGCCATAATAAGAAATCATCTCCTTGACTGAGGATATGTATCAAGGAGAGGGTAAAGCTAACTTTTTTAATGGTTCAGCAGCTCTCTTCTTCCTGAAGTTTCACTTGGGAAGCTAAATATTCTCAAAATTTTACAGATACGCCCAAGTAAAAGAAAATGGCAGGCATTCCTAAGTGATACAAAATTTGCCCACCCATCAAATAAACTTCAAACACTGTTCTTATTAAATAAACCCCAACAAGTTGAGAAAAGCTGGGGTCCTTAAACCCTCCTTTTTTTTTTTTTGCATAAAACACAACAAAATGGCTGAAATCAATCCTAAAATATTAACAAAACAATTCTCAAACAATCTGCTTCTTTAGATTCCTGTTTAGTATATGCACTGCCGCTTTCCCATCTACCTACTCTAATCTTCAAGGTCCAGTTCAAATCCAGCCAACCTCATTCTTCCAACCCCAAGCTTTCACATATCCATAAAACCAAAAGCTCCATAAGGGAAAGAAAAGATCTGTACTTAACTATTTTTGTGTCTTAGGAATTAAAAAACACCAACAGGGTACTAACAGTTTCTAGAATCTGTTTTCTAGTTACACCTATCATATGACAGGAATATTTAATGCTCCCCACAGAAAGAAATGAGAAAAAAAAAACCCATAAACACCCAACACTTTACCTCCTCTTCACTTTCTTTATCTTCATCATCTGAAGACTCTTCCTTGTTTTTCTTTTCATCTTCATCACTGCTAGACTCATCTGACAGAATTTCAGGACATTTGGTTCGCTTAGCTTTCCTTGCCATTCCAGAACTGTTCCGTTCCTTTTTGTTGCCTTTGCTAGAACTTTTTTTAGATTTTGGCAATGGCTGTATACAATAAAATAAAGATAACACCAATGGGCTATTATATTTCCAAGTCAATCATTTTTGAGAATTACTTATCAACTCATTCTTGTTCCTGTCTCAAGAATTATTTCCAAACTTAGCAGCTTTACAGAGAACAATTCATCTTTAAAGTGTCAAGTTGATCTTTTTGTCCGCACTACCAATACCCTTTCACTTGTGTTCTAACACCTAGGCAAGACTCTTCACAAATGCAGAAATACATACTGTGTCCTGTGTGTTTTTTTTTTTTTTAAAGATTTTATTTATTTATTTGACAGAGAGAGACACAGCCAGCGAGAGAGGGAACACAAGCAGGGGAGTGGGAGAGGAAGAAGCAGGCTCCCAGCAGAGCAGGGAGCCTAATGTGGGGCTCGATCCCAGAACTGTGGGATCATGCCCTGGGCCGAAGGCAGACGCTTAACGGCTGAGCCACCCAGGCGCCCCTCTGTCCTGTGTTCTGACATGGGATTAGAAGCCCAAGTACACACTGTATTAAGCTCAGTTATTTACACTTTATCAGGCTACTTTGAGATAGACTTGTAATTTATTTCACACCTATAAGCATTAAAACTGTCAATACCAGAGGAGCTTTTGCTTTAGAGGCTCCTGCCATCAAAAGACTGGAGCCATAAATAAAGGAAATAAAACCTCATTTTACACATCCTGAATTTATAATCTATATAGTTTATATTCATATTACCTCCAGGCTCTACTTTCAGTAATGCCAGGATTATATTCTCATTGATGATTCTAAATATGCAATTAGTGTTGGGTATGTTAATTATGAAGCTAATTAAGAACCACAAAATACATGTATTGCTTTTACTCCGATATTTAATTAAACCACACATATTTAAAAAGCAGAGATCACATGAGGAAACAATTTGATTATATTAACCAGCAAATTTAATTCTTAAATGCTTTCTTAGGGGAGTTTATTTGCTAACTTATGAAACTGAAAACCATAAAATAACCTTGCATAAAAGATCTGAAAAGATATACCCTGAGGAATTAAAATTTCCAAAATTATAAGTATCTTTTGTTTTTATTTTTGCCTATATTATTTTCTACAATAAGCAGAAACAGTAAGAAAATTCCATAACATAACCTTATGATATACAATTGTATAAACATTCGGGGTAACTTTAGGCAAAATCTTTCATGAAGCTAGCAGAACCACAGATTCTTCCTTTCCTAGAAACTTCCAGTCTTAAAGGTCACCATCACCTGCACAAAAATTAAGAAAAGGTGGCTGTTTTGTGTTATGTAGTGTTCTCAGGCCACGTACAATCCACAAGATAGCCTCTAGCTGCCCCAAAAAACCTATCCTTCCTAAAGGCAGGCTGGGCAACAGCCAATGTAGGTCACTTCAGAAATTTTAAGTTAGTAGACCAATGATTTTTCTCAGAGGGGTTCTCTATAAGTTTCTATAAAAAACTTCCTTGAATATGCATAGATATCCTTGTTATGTGACCTGTTACTATTACCAACTAGTACAAGGAACTAAATCCATTTGGATAAATTCTTTGATCTCCCTGGAGAAAAGGTGACTCTCACTGTCCAAACTCTCCCTATTCATTATATGAAATCCAGGGCTCAAATATATTAGAAAAATGTGGTATCCCTTACTATCTCATTTCAGGAACCAGATACAGGTAGTAAGACTATAATCTGTATATGGAATCAGTAATAAGATGATGGGTGCAGGATAATCTATACAGAAAGTGGAAAAATGTTAAATCATTCAAGTAACCAATCAAGAAAATTCAATTTCCAAAAATAAACAAGAAGCTTTAAAAAAAAAAAAGTAACAATACATATATATTTTAGAGCTTTCCTATACTGGTTCTAAAAATAGTTGAGTCTATTAACCAGAATCTGGTGTCAACAGCATCATCCCTTTTTAGAAAGAAATCTGAAAAACAGACAAGCAAGGTAGAAGTACCAAAAAAAGATATTAAAACAATGTTAATTCAATAATTTTATTATTATGGAGAAAAAATTAGTACTAATGAGTTTACAGTGTTTTTCTTAAATGACAGAAAGGTATGGTAGTGTAGAAAATAACTTGAGATTGACATCATTGGATTAAGTAGTTCTCACAGAATCAGATACAGAAAGTGGGTGTAAGGCTAAAAGAGTGGTTCTCAAAACATGGTTCATGCACCCCCCCTGGGGGTTCCCTGAGGCCTTTTCAGAAGCCCACAAGGTCCAAGCTAGTTTCATAATAATTTCAAGACATTATTTTCTCTTTTTGCTGTGTTGACATTTGTACGGACTCTGCAAAAGTAAAGATGGCCGTCAAGTTGCTGGCACCGGAGTACTAATGACGGCGGAGGAAGCAAACTATGCTGGTCGTCACTATATTCCTCACAGCCACCAACCAGGAAGAAAAAAAAGGTGTTTCCTTTAAGAATGTCTTTGATGAGGCCGTAAATATTGTATTAACTCTCAACCTGTGAGTACATGTCTTTATGCAATCTGTAACAAAATGGGAGGTACACATAGAATATGTTTGCTACTTACTGAACTTCACTGGTTTTCTCAAGAAAAGATACTTGCACAACTGATCTGGGAGCTAAGCTAGCTACCTTTCCCATGAAACACTATTTGTAAAAGAACTGTAAAAATATGCCTATTTAGACTTAGGTACTTAAAAGGTGTGTGTTCATTTTGAACATGAGCCTGTCACTACAAGGAAAACTGATGGTATTTATTGCCAATGAAAAATTTCAAAACTTCACATGGATAATTCACATCCATCACCATGAACTAACAGCCTCCCAACACCTAAAGATTCTTCTGATGAGATGGTGGTTATATTAATGAATGACTTTCTGACATTGTTTAATGGAAATGTGCCCACATTTGGAAGACCTGCATAATTCAGAAAACCAAAAATTTCCAAATGGTGAATTCAATTACAAAACCATTGAAAAAAGGTCAAGAGTTCACTCACTTGGTTTCAGAGACCACATTACAACTAACCTTTAATAAACTACCGCTGTGGAGTGTCGGTATTGCATCAAAAGGGAACACTCATAATTATCTCAAAGTTTTAAAAATATTCCTTTTTCTAAATACTTACCTGTGAGAAACTGATTTTCTTTACATACTTTAAGCAAAAAAATAACGTGCAATAGATTGAAATGTAGAAGCAAATGAGAACAAAGCGGTCTTTTCTTAAGCCAGACATGAAGAGACATGCAAAAACATAAAACAATACCATTCTTCAAATTTTTTTCCGGAAGTGTAGTTATTTTTCATACAAAATATTACTTGTGTTAACATGTAGTAGGCGTAGGTGTTAACTTAAGATTTTTTCACTTTTTATTTATAATATAGTAAATATCAAAATAACCCATACAAAAGCTTCTGGAGTCCTCATTAATTTTTAAGAGTAATCAGGTCCTAAAACCAATAGTTAAAAAATCACTGAGGAAAAGAATATAAACATATCCCTCATAACTTAAGCAACTTAGTAATGTCTTCTGGAGAAATGGTATTCAATTTGTCACATGAAATTGTGAAGTAGAGGTCTGGCCATAGTAAAAGTTTAGAAAAATAGATAATCTCTCATCTTTAAGGCAATTCAAAACACCAAAAACAAAAGAAAACAGAAGATTCAACATAGCCCTTAGGTTTTTAGCTGCATGACAATTTACAAAAATATCCTTTATTAGCCTTTGCCCAGCTAATGGTAAACTGGATCAAAAGCAGATAAAACCAAAGTCCCAGAGCTATTTTCTGATTCCTAATCTTTATGACCTCTACCCTCACCAATGGTATTCCCCTGAACTCCTAGGTTCTCTAGATCTCTTCATAATTTCTTTGCTATCAAAATAAGGAAGAATATGAAAATACTTACTGACAAACTTCAAACAAACTGAAAATGCAGGGTGTCATGTAAATAACACCTCAATAGACATTTCAAGTCAGTGATGTCTTTTGTTAAACAATTCAGGCAAACCTAACCTAAATTTAAGAATGGGGTAAAGTATAGGGCCATTTTATTTTCCTGTCTAGCTGCTAGGCTCTGCTGATTCTGGAAACCCAACCCAAGAAATTTGTAAGTCAGCTTTTTTTTTCTTTTTATGTTCTATTTTCATAACCTTATTCCAGTGTCTAGAAAATAACCAGTTCTGGGGCGCCTGGGTGGCACAGCGGTTAAGCGTCTGCCTTCGGCTCAGGGCGTGATCCCGGCGTTATGGGATGGAGCCCCACATCAGGCTCCTCCGCTAAGACCCTGCTTCTTCCTCTCCCTCTCCCCCTGCTTGTGTTCCCTCTCTCGCTGGCTGTCTCTATCTCTATCAAAAAAAAAAAAAAAAAATCTAGAAAATAACCAGTTCTAATATACTCCCATCTTATCTTTCCTGACCTGGCTGAAGGTTGCATACCCTCCCTGACTAATCCAACACCTCACCCTCAACTCAACCTGCTTCTGTTCTTGCAGAGCCTTCTAGATACATAACCCTGGACACTTAGTTTGTATTTCTGTCCATTTAACATCAGTTTAGTGAATAATTATTTTTCTCAATCTTATACCTTTTTTATCTGATAAGAGAGGATATTATCTGTATGGCTTCTATGTTATTTCTATCATGAAACTATTGCAGATATGTCAACAGAGGCACATTCTTTGAATGTAGAAGGCAATACTGAAAATTGACAACCACTGCTGCTAACAAACTAAATTGTTCCATAAAAAAAAGAAAGTAAGGAGAGGCTATAAATAATTGATTTGTTACTGAAATAATAAAAATTGGTCCTCACTTTGCCAGAAGGCTTTGGATGCATTAAGAAATTCAAGATCCTCTTCACCAGTTCACTATTTACACCTGATCTCTCCAAATCAAGAACCTCACAGATGCTCTTTAACATGGCATTTCTAAATCTAAAACAGAAAATGAAAGAAACCAAGTTTATTACGTAGCAAAGTTTATAAATATTCTCCACAACATAAAGACAATAGCTAAATAAACTGGCTCACGTACAAACATTAAAAAAACATCTGTTTCTCTGAATCTAAAAAGTACTTTCCTAATAATCTTGACTAATGTACAAAATACAACCAGATATGATTATTAATAAACTGAAGACACCATTTACCAATTAAGTTTTAAAGATAATAAAAAGAATAAACTAAGTTGGGGCATTTGGGTGGCTCAGTTGGTTAAGCATCCGACTCTTGAGCTCAGCTCAGGTCTCAATCTCTGGGTCATAAATTCAAGGCCCATGTTGGGCTCCACGCTGGGCATGGAGCCTACTTCAGAAAAAAAAAAGTCAATTCGCTAGGAAATAATGTAAAAGGTTTTTAGTACTATAAAATTCAAGGATTTGACAATTCTTCGGGTTGGTGATTAAGTACTACATTTTCCCCTCAGCACTCCTACTATGACAACATTTTGACGAAAAAGTAGGCAATCATTTTTACTCTTTATAACTCTTAAATTATAGGGAATTTAGCAAACATAAGCTCTTAATATAACATCTTGCTTGCATTATGGTGAAGAACACTGTTCCTATCAAATTGATTATCTTCAAAATAGTTTAAATGGTACCTGTAAGTTGGGGGAACAGAGTGGCTGGAAGGAAAAAGAGTGGGGGAGTTTTTTCACTAATATTCCCCTTAGACCTAAATTTTGGACTCTTTGAACAACTTGTGTATACAGTTCTTCCAAGAAATAGAACATCTTTAGACGTAAGTTTTCAATACTCTTAATAATCACTCCTGGAACGTACTGAACATCTCAAATTGATAGTTATGAAGAAAAGTCACATCTTGGCATTTAAAGCAAAGAATTAGCAGTCTACTAAAAATGACTAAATGGTCATATTTAAATGTTTAAAAATAAACTTATAACTCATTGATGAAAACAATGCTTATAAAAATAACTTACTTTTTCAACATTTCTTCCTTCTTTTTATATTGGACACTTCCTTTTTCAAATGGAAAGCCACTGAACTGACCCACATTCTTCTTTAATGAGGACACCTGAAAATGTTTCCCTTATTATTAATGCTATTTATTACCCAGTAATAAGAAAAAAATGTACATAAGAAAAAATTCAAAGCCAACATCTTTATTTTCATATCTGTCTCCCACTTACAACAGTGGTTTATTCAACATTTCTTATTCACAACTGAAAACTGTACTTGTTACTAAAATATTAATGTCATACAAGGTTTAAAAGTTTAATTCTTTAAAATAACAATTTCACTTTGAATGAATGAATTTCCATCTGGGAATTTTTACTGGCAATTATAAAACCACAACTAAATGTTATCTGACAATACTGGGGGATGTGGAAAGTTAGTTCTTAAAAAAAACTCCCTTTCCTTAAGTAACACAAGTTACTAGTAATATTTGTTTCCCAAATCAGAGAGTCATGGATTTTACTCTTTGAAAAGAACAGAGGACCTCCAGAAGTTAATACCATTCAATAACAGTAAGACTTGTGTAAATTAGACTGTAGTGAGGATGACATGAAATTATACCATGCTTCAGACATTTGATTCTAACGTCAAACTTCACTTTGCCCATGTATAACCCAAAGCAAAGTTTCCACAATTATACAAAATATTGAAGTTGTATGCACAGTGTAATTTGGTAAATGAAATACTGATTTGTTCTGAGAAATTCCCTAACAAAGAATTACCACCTAATTTATCAGACATTAGCTCATGCAATGAGACAGTTATACTGTATCATTTATTCTGAACAGCTAGAAATATCCAAAAAATAAACTACTTCTAATACATTTGAAAATCATTACAAACAATTTGGATTTCACATTTTGAAATTTCAGTTTGGCAATAAAAACAACTACATTACAAAGCATGGATATTACAATACTATGTGCTAATATCTAACTATGTATTCTATGATAAATCATTTAATAAGTATAGGTCTCTGTTTGTTCACTAGTATGGTACAGAAATTGAACTAGTTGATTGTAGAAATCCTTTCCAAAACTAAAATTACACTTCTATTGTGAAGTATTTTAATACATAAACATGTTACTAGGTTAAAGATACAAAAAAAGGTCTTAACTGTGCCTGGTCTGTTGTAAAGCAGTTTATGCAGATTTCTAAGTTCATCTGTTTTCTTTTTACTCAGGAAGAAATGTATCCTTTCAATTTCACAAAGTTTCTGCCCCTTTCCTAGGGGAAAAAAAAAAAAAACACACTGTAATAATTAAATACCCATTATGACTTAATACATTTAGTTACTTTTAATCACAATCATTTTATAGCATAATTTACATATAGCTTTTGCTGAATAACGCAAACTAAATAAAATTATACCCATAATATATAACTACTTAGTAAACACTAAAAACCGAGCACTACGACCATCATTTTGTATATTTAGACATTTTCACCATAAAATGAAAAGAACAGAGTAAACTTACCTTGTGCAATGGTAAATGGCTCTCTCTGTAAGGAAGAGACTTGCATGGTCAATCTCTCTACTTTTTTCTTTTCCCTTTTGCCTTCCACGATGAGACTCTTTTCTAGAAATTAATTTAATACTTCTTAAATAGCTAAAAGCTTAAAAAGCATATTAACTTTACTGGATAAACTTTACTGGATGTAGAAAAAAACTGCAGAAACCTCTAATACCTTACTCTTCTTCTGAGCATGACTTTGAGAAGCAAATAATGAGAGAGAGATGAAAATACTTAATGATAACTTAATAGCATCACTGAAGTTTTTTTTAGAGTAGCATTTTACTTACCTGGCAACCTCACAAAGGATCCAGTTAAAAAAAAAATCATAAAGCGAACAAACTTTTATTGAACTACAATTATTGCTAATGAAAGTCTAACCACTTTGTGAAAAATCACCAAGGCCCTCACTAAGCCTACTCTTTGATTAGACCTAATTCTGTTGATTGCGATTTAGTTTATGGTACATCATCAAACAGCAAGTTTAGATTGAGATTATAACAACTTCAAAAACATACAAAGAAAAGCATAAGTCAGTAAGCAGATGAGAGAAAAGCAAGGACCTTAGCTAAGGCAGAGCAGCCTGCAGTTGCTATAAATAGGGCAAAATTCTATAACTTTACATTTACTGCAATTGACTGGGAGGACATTATTTTGTAATTTAGTAAATGTTTATATAACAGTAGTCATAAATCACACTAAAAAAGTTAAACTGTTTATAGTGCAGACTGCTTTAAAAAAAAAAAAAGCTAGAAGATACAGAACCTATACGTAAACACTTAAAACACTGAGCTTAAATATCCAAAATAATTTGTCTATTGAGATAAATGCAGATAAAAAAGAGGTCACTATATCACTAAAGGTCCTTTCATTCATTCAACTGAATGCCTGTTTTGTGCAAAGCTTCACTAGATACTAAGAGGGGGGGATGAACAGATGGTTAAGATACTGAATAACTTGAAAGAGATCATGTCTACTAGTGGTGATGAGACACAAACCACTCCAAGCAGAATATGATAAAACACCGAAGGAAATCTACAAATAACAGTTCTGAGTTGAAGACAGTAATTATTTTTGGATTAAGAAAAAGGATCAAAACACTGGAGCTGGCTTTGAAGGACAGGTAAGATTTGGAGATGTAAGGATTTGCACAGAAAGAATTAGAAAAGATAAAGGGATTCCAGCAGGTATATTCTGGCACTGGTGTGCAGAGTGAAGAAAATGCACTCTAAAGCAAACCCTGTTATTGTGCTATTTCCTTTCCCTGAGTGATTTAAGCCATTTGCTCACCCTTGATTACCTTCTATAAGCTAATGATTCTCTTGACCTCTCTCTAGTCAAGAGTTTCAAATCAGCTATCAGGGCCAACAACTGGACAGCTCCACTTCATGTCCTATAGGCACCCAATGCAGTGCATTCAAAACAGAAGTCATAATCACGTCCAAACCCGCTCACCTTTGTGAGTTCTATTTTTCAGAAAACAGTAATATTGTCAACTCAGTTGCCGAAGACAAGTCAAGTCAATTACACCCTCATTTGGCACAGACTACACGGCCTTGTTTCTGTGATGCCTCAGTAGAAGAATTAAATTTTCAGGGCTAACTAGGATAAAAACCTTTACAATTTTACTTGTTCCACAAACACCTCAAATAAGGAAAGAGAACAATAAGCAATTAGAACAACTATATACTTAGGAGTAATTCTGGAAAAAAAAAATACCAATTCGAACTATCATCAGTTCCCCAAGCATTACTACATCGCCATGTGTAGTATTTTTACATGATTTCTATAATTTTTCCTGACACATAGGAATCCATCATCTAAGTGGTATCAAAGCCTTGTCTTTAAAAAGAGATTAAAAAACAAAAAATTGGAGGAAAAAACGCTGAGAAAATTTTGAACTAGTAGTTGAGATACTGCAGCCAATTTCAGTTACTGCATTATGAATAATTTAAAAGTAATTTATATTTTTTTCAAGCATTTTTGTATTTAAATGTGGAAGTGCCCTTTCTCAGAACACCTACCACTCTGAACAAACGAAAGGCGTACCCTGTAATCTCAACCCAGATTGTGTTTATAAAATGCTGACCATGGGCGCATTTAGACTCAACAGAAACTGACATTAAACATGGGTTTGGAGAGAAAACTTCAAACTTCTTTCCATGTTTGGCTGGGCTGGAGCCACATGTGAAACAAACCCAGATTGGGTTAATATCACCAGAGAAAGCTAAGAACTGTGATAGGGATTTTTAAGTGGCTGCAAACGTTTTGGGAAGCTGGCACTGCCCCATGAGTGCTGGATAAAGTGATTCTGTACCACTCCCGAATTCTGTGAGGTTCTTCTGTTTCATGCCTCCAGGTAAGTAATGGTTAATACTGCTCTTCTGCAACTCCAAAACTGAGACAGCTTTCGGAACTCTTTCATAGTTCACTGCTTTCATATTTAACTACTTTCTCAAGTTAGCAACAGCTTTCACTGGTGTTTCCCCGTCAAAGTTAACTCCCCCAAGCCTTATGAAAACGGCCTCTGCGGAAGTGCAGCAAAGATATTAAGGTGGTCCAAAGATTTCCAGGACCAGCATAACTTCTTTAAGTCTTAATGTGTGGTTTCATGAAAGCCCTCGTAATAACGTCTAAAGGCAAAACACCTGTACTTAAATTAGCAAAAGAGGAGAATTTAAAACGGCTATCCTAACAACCTTAAAAACTAACGGTTTTAAAAACAGATCCGAAACTTAGAAACATCCTGTCAAATGAGAAAACACGCACTGCTGGCCAGAAGTCAACGGCACGCCAGGATACGTAATAACAACGCTAACAAATATTTTCTACCAACTGGAATTAACCAAGTTAATTCTCTGCTATTGCTCGACACCAAAAAGGGATAAATCTCGCAAACACTCTCGCTAGAGATCCGATTTAGCGTCTCCAGGAGCAAAAAGGGGGCAGGTGAAAGGTTCTGTGTGAAATCCATCACCCGGGACGCGACTTTCTCCTACCTTTTTCTTCCTCCTCCTCCTCTTCCTCCTCCTCGTCGTCCTCGTCCTCCTCTTCACTTTCCTCTCTCGGGTCGGGCATTTCGGGTTCTTTCTCGGACGCGGGCTGGGCGGGGGTTCCCTCTCCCTCTGCAGCTGGGCCCGAGGAGGACATGCTGTGGACCTGCGAGCGGGCAGCCACACGTCTTGGTCTCTTCTCTCCCCGCGGCAGGGACGGGGCGGCCACCGCTACCCGCCCGACGCTTCCCGGCCCCAGGACGCCGGGGGCCGCGGGAAACCCGACGTCAAAGTTGCCTCCTCCCGCGGCCGGGACAGCCGCGCTCACTCCCCGGGGACGACTTCCCTGCGGCTCCGGGAATTCCCGAGGCGGGAAACCGCGGGCGCCGCGCCGCCCCTCCCCCCGCCCCCCGCGC
>NC_048222.1:8812370-8873618 GCF_002007445.2 Ailuropoda melanoleuca | reverse complement strand
GCCAGGAGCCCTGGCCGGGGCGGGGCCGCGAGGGGTCGCCCGGGCCGGGGGCGGAGGGGCGGCGCGTTCCGGGGCCGCCAGGGCTGCGAGGCCTGGCTCGTGGGATGTCTGCTTGCGAAGCGTGCGGGCCGCGTCCCGGGCTGCCGGCCAGCCTCTGGGCTGATCGCGAGAACGCTAGGGGGCCTGCCTGGGTATTGTCTCCTCGGCTCCTTCCCGGAAAAGGGGGGCAGCCTGTGACCGGGAGGGGGCGGGCGGCTGGTGGTAGAGAACTTCCCATCCCAGGAAGTCTCTACCTACAGTATGTCACAGAGGTTGAGGGGAATTACTAAATGAGTGGTCTCATACAGGTTCCAGAGATCGTGCTGGGGGTGAGTCCTGAAACTGCGGTATTTCTGAGGAACCCATGGATTGTAAGTTGCACCGTAAGGAAAAACACCCTACCACGTTGAAAGTTCACGTCACCAAAGACAAATCTATTTCCAGACCTGTAAATGTAGGGGATGTGTGTGCGCACGCGATTTCCAGACCTGTAAACGCAGGGGTGTGTGTGAGAGAGCAATAATATAGGAAGTACGGTATTGCCCAGTCCAGACTTGTAAATGTGGGTGTGTGTGTGTGAGAGAGATAATAGAGAAAGCACGGTATTGCCCAGTGCAGACCCGTAAATGTAGGTGTGTGTGTGTGAGAGATAATGGAGGAAGTATGGTATTGCCCAGTCCAGACCCGTAAATATGGGGGAGATAATAGAGTAAATACGGTAATGCCCAGTTCAGACCCGTAAGAGTAGGGGTGTGCGTGTGAGAGAGAGATAATAGGGGAAGCACGGTATTGCCCCGTTCAGAGCCGTAATGAGGGGAAGATAATAGATTAAATACGGTATTGCCCAGTCCAGCCTCTTTTCCCGGAGTTCTAGGCCAGCTCCGCAGATACCTTTTAAACTCAACATTTCAAAACCTGAACGCAGTATTTTCGCCCCTCAATAGCTCCCCCTTTCTCTTTCTGTATGTGATTCCCTTCCTTTCTTCTTACTCCTCAACAACTAGGTGCCCAAACGATCCTTTTAGTCAATGGACTTAATGGAAATATGATGAGTTAAATTTGCCTGAATGGAGTCTAGATTGCATGGCAAAATTAGACATTTTCTTGGAATCCTCTCTTTTACTTTTGTGCCCTTACCAAAAACCAATAAGCCAATTCTGTCATTTCTACCCTCAAATTTTATATCATTTTCCCCACTGCCCTGATGCCATTCAAATCCTGTCCACCCTTGGATTTCCAAGCAGCCTCTCACTGGTCAGGTGGCTTCCACATTGCCACCCCCAGCCCCCTGCCAGTGGCACAGCAGCCAAAGTGATTTTTTTCTTTTTTAATTATCAGATCGGGTACTCTCTTGCTTAAAACTCTCCAGTGGTTTCTCTTCATACTTGGAATAAAATTCAAAATACTTATCATTCATAAAGTCCTATGCAATTCAGTTGTTAACAGTATCACCTCTCTGATACCTTTGGCTGTTGCAGCCACACAAGCCTTCTTTGATGTTCCCCCAGAAAGCCAAGCTCATTCCTACCTTTGAGATTTTTGCTTTTTTTCTGCCAGGACCACTTTTCCCTCAGCATCTTCAAAAGATTTGGATTTTCACACCATTTAGCTTTATGCCCCGGAGCTTCTGCTACCCCCATAATACCATCACTAGTCCCTTTCCATCCTTTCTCATTCACTCATGTACTCATTCCAAAGTATTTGCTGAGCACATATCTCCTACTCATCGCTAGGAGCTAGAGATCAGAAGTATGTCTCTGCAGGGGCGCCTGGGTGGCACAGCGGTTAAGCGTCTGCCTTCGGCTCAGGGCATGATCCCGGCATTACGGGATCGAGCCCCACATCAGGCTTTTCCGCTATGAGCCTGCTTCTTCCTCTCCCACTCCCCCTGCTTGTGTTCCCTCTCTCGCTGGCTGTCTCTATCTCTGTCAAATAAATAAATAAAATCT
The DNA here is from genome assembly GCF_002007445.2 of Ailuropoda melanoleuca. Lineage (NCBI taxonomy): Eukaryota > Metazoa > Chordata > Mammalia > Carnivora > Ursidae > Ailuropoda > Ailuropoda melanoleuca. Next base: position 8,871,630 of record NC_048222.1, on the reverse strand, counting down.
TAAAAAAAAAAAAAAAAGAAGTACGTCTCAGCAATCTTCAAGCTTGCATTCTGGTTGAAACAATGAACAAATAAGTGAATATACTGAATGACTAATTTTGATAAAAAAAATAAAGCAGGTTAAAGGAGATAAGAAGTACCGGTAGGGTGGATGGGATTTATTTTACCTACTTGATAACTGTTAATACGATGACATTTGAAAAGAGACCATAAGTAAATGAGAACACTGGAGAAAGACTGGATAAATTCTTAAGAATTCTTTCAAGTATTGAATGTGGGATATTAGACTCCAACAGAGAGGAGTCGATGACTTTTGGTTTTGGGTTCAATAACCAGTAGAACCAAGTAGCTTAGTTACTTAAGGATGAGGAAGACCTGAAGGGTTGGGGGTGGGAGGGCAGGGCTTCTTTTTTCTTTGAGAGGGGGTAGGGGATAGGGAAGGGAATCCATTGTTTTGGACATACTAGGTTTGAGATTCCTCTTAATCTAAGTGGAGATTCAGAATAGGCAGTTGGATGTGAGAGTCTGGCATTCAGGGGTAGAAGCTCTAGTCAAGACATAAATTTAGCAGTTGTCAACATGTGGGTGGTATTTAAAGCCCTGAGACTGGATGAGATTATTTACAGAGTGAATATCGGTACAGATGAGGAGAGAGTCAACATTGTACCCTGGAACTCTCCAACGTTTAGAGGTTCAGGAGAGGAAGAAGAACCAGCAAAGGAGATGAGAGGGAGCTACTGTAGCCAGTGAGGCTGGAGGAGAGTCATGGGTTGTGAGTTGCGTCTCAGAAGCCAAATGATTAAAAAGTGTCTAAAAGGGAGAGAGTGATCCCTTGGGTCAGAAGCTGCTAAAAGGCCAGGTGGGATGAGAACTGAGAATTGTCCATTGGATGTAAGAATGCTCAGTCACCAGCGATACCGACAGCACTGTTTCTGGGGAGGTGGTACATGGGAAGGTGCCAGGAGCGGGGCTCTGGTGAGACAGGTAGGCAAGGAATGGATTCAGACGCTTTCCAGGAATTTTGCTGTTCAGCGAAGCAGAGAAACGGAACAGTAGCTCAGAAGGAGTTTGGTTTTTAGGAAGGGAGATATTACCGAATGTTTATATGATGGTGGGAATCAGTAGGGAGTGGAAAGTTCATGGTGAAAGGGAGGGAGGGGCCGATCTCCGTAAGTGGATGCTGAAGCAGAAGTTAGGGTGCCAGGTAGTTATGGGGGATCAATACCTGTGAAAGGAAGGGGGAGGATGCAAGATTGGGCAGAGGAAGAGGTCAAACTGAGGCAGACCTGGCAAAGCCTTAGCCAATCCCGTGCACAGCTCGAGTGAGTACCGCTCTTCAGAGTGTCCTTCCTCATTGGACTTTTATAACCCCACGTTGGTCAGTCACTGCATGCAAGGGCATGACTTTAGGCAAAGTGACTCCATGGCTGCGGCAGACCCTGGGGGGCTCTAGCTGGGTTGCAGGTCTTTCCTTGAAGGGGGATCTGGGTGGTACATCTCCATATCTACCACAGATAAGAGATGCGTTCTGGTACATAGAGTAGGGGTTGTCCTTAGATGGGATAGTGGGCAGTTTCCACACAGTAACAAGAAGGAAAGTGCAGCATACGGGGTACTGACATTGGGTGGGGATAGGCACATGTAGTGAGAGTTTTAGAAGTTCTTCTTTTAAGTTTCTCAATGAAGTCAGGAGCCAAATCACTGACCACGAGTGTGGAAGGACTGTTGGAGGTTTCAGGAGAGAGGAAATGTGAGCTAGTCATGTTAGAGACTGGGAAAGAATGGATTAGGGAATGTAGTATGGCCACCAGCATGCTTCAAGGAGGACCCAGTAAGATGGGTGGCCGTGAGGTCAAAGTAAGGACCGGTTAGGATTCTGGGTTTTGTCCAGCTGCATTCATCTACTTGGGAGTAGCTGTGGAGATGGCAAAGATTTGGGTTTAACCAGGTTGGGATTTTGCCAGGCAAGTACGAAGAAAGGAGAGAAGGGGGAGTGAGGTGAGGATATGGACAGGACACTGAATATAGAGGGTAGAATGTAAGCTCAGCAGGAACGAAATAAGGCAGCGAGAGATTTGGTGAAAATGGGACAAGATCAAGAATTTCACTCCCTGGGGGCACCTGGGTGGCTGGGGTGCCTGGGTGGCACAGCAGTTAAGCATATGCCTTCGGCTCAGGGCGTGATCCCGGCGTTCTGGGATCGAGCCCCACATCAGGCTCTTCTGCTGTGAGCCTGCTTTTTCCTCTCCCACTCCCCCTGCTTGTGTTCCCTCTCTAGCTGGCTGTCTCTATCTCTGTCAAATAAATAAAAATAAAAAATCTTTTAAAAAAAATTAAAAAAAAAAAAAAGAATTTCACTCCCTGAAAGTTGTCTGTCTTCCCCACCAAAATGTAAGCTCCTTGTAGCTCCCCAGACTTTGGATCATTCATCATGGTATTCTCAGCCCTGAAGCCGTGCCCGACACATAGTAAGTGGTTAATAAACATTTGCTGAAGGAATGCACATGAAACTCTTATGAAACTCTCATTACAAAGATTTTTGTTCAATGTGATAAGATGACGTATTTGGACAGGGCAGGTTATTTCTGCAAAAGTTCACTTAACAGCAGTTCAACAGTTTTGTGTAACCTCAAAGGTTTATTTCTCAAGCTATAAAGCTCTTTGTCAGTGGAGGCAACTCCCAGGGCTTCCCTTCATGCGGTTTACTCATTGCTCAGGGCCTCTTTGATCTTCTGGATTCAGCATCTCAACACAAGTGCTTGGAGTTCACAGTGCTAGGGGCATAGAGCAGGAGAACTCATTCCTGCGCTTCTGTGGTTCTGCTCCAATGATTCACCAGACCCCACCGAACTGCAAAGAATCTGGGCAGCATGGGGGCACATAAGGATGAATTGGTGAGCATTGCTGTCTCTTCGCATAAGGGGCCGATAATTGCAACCGGATAAGATATAATTGAGATGAACAGTGGATGTGTGTTGGTTTTATTTTGGAAATATTAAAACCCCGCATCTTAAATTTTTTTCATCTTGGCTTAAGAAAGTTTTTACATACACTGCACACATATATCTACCTTTCTCAGACACCTGTCTAGCCCTAATGCAGGCATATCTATCTTTCCCAGACTGTAAGCTTCATGGGCAGAGACCAAGCCCATGCTATTTATTATTCTCTCCCAGTTCCTGGCACAGTGCCTGACACATAGTAAATACTTTAAAAATATTTGTTTAATTGAAATGAATCCTTTTGGTTCTTAGGGGCATGAGTCTGTTGTCTGAATGCTATTTAACGACCTTCCAGCAATATCAGCTCAGTAAATGAACATGGCTTGAGTAAACTGATGACAAGATTCTTATTTAAACCCGGTCATAAATATAAATATAGTGGCACATTTGGTCCTTCTAAAAACAAGATATCATACTCTATTTCGGTAGAAAGAGGTAGCCAAAGTACACAGTTTAGTAATTTGAGATTAGGCTTGAAAATATGTGACTGCCCCAGTTGGTTGATAAACTAGATATCCCAGCTCTGACAATGGCCAGGGAAGACTGTTCCAGGTTAACAGTAGGAGAAGTTGAGGGAAATGGTGGTGAGATTATAAAAGTGGGAGGACAAAGGATAAGTGGTTACCAGATTTTGGCGTTGGGATGTAATTTTGCTCTATATTTAGCAAGTATTGTTTGTAACACAGTTCACAAATATATCCCTATCAGCTGTTCCACTGAATGAGACTGAAGAAATAGAGAAGCACGGAGCTTTGGTATTATTTCCCTTGTTCACTGTAAAATAAGGAAATCATCTCTGGTGAAGGGGGCTCCTGTGCTTATGGATTAATATTCAGTGCTTAGATTACATTTAGCACCATCTCTGTTGGCCAGATCATAATCTCAGAGGCAGTCAAGTGTTTTCCACTACAAGTCCGCTAGAAATCATCAACACTGTCACGAGATTATCGAAATGGGGTGTTATCTTAGGTAGTAGCAATGTCTAGGTCACACCCATGTTTATCATTCTCAGTTGGCTCCCCATTACACATAGGACAGAATTCAAACCTGCAACAAATTGCATGACAGTCTGAACCTGAGTTTACTTGTCCAGCTTCATCACCTACTCTTCCTTGCTATTCATATAGGCAACCTATCTTTTTTTCTTCTTTTTTTTCTCTCTCTTTTTTCTTAAGGGTATAATCGGCATGAAATAAAATGTCCATAATGAAAGTATCCCAGGGGCACCTGGCTGGCTCAGTTGGTAGAGCAGGTGACTCTTGATCTCGGGGCTGTGTGTTTGAGCCCCATGCCAGGGGTAGAGTTTACTTAAAAAAAATAATGAGAATTTTAAGAAGAAAGTATCCTATCTGATGAGTTTTGACATATGTTTACAGCATGGAACCATGACCACAATGAAGATTGGGAGCATACCCACCACCTCCAAGTTTTTTGGTGCCCCTTTATTTTGCTACCCTGTCATCTCTCCAATCCCCACCCCTGGATAATGACTGAACTCCTTTCTGCCACGATAGAAAAAAATACATCTAACTCTGAAATTATCGTATAAATTTTATTTTGAATCTAGACTTTTGTAAATAAAATGTTTCATTTTACAACTTATTCTCTACATGAACTAGAGAAGGCTTGGGTAAGTTTTTATCGCATAGGCATTTTGCGTTTATAAAATTAAAATAAACACTTAATTGCAAATTAGGAAAAGAAAACCCGTCCCATCCACATCTCAGTTTAATGCAGTAGCTCTGCAGTGGGATGGGGGCGGGAATTTTGCCCGCTGGGGATTTGACATTGCCTGGAGACATCTTCAGTTGTCACAACTTGGGGAGGAGCTACTGGCGTCTAGTGGGTAGAGGGCCAGGATGCTGCTAACTATTCTAGAACACACAAGACAGCCCTCCCAACAAAGATTCATCTGGTTCAAAACCTCAGTATTGCTGAGATGGAGAAACCCTGATAGAATGCAGTGCATTTTCTTTTTCCTAGCGCTCTGCAAAACTGCTCTCATCAAGACCAACCATCATCCCCAAACAGGCAATTGAAAGGCTTCTTTTGAAGAGTCCTATAATATTGCTTAGTTTCTCTACAGCATCGACACTACTTACCATCCCCCCCTTTTTTCAGTTTATTTTATTTGTTTTTAAGTAATCTCTATACCCAATGTGGGGCTCAAACTGGCAACCCCGATATCAAGTCACATGCTCTACCAACTGAGCCAGCCAGGGGCCTCACCATCCCCTTCTTTCAAAAACCCTTTCTCTGGCATGCCAGTGTCCTCACATGACAGTGCTTTCTCTTGGTTCTTCCCCTCTGCTGGCTGTCTTGCATCTGTTGATGATGTTTTCAGGGATCCCCATAGGCTCTTGGTTCTTTCCTTACTCATTATTTCTCTGTGTGCTCTCATCCATACCCATGGTATCAATGACCTCTAGATTCTATAAAGTCCAAATCAATGTATTTAGCAACTGATTTCTCTTGAGTAGCCTACTCATCAACTATGGGATTTCTTCACTCAATATCCTGTCAATATCTGAAATCAACATAACAAAAACAAAACCCATTTTCTTCTCTAGCAAATCTCTCCCCTTTCTACTGATTCATTTCATCCTTTGTTGCCCAACGTGTGGCTCAGAATTGAATATTTGAAGTCGTCTTTGGCTTCTCCCTTTTCCTGACTCCCCACGTCAAGTTCTCTGGATTCTAAATCTCTAGATGTCTCACACACCTTTCCTTATCTTTCAGGCCATATTTGCTCGCTCCCTAACTGCTGTCATAGACCTTTTTGGTCTCTGTCTGAAGCCTTCACCTTACTGAAAACTAGTCACCAAACAAGGAATAATCTTGCAAATTCTGCAGACTAGCTAGTGCGTTTGTCCGGCAAACATAAATTAAGCTGTCATGACTCAAAACATTGCCTTCTCTATGAAACATTCCTCGTGTCTCTGAAGTTGAAACTCCCCCTCCCCCTGCACTCTTCCTTCTCCCCCTGCACTTTGTTCTTTTAGTACTTTGTTCATATCTTTATTACAGCACTTATGAAATTATATTGTAATTATTTATGTGTCTACCCTTATAGTAAACATTCATTAAGTTGTCTGCCTAGAGCTCTTTCTGAAGAGCTGCCTTACTCCTGACTCCTCAAACACCCTTACCTTTTCATCCCCAATTCTGTGCTGGCCCCCATCTACATAGTTATGTGAAGAACTCTTGCTGGCATATGTTTACATCACGACCCTGACACCTTGTCCCCCCTGACTGGGCCTCTGACCCAGGGAAGGCCGGTTAATCCCCTCAATCGCAATTTGGAATTGAGAGAGAAAGAATGAAGATGAAAGTGAATTAGGATAAGGGAGGAACAAAGATTCATGATTGTATTTAATTCCCCATTCCAGATTGTTGAGGAAGGCTGTCTGTATCCATGCCTTCAGTTTCCAGGTGACAGCCCTGCTACCCTGTACGCAGTACCCTTTTCCGCCTTTGTTATCTCCACTGCATTTCTGTTATGGTCAACCATAGTATCCTAACTCATACATCCACTGACTACGAGGATAAGGACCTCCCTGGGTCATCTTTGTACATCCAGCACTTACTATGAAGATACAAAATGATACTAGATCCAAAAATATTTGTGGAATGAATCAAGGAAGGAAGGAAGAAAGGAAAGAGAAGAGAAAGTTAAAGAGAGGAGAAACAAATGAAAAAATATGAAGGAAAATTGACGAGAATAGAACTGGAGAGAGAGAGAGAAGGCAGTAAATCATCTTAACAACAAACACTAATGAAGAGAATGATCTAGGGGTAAAATGTTTGGCCATCCTGAGGTGCCTGGCTGGCTCAGTGGGGAGAGCATACTACTCTTGATCTTGGAGTTGTGAGTTCTAGCCCCATGTTGGGTATAGAGATTACTTAAAAAAATGAAATTAAGAAAAAAATGTTGGCCTGTCCTGCTCTGGCTCTGCTGACCTAAGGTCAGCCTGCTTTCCCCGTCCGCCCCCACCTGGCTTTCACTTATGCCCTGTGCCTCCCAACACCCCAGCCCTGGCACTCATGACTCCCTTTAGACCTGATCACAGCCCATCATGGTTGCAGCAAGGTAACTGAGCTCCCAGCCATAGATGTCTTAGCAAATCCAGAGAGGCTGGCCTAGTAGAAGTAACGCGAACTTTGATTTCAGACAGATGGGCTCAAACTGAGGAAGGTCATAAAATGATTAGGTGCTAGGAGCGAAAGATAATAGGAATCAAATAACTCTCAAAAGGAGAGCGGAGCTGGGGTGGGAGTATGCTTGTCTCCTGTCACACAGTAGGACCTTTGGAGTATATATCAAAGTGATTCCTGTGTGTCAAATTCTTTATTCTACAAGTCAGTTACAAATCAGCATGCTTTCTATCCTTGAACTGAATGAGTTACTATATAATAAAATGTTTCATAAACAACATTATTTCTCTATGTCTAATGTCCATTTACCTCAGTTGTTTCTCATTGCTTACCACCGCTGATTCTCCTCTCCTTCCAGAGTCCCTTCAGGAAAGGTTTGTCTCTCTAGGGACTTACCATAGGACCGAACTTAGATGCCTCAAAGGCAGGAGGATCTAGATAGGTAGTCACTGAGCATGTGGTCCTTCTAGAGCTCTTCTTAAAGTTCCTCCCATCCCTACCCGCCACCCTCATTTGTTCTCTGCTTGCAGCCCATAGTCTTTCTCAAGCAAAAATCCGATCTCATTGTGACCTTGCTTGTAACATTTCAGTGCCTCCCTATTGTCTGTGGAATCAAATGCAATTTTAAAACATGGCCTAGGGGATTCTGCATGAGCTTGCTTCTGCTTACCTCTCTAGCTGTGTCTCTCCGTTCTTCCTCCCAACCGCTGGCATTCCCTCCCGCAAAAAAGAATCCAACAGCCATAACGAGCTTCTTGAAATTCATTGAACTGCCATGTTTCTTCTTACCTTTGGCTTTCTGCGCACGCTCTCCCCTTACTAGGAAGCTCTCCTCCTACTTTCCTGTCCCTGGCCAAATTATACTCACTCAGGTCTCAGCTTAAAAGCCACTTCCTCTGGGCTTCATGTATACTGTCCTCCTTGTATGCATCTGCTTTTAACAGCCTGTTCACGTGTGAATCCCTCTGTTCATTTCCCTGAGGTTAGGGATGTTGCCTTTCTTGTTAACTTTTCTACGCCTAGCACCCAGCAGTATCTCGAACTAGCAAGCATTAGATACATATTGGCAGAATAAATACCAAAAGGCCAGAGTCTCTTTAATAGCTATTTGCATTTTCCAGGGCTCTGTTATAAACTAGTTGCTTCTTAAGGTAATTCCTAGCATCGTTTAAGTTATGACTGGCATGACTATGAATAATGCTACACAGCCTCCAATCTACTCCATAAATATACATCATATTGATAAGTAAATGAATGAATGGACCCTTGGGGTGCCATTTAACAAATCACCTTCCACATTCCCAGTAGGATTATGTCACTGCGAGCCCCTGCATGTTAATGACACAGTGATGTTTACACAGATGCCTTCCCATGGTTCTTAACCTTTTCCGTTATTCGTTATTCGGTATGCTCTGCCCAGGGCTAGTTCGTTGGCCTTAGAACTCTCCTTGAATACATCCACCTGCTCCTTCTCAGAACTTTGGCTACAGATGTGTCTCTCTCTTGAGAAACGGAGGCTGCAGACATGTTCAGTAACCAAAGCCAGTTTAATTAACTGCTCTCGCCTAGACTTGGGGCCCTAACAGGTGGCAGGCATCGACAGTGCTGGCAAAAGAGACCTGCCCTGTCTTGTACAGCTGAACATATCCTTCCCGAGGCCAATCTGAAGTCCCGGCAACCCAAGTTTAACTAGTGGGTACGTCACATTTTTAAAACAGTAAAATGGAAGGAGTTCTTTTGGAAAAATTAAAATGACTGGCCGGAGATTCTCAGAGCCCCAGCTCCACGATTATCAAGCGTTCAGTGATGTGGGTAAGGCCCGCGGGGATGGAGGCAGGGACGATTGGAAGTGGTGCCTCTCTTGAACCTCATTGGGTAGATCCAAGATTTTAAAAGGGTTTTTCTGAAATCGCCCAGCCCCAGAATTTCAAGGATCCTCATCGCTGCCCCTTCCAAAAAGAGAGCGCGTTTCTGGGGGGAGGTGTGTGCGTGCACGCGCTGGGGGAGGGAAGACTCGGGAGAGGGGCCACCGCTCTCCGGAATAAACAGCAGGGGGAGAAGGGGAGCGCGACGGAGGGCGGCCGGAGGGGGATGAGCGGGCGGGCGCCGGGGGCCAGGGCCGGAGGAGGGGGCCCGGGGCGCGCGGGGCGACCGGTAGCTAGGAGACCCATGCGCCTCTGATACTTGAAGCGCTGCCCGGAGGAGCTGACAGCGACCCCTCCCTGTGTCCCTGCTCCGGACTCGGACCTCGCGCGCAAGGTAAGCGGGGGCGCGGGGTGCGCCGTCGCCCGAGCGCTGCCAGGCCAGCCGNCCCGCAGCCCCCGAAACCCCGAGCCTGGTCTCGGGCGGAGAGGGTGGGAGGGCCGCCGGGAGGTCTTGCACCCTCTCCAGGTGTGTGGCGCAAGGACCCGCGCGCGGTTCTCCCCTAGACTCTGCGGTCATTTCTAGGCTGGAATATCACAACTGCTCTCCTTCCAAAACATACAGCCCCTCACTCCCACCTTCTCTTTCTGTCCTAACTTTTGAGGGGGGCGATCATAACCCTTGGTCAGAGTAGGTGTGCCGTCTTATCTTTCCTATCTGCACCGAACAATAGGCTGAGGCTCTTTGGGTTTTTCTTTTCCCCGAAAATTAAATACCCTGATAAGTTTACTAGGTTTTCCGGGTGACTGCGGTGTTACTGGAATTTTATCACAGCCTAAAGCAGTAGGTCCTACTCAAGCGCTCAGACACCGATTCAGAAATGGGGTGGGGGGCGTGTACCCGCAGGCTTCTGTGTATTTAAAAAGCACTCCCGGTCATTGCTATGTGTTCTCCCTCCATCAGCTCTTCAGAGTATCTTAAAGGTCCGCGGAGGTGGGAGCGAGGACGCCCAACTGTTGGGAAGCCTCACCTGGAGAATAAAAACAGAGCGAATGCTGGTTTCTTTCAAGTCAATGAATTTGGTGGGGTGGTTGGTTCTGAGTTGGCAGTTTTGGGAAGGGAGGGTTAACGTTGGTTTGAAACTCAGATAGAGGGTGGAGAGAAATACTAGGCTTCTAAGAGCCCTCTTTAAAGAGTTAGCTTTTAAACATCAATTGTTTTCAATGTAAGAATTCCTTCAAAAGTACTCTGGCAATTAGAAAGGACTGAGGCCTGTTCCCCTGTAAATCAGAAAATCTTCCTTGCCTGTGTTTGCACTGACTTTCTGTCAATGACCCCTGGCATCTTCGCGTGTTGGTTTCTTTAAAGCCAAAGATCCAGATGCGCCATATCTCTAGGAACCAGAAGGAAGAATTATCATATACATTAATTTAGATTCTGTTCACATTCCTAGTTATTTGAAGCAAGCTCTTCTATCCTGAATTGGTTAGGAGTGACTAGGAATTATATTGTATTTGAATTTACACAAATACGGAATGGTTTCTCCATCTTGCACTTTGTCACAGATGTACTTCTGCTTTTCGTATATATGTGCATCTGAACCATTCTAAGTACCTACCAAACTCTCAGAGGAACTACCAGGGAAAAGAAAGGTTTTTATTTTATCTGTCTTTGGAAAACTGAGGAAAAAAAAATACTGTTCAGTAGGTATCATATTAAATCATACCACTTTTTATGAAATGAGATGCTCATTATGAAATAGGAATGGTATTTGGTACCTGCTTTCAAGGATATTAAGGACAAGTAGGAGACTGTCTGTAAAGCATTTTGAACTTTTAAGAAAAGAGTCACTGTCTAGGTATTGAGCCAATATGATTGTTTTCCTGGCAAACTTTTTCTCCTTTCTAAAATTAACTTTCCCCTAGGAAAAAGAGTGCAGAGGCACATGATTCAGCCAACCAAGTCGAGAAAATACTGTGTTTGAATTTTAAAAGTGACCTTAATTCATCCCTATAGATCTAGTGTTTGCAGCCTATGCCACAAAATCTGCAGAAATATTCATTGCTTGCTGACCTTTTCAAAGCATTGGCTTAATGAGGGGTGTTATGGACAGAGTACAATATTATGTTATGGATTGTGTTGGCTTAGGCAAAACTATTATCATCATTTTCCTAAGGTATTTGTATAGATGTGTGTACACTGGGTCTGGGACTTACATAATTACATATATATATATAAAAAACACATGTTTTTAATAGGAACAAAACCCCACAATATTTTTTCTCTGTGGCAGAACACTGTAAGCATTAGGTTTTGATTACTTTTTCATGGAAATTTTAATATGACGGAACTAAAAACTTCAAGGAAATAATTCCATAAAGATCTATTTGGAACTGAAGGCCTTTTTAATAAAAGATGTTTGGAGCCCTTCGCTGTGTGCTTAGCCTATGTGGAGCAGTCCTTTGTGAGTAAGGGTGGTAGATCCAATTCCGGCAGCTCAGAGGATGATTAGACCTCTGCCACTCTTTTTCAGACCTTTAATTTGGTCTGTAACTTGATGCTTCACTGACCCCACACTCTCCCTGCCACGCTAGCTCACAGAGGAATTGCTGGCACTCTGGATTGAATTTTTTTCCCCTCCCATCAATTAGAACATGTTTGCATTGGTTGCAGAATGCAGTTACATTTTTAGCACAGTATTCTAAGAAATACCTTAGCCACAAAGAGAGTAGCCTCAGTGTAGCCGAGATCACAAACTGCCTTATTTAATCAGGCTATATTAATTTCCCTTGATTCAGCTATATAGAAATAATAGAGTCATAGAGTATTCAAATGGGAAGGCACTTTAGAAGTCATCTCGATTCTAATAATTTCTTTCTACAGATGAATATTGAAGCACTCCTAGCCATCATCCAAACTTTGGAAGTAGACATTAAATTTTATAGTTTTTCCAGTTCTTGTAGTACTGAGGAATTTGCTCATTCGAAATTAATTTATACATGAGTTCAATGATGTAGGAATGGCAGCAAAGTCAGTTGCCAATCTCAGCTGGATTTCCAATGAATCTCAAAGTGCAATCCTAAAGGCAACACAGGCCATTTACAAAGGTGGTGAAATACTTTACCCTAGTATCCTAGGTTTTTTGCTCCATTGGCTGGGGACTGTTTCAGTTGACTGATGAAGAAAAGGAGTGCCCTAAGAAGGATGAGTATATAGAGAGAAGAGTAGGGTGGTGGGGCACGTAGTAGGGACTGACTAAATTCGTGTATCATTCAGGAATGGTTAGCCTTCAGAACACTCCCCGGAGATTGCAATCTGAAATAATGGAAACAATCATTGGAGTTTCTAGCTTTCAAAACCCTACTTAATTAAGGCTTGATTTTCAGAAGTCCCACTTCTTGATGTCCATGTCTTTCAAGATCTTTTGTCTCAAAGATCTATCTTCCCGAGATCCTAACATTGAGACCTTTTTCTTTTGTCACTTATAGAAGAATTTGTCCTGATATGTAGGCACCAATCTCCAGAAACCATATAGACTCTAGGGAAGTATTCTTGTCAATGGTACATCTCACTGCCAATTATTTATTAAGACGCTTTATATACATTAAAAAAATCTTCACAGCCTTCAAAAGGAGTCATTATTATCCCCTTTATATAATCCGTGATTCCGAAAAGTGAAGCATCTTGACCAAGGTCACATACCACTCTCAACACCGCACACTGCTTCCCTAATGAGTATAAGCTGTTGATTGAACCTGTAGATGGTAGTATGCTCATTTGAGGATATCTGACAAATATCCTAATTTGGAAAAGATTTTATAAAATCTTCATATGTGTTTAATGTTTCAGGTTAGGTGTATTCAGTGTGGGGAGCTCAACATTCTTACATTGGTTTAATGATTAAAGACAATTTAAATTATGTGTTCCAAGGGGGAACTAATCATCAACAATCAACAATCAGGATGTCTTTACAAATGTATTTGCTTTGTAATTTCATGAAATTTTGGTGATTTACAAGACATCTATAATATGACCAATTTGCTCTTGCTCTCTGCAAGTAATTCTTTGTTGCATGGCATCGTTTCCTTCAAGGCTTTTAGAAATTTTGTCTTCCTGTGTCAGCCTGCCAGAGCAGTTATATTTTAAATTGTGTATTCCTTTATTAAATTGACTTTCTTTTTTTATATTATCCTCCTTTATATTATCATTAGAATGGTATAATTATTTGACTTTGAAACTGTGTATGTAATTAGGCTATATTTCTGTGAATTTCATATCAAGATAGGGAAGGGAAACTTACCAAATATTGTAAAGATGAGCGTTAGTCTGATAGGGTTGAGAGTCATTGCCCTACGAAGAATATTTCTTACTGAATCTGACACAAATATAACTGCTTAGCAGTAAAAGTTTTACCTTTAGTTTCATGAATCTATATATTTTCATCGGTTTCTTTTGTTATTTATTCTACTGGACTAACATTAAGCCTTATGAAAAAGGTTAAGAGTTGCGTCCTTAGAGTTTAAAGATTCTATTTATCTGACAGAGAGAGAGAGAGAGAGCACTCGCACAGCAGGGGGAGCAGCAGGCAGAGGGAGAGGGAGAAGCAGGCTCCCCGCTGAGCAGGGAGCCCGATGTGGGACTTGATCCCAGGACCCTGGGATCATGACCTGAGCGGAAGGCAGACAGACACTTCACCAACTGAGTCACCCATGAGCTCCTGCCTCCTTAAAGTATAATCTATCCATCTATCTATCTTTCTTCCTTCCTTCCTTCCTTTTTCCCCCACAGTGGGCTCTATGCCCAATGTGGTGCTTGAACTCAGGATCCTGAGATTAAGAGTTGCATGCTCTATTTACTGGCTGAGCCGCCCTCTTATAGTTTAATCCTGAAGCTTCTATCCCAGGAGAGTCATTGGGCCTGTAGGATGCTCCTTTCCCCTTGGCTACCAGTCTTCCTCTGCAGCCCCTTCCATACCCCCCAAAGCTGAGGCTGTTCTCTGAGTTAGTGGCTTCCTAGGAAAACTCTGTAGACCCTTGGAAAGCCCCGCTGCTGGACTCCGTACCCACAGCAGTTGCATCTTGCCTCTCTACTCTTGGCATAGTCCAGCTTCCAGATCGGCAATTGCAAAGTTGCAATGAGCAAAGTTGCAATGAGCAACTCAGGCAGAGTGTGTAGCCCCCTCCTCACCTGCCTCCTCTTTGAGTATAGAAGGGCCTTGCCTCGTGAAGTTTTGCTTGAAGTTTTTGAAGAAGTTCTTGCAACCTAATGCTTCTTTCCCATCGTACTTAATTAGTGCAGAGTCTTCTTACTTTTTGAAATCTTACTCTCCATTAGCATACTTCGGTACTTTATCACTATTTTCTGGGAAACCATGTGAGCAGAAGAGAGCAGGTGAGAATGTTTGAAATATTGTATATTAATGTACATATAACTGTATTTAAGTTTGCAAGTTGGCTTATGAAAAAGACCAAGGAACTTATCAGACAAAGGACTAATTTTACATTTTGGCTTTGGAAGAAAAGAGGAGTACAGAGATGACTATTAAAAGCACCTCTGATCCCACTACCCAGAGATAACCACATCTAACATTTTGGCATAACTTTTCTGGCTTCTAACTATGCATGTGAGCATACGTGCATATATGAACATTGTTACAGAATAAAGATTTTTTTCTATGCATTGTTTATTTAAAAAAATTAACAATATAAGAAACACCTGTGCTATTCAGCATTTTTTCTTTAGCTATCTGGACTATATTTTCATTGCTCATTCTTCTTCTGGTAGCTTAAAAGATATAGATCATATCTTAAAAAAAATTCCAACTATTGCTGCCTTTAAGGTTTTTGCTTGTTTTTTAATATAGGCATGAGTTTTCCCTAATCAATGCCAGGAAAAAAATGATATTTAACAGCATTCTTTCTGTAAGGTGAGAAATTGGACACATTTATTATTTCTCTTTCTCTGTCTCCTCCATGTGCTAGTTTTTTGTGGATAAAATCTAGTGATTTAATCTAGGGTTATTAAAATCAAATGCTGAAATTATTTTTTTGTTTAAAGAATTACTTTTAACATTTTCTTTAAGGTTTATACCCATATTGACCAAATTTATTTAGACTTAACTCTGTTTAAGTCGTTCTACTGTTTATACCTGGTTAATAATATTACTGTTCCTCAATCCTTAAATTCATACCATAACAAATTCAAGTAAATTTTTTAGGCCATGTGTAGCTGAGGATGTTTTTAAGAAATTGCTTTCAGAAAGCCTTGCACAGATGAGATTACTTTCTGTTTTTCTTGCTTTATATAAAATGCTTGGGTCGTAGTTCTTACCTCAAGCCTCTCTAGATATGGCTGGATTGAATTCTAGCAATGAGGGTTGCAGGAGAGAAGTCTGAGATCTTTCTGATTGCTACTCTTTTGTAGGTAACCTGTTTTTCTGTCTGGATGCTTAAAGCATTGTTTTCATTTCTCTAATACTAATTTTTTTTTTTTTTTTTACTGGACTATATCATGATGATAGTCTGTTTTATTTTTTCCTGAGACTCTTTGAGTAGTATTGATTTGAAGACTTAAAACCTATTTTTCATCTCAGTATTCAATTCTTCTGATGATTTCTTTATTGATATTTTTCTTTTTGGAATTGTGTACATTTATACATTCATCTCTTAAAACTCATGTTTCATTTAATAAACGTAATCTTTTTGCTTTTCTCTGAATATTGGCAGAATTTCTCAAGCCTATCATTTAAGCCCTGTTGAGATTTTCAGTTATTTCCCATATGATACTGTCTCCATTGCAACTTTTGCCTTGGCAATGGTATTTTCGGTTGTCCTTCCTAATCTCAGATCCTTCCTGCTTTGTGATTACCTATCTTGGTTTCATAGCTATAACGCCCTTTTTGCTTCTTGCTGAGTCTACCACATAGAAGATGCGTCGACGTTTCAACTGCATAGCAACTTTATTTACATACTATTTATGGTAATTTCTTAGAAGAGTCTCCTTTTGAAATACAGCCTCTTCATATACCTGGTATTTTCTGTCTGCTTGCTCTACCTTGGAGAAGTAATCTCCGTTGCTTGAGAATCAGGAGTTAAGATGGGGTCCTGTATGGTGTGGAGCCCTGGCTGATTCCATGGTTGGTGAAAAAAGAAGGTTGCAATGTGCTGTGAGTTACTTTACCACCTCAGAGCGAAGGAAGGGAGCAAGAGACTGATGGTATTAAAGAAAAGAAATTTGGGGGTGCCTGGGTAGCGCAGTCGTTAGGCGTCTGCCTTCGGCTGAGGGCGTGATCCTGGCGTTACGGGATCGAGTCCCACATCGGGCTCCTCCACGATGAGCCTGTTTCTTCCTCTCCCACTCCCCTGCTGTGTTCCCTCTCTCGCTGGCTATCTCTCTGTCAAATAAATAAATAAATAAATAAAATCTTTAAAAAAAAAAAAAGAAAAAAGAAAAAAAAAGAAATTTGGCTCTTCACAAATTTTTTTTTTTATTATATAGTTCCTGAACTTCATTAATATAGAAAACTTTGGTAACGCCTGGCTGGCTCAGTCAATAGAGCAGCAACTCTTGATCTCAGGTTTGTGAGTTCAGGCCTCATGTTGGGTGTAGAGATTACTTAAAAAAAAAAAAAAGAAAAAAGAAAAAAAAGAAACCTTTGTCTCAGTTTTCAAACACTTTTATACATTACCTTACTGTACCCTTACAACAATTGTTTTTGAGTTGAAGGGCTGTGGCCTTTGGGTTGCGAAGATTGTGGGTTGAATACGTTCCTTAACACTAGTAATGGAAGCTTTGCAAATTACTTTAATGTTCTAACCTCCTTTCTTCACCTGGAAGAAGTAATGTTTACCTCATAGAATGGTACAGATTACAGGGGATTATTATATAGGAATTGTTGGGACATAGTTTGTGGTTGAAGGCATGGATGAAATGGCCCCAGGAGAGCCTAGAGCAGAAAGAGACCTTCAACAGCCCTGAAGGCACAGAGGAAAAGCCAACAAAGGAGAGGAGCAGGGGGCACCTGGGTGGCACAGTCCAACTCTCGGTTTTGGCTCAGGCCCTGATCTCAGGGTCCTGAGATCGAGCTCTGAGTCAGGCTCCATGCTTAGCACAGAGTCTGCCTGAGATTCTCTCTCTCTCTTTCTCTGCCCCTCCTGGTCATGCTTGCTCTCTCTCTCTCTCAAATAAATAAATAAAACCTTAAAAAAAAGAAG
The DNA here is from genome assembly GCF_002007445.2 of Ailuropoda melanoleuca. Lineage (NCBI taxonomy): Eukaryota > Metazoa > Chordata > Mammalia > Carnivora > Ursidae > Ailuropoda > Ailuropoda melanoleuca. The sequence goes on along the minus strand of NC_048222.1, from coordinate 8,854,398 downwards.
GAGATAGGCAGGAGTGGTCAGAGCAAAGGACAAAGATCAGAAGAGAGCAGAATCAGAGAATCAAAGGGAATTTAGAAACTGCAGGTGGAAAGAACTCTCATAAGCATCATGAGCGTTGGGTTTGGCAGTTGGTTACAGGGACCTCAGCCCCAGACCCTTGGAGTAGAGAGACGCAGTAGAAGGAGGACAGTAGTGGGATGATTAACAAGGGCAGGGAGGAAGATAGGAAATGCAAACAGACAATGAAAACATGTTTCTCCCTTCAGGGAAAGGGATAAGATAGGAAAGAAGAGAGAGAAGTCAGTAGCTAGATGGATCCTCAAGATTGCAGATTGTGATTTGAAGGAATAGCAAAATTTCAGAAGAAAAAAATGAAAGTTTGCCAAGTAAATATTTTTTTCAGGTAAGGACATTAAAAATACTACCATCTGATACCAACTTATTTCCAAAAAGAAAGATAATGTCGATGTGAAAAAATTGAATATATTTAGCTTTATGAGAAAGTTAGTATCTCAGATGGTAACATTTTTCTTTTCCCATCCAAGATTTACTTTTCCCCCTGGTTTCAAGTTTCCATCTCTTCTTCTCCTTTAGAAATCTGGCGTCACCCATGGTCTTCTCTCTCAACTATTTTCAGTCTCTTCTCTATTGACTCTTTTTCATGATCATATAAGCACGTCCCACTCCACCTTAAAACAAGCATAGGTAAGAAGTAATGAGGACCTACATGAAAACAGTGGCAGGGGGATGGGAGGAGCTGCTAGATAGGAGGGAGGACTTATAAATAGCATTAATAGGACTTGGTGACTGATTGGAGGTGGCAGGTGGGAGAGAGGGAGGATCCTAAGATGACTCGCAGGGTGGTGATGCTACACGGTGCTGTCATAAAGGGGACCGGGGCCGGGAGAACAGAATTTCATGGACTCAGTCCAGTGTGCAGTGGGCTGTACAAGCTGGGAACTCTGTATCTTTGACTCTTGGTCCTATGTGCTCCGGCTAGTCCCCACCTCACCCAGCCACCCCACCTCAGCCATTGTCTTCTCGTGCTTCGTGGGTTGGTGCCTACACCTTGCTTTCTGCAATTATTTAACTCTTGGGAGTTCAAGCCCTGCATGCAGGAATTTGTGAGCTAACAGACTATGCATATTTTCTACTGGAAAAAAGTAAAAATGGACCAAAGGATAGAAATAGGAGTCCCCATGTCACTGGAGGTCAAGATGGAACCTTTTGCGTTTTCGGTTTTAGGTGTGACTCAAGACGGTAAAGGCCATATTCCAAAGTCAGGTGTGAGACCACAGCGCCCAGTTGAAGAGGAAGCACAGGAAAATCAGCTTGGCATTGTTTGTGGTTAGCTCATTGACCACTTCCAGCTGATGAAACAGGCTGGAGAGGCTAAGAAAATGATTAGAAGATGATTTTTAGAGAGTTGGTAGTGGGTTTGAGTCCCTGCTCCCGGCCACCTTGAGAGAGGGGTGTGAGGTAGTGACCCTTCAACTCAAGTCTAGAGAAGGGGGTTTTACACGGCGCGTTTGGAATGTTTAAGGATTGGGAGGCATAGTGGATGAGAGATTAGCGCCTGAGAAATCAAAGGACAACAGACTGGCCGGCTCTCCTACTGGCAGATCAACAGAGGTGTAGCTGTGTGTGCCGCGATTTGAGAGAGCACAGACCGCGGGATCTATCCCCAAGGACCAAAGGCAGCCTGTAATGGAGAGTTAGCTACCCTGGAGTCATCCCAGGTCCCATGCAAGAGGGCTGGCCACCTGGACCCCCGCAGGGTAAACTGAGGAAAGAGCCATAAGTAACCGTGTGCACCAGGGGATCTGTAGGTGATGGGGGTAGAGTTGAGGTTCTCTTACCTCTCAACCCCCATTCCCCTCAGCACCATCCCCAACCCTTGCTCAAGAGGGAAAAGTGAGCTTTAAACACCAACCAAGCCCACAGATCACCAGCATTAGTTTATTAGTCAAGGGAGAATTTTCCTGCTGCCTCTTCCCCCTGCACACCCCCCATCTCACTCCCACTTTGGTATCAGAAAGTGGCATATGGGGCGTCTGGTGGCTCAGTCGTTAAGCGTCTGCCTTCGGCTCAGGGCGTGATCCCAGGATCCTGGGATAGAGCCCCACATCGGGCTCCCTGCTCTGCTGGGAGCCTGCTTCTTCCTCTCCCACTCCCCCTGCTTGTGTTCCCTCTCTCACTGGTTGTCTCTCTCCCTCTGTCAAATAAATAAATAAAATCTTTTTTAAAAAAGAAAAAAAAGTGGCATAACCTATGTTAGCAATCTGGCCAAAGAGAGAGGACCCTTTCCCTGTCCACCTTTCCCAGTACAAGGGGCAAGTGTTCAGTAAAGGTGTTCAGTAGGTCACAGCCGAAGAAATGAGCTTAACTTGATGTGAAGTTGGAAGTTTGAGTGCTGTATACGATGGGACACATTAATTACAGGATGGCGATCGATTTTTGGGATTTAGAGTGACTCCAGTGTCCTCATTTTTTAAGAGGAGCTGAAAAAGTCACGACAACTGTCCTGAATTTCACTGAAGTACAAGGGAAGAACCAGCCTCACATACTAAAAGAGGCGATGGAGAAAACAGATCAAGTCATTTTCTGATGATATCCCATGAGTCCTGCTTGTTCACTGCACTGGGTCGTACATATGAAATCATCTGCGGTTTTCCAGTGGCCTGTAATTGACAAGAGGATGGAAGGGGAACGTGGGTTCTTCCAGGAATTAAACAGAAATGTCACGATAACTATTTTCATTTCTTAAAAGGATGCTAGGAGAATTTTAATCAGTCAATTAAAATATACATCAGGTAATTTAAGAATAAGGTTTGCAATCTGTTCTGCAGCTGGAGAAATGATCTGAGATATTGCCTTTGTGAAATAAGTCTGTAAGACATTTTCTCCCTTCTGTTTCCAAAGAATCACAGAAGCCATAAATGGCTAAGATTAATTGTTCATCATTTGTATTCTGCCATTGATCAATTAAAAAAAAAAAGCATGTGTTCCTGTAAAACCGTAAAGATGATGCCCATAAGCCAATACAATCTAGAATAAACAAAAATGCTAATGGATTTCTCTTTTCAGCTTTTGGGAATTTCGAAAGGGCTTTAAACTGTTAGCTTCCATATTATCTTCCCAGAATTTGCAAAGTTATTCAAAGTCTTTAATGGTAAAGGAGTGACAAGGGAAAATCTAAACAACATTTCTATTAATGTGTTCCTAAAAGTGGAAAAGACAACTTGCAAAATACATTTGCGTTACCCATAAAGTGTTTACACTGACCGAGAATGAGTGCCGTGTATTCCATAGAAATGGAATTTCGGATCCAGAAGTAGGATATTTGATTGACACGAATAGATGGAAGAAAGTGGTGACTTGGCACAGGGACATGTCGTTGTGCTGTGGACCCAGCTCTGCCCTTAGGATCCTGAGGGTGATGCCCCATTGTTCTAGTGCTCTGCTAAATGCCCCAAGCAATTCCTTTCACCCTGTGGAAGGAGCAAAGTGCTCCAGGACGTATATGGCCCGGGGCGGGGGAGGGGAGGGGTGTATTCATCTCCCAGGCTTGCTGTTTTGCAGGATCTTTGTCCCACCCTGTAAACCCCTTCCCCTTGGGCGTGGCTGGAGCCTGGGAGGATAAAATGTTTCTCCTGTGGTTTTTGTTCCATTCCCCTCATTATGAAGACTGGAGAGAGACTGGAAGTGTTGAATCACTACAGTGCACCCCTGAAACTAATGTAACGCAGTTAAGGATATGAAATTAAAAAAAAAAAAAAGCCTGGAGGGAGATTGACCTGCTGGCTTTGAAGAAGCACGTGACCATGTGGTGAGAGGCCACATGCCTAAGACTCTGGAGCAGCCACTGAGTTTGTGGGGAGGTATGTCACGGCTCTGGAAAACTAACGTATCCTCCCATTTTCTCAAGTCTGTACTCTTGGTGTGATTACAAGCCTAGGCTGGACATTCTTACTCTAGCCTCATGTCTCTCAACTTCTATAGGGTGCATTAAACTTCTCAATTTGTGTCCTGGGCTTTCTTCAGCTTTATCTTGGATTTCATTGATTCTCTCTACAGCTGGCTGCATTGATCGGCTTTTGCTTTAATAACACAGGGGAACAAACAACCTGACAGCCTCAGTGGTTTACAACAGGTGTCTCTTTCTTGCTCACATTGCACATCAGGACCTAGGGTCTTTGTTTGAGGCGGTGGGTCAAGTTCAGCCAACGCTCTGGTGAGGGCCAGGCTAGAGCAGGAGAGCAGCCCCGTCTGAGGTGTGAGGTTCTGGTGGTGTGCGAGACGGCTGGTGGGCTTGCCCTGTTTCCGAAAGCTTCTGCTCGCAGCTGGTGTGATGTCACTTATGCCATTGACCAAATCAAGTCAGTGGCCAAGCCCCTGATTGAGATGGAGAACCAGACCCTTCCCCAAGGGAAGACGGGAAGAAAAATTTTAAACAACATATGAAAATGGCCTACTTTTATTTTTCCTTTAACCGTTTTTTAAATTCTAGATGTCTACGCGGTTCTTTTTGAATCTTGTTCTTTTTTTTTTTTTAAAGATTTTATTTATTTATTTGACAGAGATAGAGACAGCCAGCGAGAGAGGGAACACAAGCAGGGGGAGTGGGAGAGGAAGAAGCAGGCTTATAGCAGAGGAGCCTGATGCGGGGCTCGATCCCATAACGCCGGGATCACGCCCTGAGCCGAAGGCAGACGCTTAACCGTGCCACCCAGGCGCCCCTTAATCTTGTTCTTTTACTTCCTGATATCTTGTTCTTGACTTACCTATTCTATTCCAGCCGTTATCTTGTCAAACATTTTAAAAACATTACAGTTCTCAGAGTGCCCTGTTACCTGTACCTTTGGTGGGGTCAGTTCCCCGTTTTGATTCATCTGCTAATTTCCCTCTCTCCTGGTGGCTTGCTTGTTCACGTGCCTTATCATCTCTGTGAGTTCACCATGTGAGTTGCATGTGCCCTGGGTTGTTACATTTCTTTTGTTGAGGTCTGCATGCTTCCGCAGTTTGGGATCTGCTTTCCAACCTGTGTCGTTAGAGTTCATTTGAGCTCCTTCCTGTGCCTTGAGCAGGCTAACGTCTCTGACTTCCCACTGCTGACTCTTTCCCAGGGCTGGTGGCCTGCTTTTGGACTGCTTTTCTCCTGAGAGCATGGAGTTTTTCTAGTCTTCCACCCTCCTGACTTTATGCTGGGGGCTTCATTCCAGTTCCTCGCGGTGAGTAAGCCTGACGCTCGAAGGTATCTGTTTTCGTATTCCAACTTCGTCTTCAATTCTTAATCACCTTTGTGGGGTTTGAGTTTCTTTTCTGTTTCTGGGAGATTTCCCTGTCTTGCTTCCTGCCCAGCTCTGCATTTAAAAATAATTTGTTATATTTATTCTAAAGCTTTTATGGGTTAGTGGAGAAGGCTGTGGGTTGGGGTGGCGTGGACTTCCCAAGTCACCTTGGCATGCCTTATTGACTGGTCCTTACACTCATTTTGTGAGTCCTTGCTCCCCCAAATTCCATTTTACTTTTGATTGGAATTGCATTGAATCTGTAGATTAATTTGAAGAGAATTTATGTATTTACAATGTTGAGTCCTTTCATGTATGAATCTGGCTTTCATCTCACCATTCCCTTGAGCCTTCTCTATAATGTCCTACCGAAATTGTGCAAATAAAAAATAAATATTATATACATAGTGTTACAATTAGTTCTAGATTTTATATTTTATTCCTAGGTATTATTCCTGTCTTGTTGAATAACCACAAGCAAATTATCTAATCATTATGGTTTTAATTTGGTTTGAACTGTTTAATTGCTATTATTTAGCTCAATTACTTAGTGAGTATAAAGTAACCTATGAAATAATTCAGGTGACCATTTTGCTTTATGAGTTTAGTCTTAATATAGTACAGGCCAGAGATGGTAAATATGCATTTATCAAAATTACTCAAAATACGTATAAGTAAAACTTTTTGAAATGTAAGTAAAAATAGAAACTACTAGCAGTCGACTGAATTAATATATATGGCTTTATTATCTGATGCATGCCAGAATCAGGGGAATTGTAAAACCACTGGCTGAAAGAAGGAAATTGTGGAGCCCAGGTCTGTTGCTAGACTGGGGAGCTCGGCTTTAGGACTGACAGTTAAGTGAGCGGGGTGGTGTACAGTCCTAGGATGTGGTAAAAGGCAACTCAAACACAACAGAAATGTTATCTTTCTGAAAAGCCCCCGTACGGCCATTAGTGCAAAAACTCTGGGACCACACTCTGTGTGGGCAGCAGATTAACTGTCTACCCAGGTTTCAGTGACCCTCAGTTTTAAAGGATTTTGCCAAATTGTTGTGAAAATTCATTATTTCTTTTAATGAGAAAAAAAGACGTATGGCACTACATGTCAGGGGATGGAAGAATCTAAGGGGGCGTCTCCAAATCAACCAGGACTAAATGGGCAAATCTTAAAATATATTAGGGATTTCTGGGCTGTAATATTCTCTCTCTTATTTCTAGCTATTCTGCTATGTTTAGATAGCACCCTATATTAAATTTTGCTCATTTTAGAAAAATTGCACCTTTGCCATTTATTTTTATTATTGTTTTCCAATTACAGGAAAACGTTTAGAATATAAAGTCTTAAAATATGCGTATTTAATTGTGATTCCACAAAACTTCTGAGAACAGCATTAGGGAGCTGTGGGAAATAAAAAAACCTTAGTACACGGTTGACTAAAACGAAATACACATACAATAAAAACCAAACAGGATATCCGTTCTTGAGGTTGGGACTTGTGTATGATATTCAGGTTACAAATTAACTTACTCATTGGGTAAATATACTGTCTTCACATTATGTTGGTTGGTTTTGTTTTTCCCGCCTCCCTTATTTTTTTTTTTTAAAGATTTTATTTATTTATTTGACAGAGATAGAGACAGCCAGCGAGAGAGGGAACACAAGCAGGGGGAGTGGGAGAGGAAGAAGCAGGCTCATAGTGGAGGAGCCTGATATGGGGCTCGAACCCATAACGCCGGGATCACTCCCTGAGCCGAAGGCAGACGCTTTACCGCTGTGCCACCCAGGCGGCCCCCCCCCCCCCCCCCCCCCCCCCCCCCCCGTCTCCCTTATAACATGGGGATGGAAGAAAAAGATGAGGGAAAGCGAGTCACATTTGTCATATCTGAGAACCCTGGCCAAGAGCTGTTAAAAGCTGTTGTGTGATAGCCCCCCCATGTTTGCATAATGTTAAATGTATGTTAAATGAGTTCGATACACAAATCGTTGGGCTCTCACAGCAATGCCCTGACAGTCTTAGTCTTCCTACTAGACACAACGAAGGTCCCTAAGAGGAAGTGACTGGCTCAAGGGCTTCTATTTAGAAAACTGGAGGGTTTGACCCAGAAAAGATGACTGAAGTGAGTTGTGGGGTTTGGGAACTAGTAATAAATAAGCTGACCCCTGTGTGTTTTTGGGTACAGTGGTTCATCTCTCTGTAATACACCTTTCCGTCATTTGGGAGAATAATTAAGGCTTTAGAGTTTTTTCTCTTAAAGGCAAAATGTTTGAGTAGCTTTATAATGGAGAAAAGGCTTTGAAGACACAGGAAAAAGGCTTATTTTTAGAGAAATGAGACAGAAGGAGAGGGTGGTATGTTACGTTTAGAAGTTACGTGTAGCCAACCCGTTTTATGTCCAGCTCTGTGTGCAAGTGAGGGGGATTCTTAATCCCATTTCACACACCACAAAACTGAGGCTCAAAGAGACTTAAATTTATTTATTTTTATTTTATTATTATTTTTAAGATTTTGTTTGAGAGAGAGAGAGAGAGAGAGAGAATGAGCAGGGGGGACAGGCAGAGGGAGAGGGAGAAGTAGACTCCCCACTGAGCAGGGACTCGGGGCTCCATCCCAGGACCCTGACATCGTGACCTGAGCCTAAAGCAGACGCTGAACCGACTGAGCCACCCAGGTGCCCCGACTTTTATAATTTTTTTAAAGGTTTATTTATTTAAGTAACCTATACACCAGACATGGGGCTCGAGCTCTTGACCCGAGATCAAGAGTTGCATGCTCCTCCGACTGGGCCAGCCAAGCGCCCCGGGGTTGAAGTTTAGTAACCAGTGCAGGTTTAGTGACCCCGCTACTAATGAAGAAGCAAGTATGTGAACTTGGGCCAAGGCGTCTCCCCCTTGTCTCCTCAGACTCAGGCAGATGCAGATCTGGTATGGAAGCCTTCCCGACAACTGCTCCCCGCGATGGAGACGAGGTGTGCGTTCTCTCTCGCGGGATGCCACCAGGTGATCTATAAATCATGACTGTGGCAGAGCCTTATTGATTCGACTCTGTACAGCTCTTCTCTCATTGGCTCTGCTTATTAATGTAGCGTTCAGAGCTGGAAGGGCCTTCGGAGATAGAATATGCGGACTAATGGCGTATATCAGAATCCTTTTGGGGAACATTTTTTCTTTTTCTTTTTTTTTCCCTAAAGATTTTATTTATTTATTTGACAGAGATAGAGACAGCCAGCGAGAGAGGGAACACAAGCAGGGGGAGTGGGAGAGGAAGAAGCAGGCTCATAGCACAGGAGCCTGATGTGGGGCTCGATCCCACAATGCCGGGATCACGCCCTGAGCGGAAGGCAGACGCTTAACCGCTGTGCCACCCAGGCGCCCCATGGGGAACATTTTCAAGACACACATGCAACCTTTGGAGTTTGCAGGTCTGAGGTGTGGATGGGTCTGTGTGTTTGGGAAGATTCCCCTGGGGTCATCTGATTGATGTACTTTCTTGGTTAAGAATCCTCTTTCTAGCCTAATCCCTTAATTGGGGGCGATAAAAGTGTTTTCTTAGAAGGCAGAGAAATGCGTCTCATTTAAGGTCCTCTTGGTTAACGTAGGTAGCTAGACAATTTAAGCCTCGGTGATTCTGTTTCTCCAGTTCTTTCTGAGCTCCTCTTTCATCACCACCAACTTGCAATTTAGTTTCTGATTTAATGACTTGGGGCTTTAGGTAGACTTTTATTTTCAAAACAAACCTCTGCTTTTCTGTAATGTAGATGAATGAACAATGCAGTGCACTGTGCTTTGGGTTCAGATCGTGAGAAGCTCTTTAATGATAATAATTCAAGTTAGTTGCAAACGGCTGCAGCAGGGGGAGACACACACAGCTGCGGGGTCCACGCTGAGGTTTGCACAATGTCTGTGGGACCGAGACTTGGCTCCAGGCAGGAAAATAATTTCTTTAAACCCACTAAGTTTATTTTTACATTCATATATATGTGTGTGTATATATATATATATATATATATATATTATATATATATATATATATCCAAAGTGTGATTACCAGCGTGTACAATTTATGACTTGGCATCATTTCCCACCCTGGTCATGTTTAATGACTTTGAAACATGATTTCACAAATCTTGAGGTTTATGTGAATATAAAAGTTCACTTTTTCAGGGAGATAAAGCAGGCTCCTGGAGACAACAGGAAAGCCAGAATGTCTTTTCCTTACATAGGATAGTTGGAAGAAACCCCACAGAAGAATCTGTCATTTGTGGAAGAGAAAAGAGCATAGCTAGTTTCAACAGTTGTTGAAATCATTCACCTGAGTTGATCAGTAGTTAATCAGGGCTCTGTTTTCATTCATTAGTCCCCAAATCCAGCTTTCTTAACAGCACAGATCAAGATATTTAATAACATGGGATTCAGATGAAGCATTTTGGGTTCAAATGACTTGCTTTATAATCTAGCTCTTATTAAAACGGATTCACTTTTTAAAGGGAGTCATATTTCTGATTTTACATTTTGCTTTCTCTAAGAGGCGTTTCTACTGCTCTTTCCATGTATCATAAAACAAAAAATTTTTTCTGTTAATATTCTTAATGATTGGGAGTAAATATGAGTGTCCTTATCTCCTCAACTGGTTGAACAGGATGACCTTGGTTCAGGTAAAATGTCCCGGGCTGATCCCCATAAGGAAAAAGTGCAATGCTAGATTATTGCCTTGTAGAATTTAGAATTCTCTCAACTCTGTAAGGAAAGGCACAAATAGAAGCAGAGGGAAATAAATAACAGAAAGATAGTGCATTTGAACATGGTGTACCTTTTGCTTTGATTAGGAAATTATTCCTAGATGTTGGTGTAGGATTCTTTGGCGCAAACCCAATGCAACCTACGTGCCATAACTCCTTGAACAAAGTGAGATTTTCTACTTTTGTGACTATTTGGATAACAAAAAGCCAAAAAAAAAAAAAAAGAAAGAACGAAAGAGAGAAAAAGAAAAGCAACCAAATAATTACCATTTTTGTCTGGTTTCTGGCAACTGAGACTTCTGAATTTGAATGTTGCATCTTCAAAAGAATGTATCTTGATTTTAGCATTGTTAATGCAACCAGTGAGAAGTCTTCCTGTACATACTCATTAACTCAGTCAGTTGGGAGTGTAGGTCACATAAGGCTACGTGAGACCTTTGAAATCACCTTTTCTCATCTGGTTATTTTACAAGGGAGGAAACTGACATGACTTGCCTGGGTCATTGGTTACCTGGTGGTTGAACAGAGACCATTGCTTCAGGTTCTCGATGCTTAGTGACATTCTTTTTAGCTTCTTTCTGCTTATGATAAAAAAAAAAATTTAAGTACAATCAGAGAAGGTCAGTCTCCAGTTTTTCGCATTTCAGAAATACAGGGTGTGGCTGTAATGCTCTTCTCCAAATACTTCTGGAGTTTGCCTTCAATATCGCATTTCCTGAGCCACATGATGTGATGAATTTGACCAATGATTTGCAAGAATTGTGTGTCGCTTCTGAGGGGGAGTATTTAATCCATGGTCTAAGGCCCTCCAGGAATGTCTATTTTTTGTTGTTGTTGTTGAAGATTTTATTTATTTGAGAGAGAGAATGAGCATGCATACACAAATGGGGGGAGCAGAGGGAGAGGGAGAAGCAGACTCCCTGCTAAGCAGGGAGCCCCAGTGACGTGGGATTCGATCCAGGACGCTGAATTCATAACCTGAGCCAAAGGCAGATGCTCAACCCACTGAGCCACCCAGGCGCCCCTGGAGATGTGTCTATGGTAGCTGCTCCATAGGGACCCTCGTCTGGGTCCCTGAACGATAATGATGTGCAGCGCCCTCTACTGGATTGCAATGGACATTTAGCCTGAGTGGGAAAACCTTTAAAAAAAAAAATGTTTATTTGAGTACATTTGACACACAATGTTACGCTGGTTTGAAGAATACACCGTACTGATTCTACACGTCTATACATTGTGTTGTGTTCGCCACAATGTAGCTAGTATCTGTCACCATACAACAGGATTATAAGACCATTGACTGTGTTTCCTATGCCGTACCTTTTATTTCTATGATTTATTCAAAACCCTTTTTTGTTTTAAGCCACTGAGATTTGGGACTTATTTGTCACCTCAGGGTACAAACCTGCTAAAGGGTGTTTTCTTTTAAGGAAGAAACGGTTTCTGATTTAGGCTTATAGCATTAAAGGAAAATGAAAAGTTTAGGCAAAACATTTAACAATTTAGGGCAAAAACACAATATGAATTTTTTTGGTTATTGAGGGTACTTTTTTTTTTTTTTGATGGACAGTTGTTTCTGTATTATTAGCTTGATTCTCCACTTTGGTTTTTTTAATCACCTGTGGTAGCAATCCATGCATGGAATGCTGCAGCCAATTTCAACATATTTTGAATTATTGTCATTTCAAATCACAACAAAGATTCAGTAAATGCAGCTAAGAATCAGGGAATCTGGGTCCTAGTTTTCATATTGCCACTGCACGACCTTCATCCTGTCTGGGTATCAGGACACTCATCTATAAATAGGTGTTGAAATAAATCATCCCGAATATCTTTCTAGCTCTGTTGGTCTGTAATTCCAGGAAATCAGAGTAACATGCTGCTAACTATTTTGGGTTAGGGCTCTTCAACAAATTTTTAAAATATAAGAACCAGATCTAAGTATATCTTGGAATAACAACAATTTGAGGAATAAATGACGCTTAAATCATCCAAATCTTAAATTGTCTCAGAATATGATACATTGTGCTGTCAGAGCCCCACTTCTTTTGTAAGTGCTATCCATGATTTCTTAAAAATAGATTTTCCAGGTTTTTCCAATATTTAAATCATTTTCCTTGTATTTAAGAACTTTTTTCTTCTTTGGCATTCAGAAAAAGGTTCCTGGGGGCGTAATGCAACTGCATATCTGTTATGTTTAATTTGCCTTTTTGGTTTCTCCAATTTCTTATAGAGATGTGGATACCAAGATCTTTAACACTTTTCTTGAGATTTGTCAACTTTATCAAATTTGCCTTGTTCCGCCTGAGTTCTAGGACTTTGGGGAAGTGTTGGCAGGTGAACATTAATTAGCCTCTCATTTTGATAACAGTGCAGCCGTGGCTGCATCTAAAGGCTCTGCTCTCAAATCATCTGGCTTCGCAGTCAGTTTGGATGGAAGGCTCATGTGACAAAGCTTTCAGGATCAATTGCCATGCTCCTTAATGGTGGAAACTGTCACTAGTTTCTTGCTCTGGCTTTTGACTTTTGTTTTCCCAGAAGCCAAAAGCAGGTGGGCCACACTCAGGCGCCTGGGCGGCTCAGTCGGTTAAGTGTCTGCATTCTGAGGACTTCAGAGGGGAGGGGGTGGGGGAAGGGGATAGCCTGGTGATGGGTAGTAGGGAGGGCACGTATTGCATTGCACTGGGTGTTATACGCAACTAATGAAGCATCAAACTTTACATCGGAATCTGGGGATGTACTGTATGGTGATTAACACAATATAATAAAATAAAATTAAAAAAAAAAAAGTGTCTGCATTCTGCTCAGGTCATGATCCCAGGATCCTGGGGTAGAACCCCTGCATTGCTTTCCTTGCTCCGTGGGGAGCCTGCTCCTCCCCGTGCTTGTGCTTTCCCTCTTTGTCAAATATAATAAATAAAATCTTCAAAAAAAAAAAAAGTAGATGGGCCACAGAACCATCAAGCCACAGCCTTTGGCCTCTGGGAGGTGCCCATCTAAGTTATGTTAATGTCATTGCTATACTAACGGGTTGGTAAAGGGTCTAAGGGAGCTATGCAAGCCAGCTCAGTTGTTTTCTTTCATGTAGACAATATTCTGGTTTGTTCATTTTTATTTATTATTTTTTTGTATGTTGCAAGCGAATATAGTTAGTATTGTCACATGATGTTTTTTGATCTCAGGGAAATGTAACAATGGGGAGAGTTACTCATAATGACTGTCATTCTCGTGGGTTGTAAAATATACTTCGAAGAATCAGAGACTGTCTGAAAATAGAAGCCAACTGAATTGCATGGAGTTCCTAGCACTTATTTAAATTCAGTGGCGAATAAAATTATCTTTATGTAAAACTCAATTTTTAAGAAAGCAGAGGTGTGACATTTTGACTAGTGTTACCTATTTTGTATTCCTAAAGCATTTCCTTTTTTTTTTTTTTTTTGCTTTCATCTGCATCTTCAACATGTAGCTCAGGGCATTCGATATCTTAGCTCAGTGCATTTATCCAAAGAAATAAAAATAACTCAAATACAAACATGACTTAGTCGCAAGAATTCTTACTGAACTTGAAGTCCTACGTACAAAAGCACCCCTCAGTGCTTTTAAATGCTGGAGAAGACTGATTTTAGCAGGGATGATCTTGTCATCTTTGACTAGCCCTCTTACCTCATCTTAAATATTGGTGACTTACACTGAAGTGCAGTGTTAGAAAGGTGATCCAGCTTTCCTTCGACTCTAAAAGAATGCGTAAGTCCCGGAGGCCAAGTTCATGCACTGTAAGCTTTCTGTATGTTTGTGAACCACAGTCTTGGGGTCTCTCCATAGGTATGAAAGGTATGCAGGGTGAGGTATTTCCCTGACGCCTCTGTGCCACCAGGCTCACAGCACTCAACTGAGCTAAGCCAGAATCCACATGTCACAACTTGGAGAGGAGAGTCAACGGGATGGAATGCAGTAAGCAGGAGATGTCCTGAAATATGTTCAGATTTGATGGTATGAGAGATATGTGCATTTTGCATGATTATTTTCAGGGGGACACTTGCTGTTTTAGACCTTCTTTTGTAGCCTTCTAGAAGCTAGTACTTTTGTTTGCTTGATGTGTTACCTTAATTATTTTCTCCAAGTTGAATGGGAGATATTAAGAAAAGAGGTGATGGGTGTTAACTGAACTGACTGTATTAATCACTTCACAATATATGTCAATCAGACCATCGTGCAGTCTGCCTTCAACTTATACAGGGATGTGTGTCAACTACTTCTCAGTACAATGGGGAGAAAGGAAAATCCTACTAATTACATTACTCTGGACTCTCAGTTAATAGACCTCTGCGATTTCTCTTAGCTCAGCAACTGCACAAACGGAGTGAGCCATATTCTTTCATTACTTAGCATTTGAGGTAAGTGTGGATTGATTTTGCATTCACACTTGAGAAGTTTTACAACACACTCAAGCAACTATACCTACATACCCAAAGGGGATGTTGACAATAATAGGTTTGACTGTTTTTTTTTTTTTTTAAGATTTGTATTTATTTATTTGAGGGAGTGAGAGAGAGCACGAGCAGGGGGGAGCAGTGGGAGAGGGAGAAGCAGGCTACCAGCTGAGCAGGGAGCCCGTCATGGGGGCCGATCCCAGGACCATGACCTAAGCCAAAGGAAGACGATTAACCAACTGAGCCACCCAGGTGCCCCAATAGGTTTGATATTTGGGGAAAAAAATGTTTGAGCTCATCAAAATGAAAGCACATTAAAGAGCAAGGAAGCAATAATTCTTGCACAAATGTTCTGTAACCTGTCTCTGCTGGGTTCTGAGGTCAAGAGTGAGCCATTTCTCCTGGGTGAGTGTTGGGTGACCAGCCTGTGACAGCTGCTGCTGTTAAGTGTCAGTTATGTGGGGCCCCTGACCCCTTTCCACCTGCAGAACGAGAATAGAACTAATTGTAGCATCAGGATGCAATGCATTCCAAAATATATTTACTCTGCACCAGTAATCTCTTCCACATCCTGCAAAGCTCTCAAGGATGTATTTTTTTGTCACTTAGAATTTTTTGACATTGGATTTGAAATTCTAACTCTCAAATAATGCTGAAAAAAAATAGTGCAAATAATCCAACTTGTATATCATTCAAATCTTTGAATAATGAACTTTATGGAACTATCCACATTCTTTTACTATGATGGAACTGTGCTGTGTTAACCTTCACGTAAAACAAGAAGCCTAATTTTAGGGGGCATCTTTTGACAATGGTATTTGTCATTATGGCATCGGGTCTCCATCCACATCCAACCCTTGGCTAAACCATCAGTTGGCCAAGTTTGCATCTCTTTCCTTCGTTGTCTTTGTTCTTTAAACTTTCTCTCCTGCTCAGGAGCCCTCACCATCACTGCAATAAACTCCCAGTATTGGACAAAGTCCCTCCTTAAGCACAATAAAAAAAAGTCTGATCTTCAGAAGAAACATTAATACACACGAAAGTTTAATGAACCAATAATGAGGAGCAGAAATAGGAAACCTCTAACTTTGCCTGTGGACTAGCTGCATCAGATAATAAGGACATATTTTTTTGTAGTGTATGCTGTGCCCGGAGCCTGGGGACCTGTGACTTCAGCCTGGCTGAGTTCTTCTCTCAGCCCTTCATCCTTCTCAGCCTCCAGTTAGTATCGACCATGTTGTCATATCTGTACTTGGATTACCATTTATTTCATTTTTATTTTTTAAAGTTTATTTCTTGGGGCACCTGGGTGGCTCAGTCGGTTAGGCGTCTGCCTTCGGCTCAGTTCATGATCCCAGGGTTCTGGGATCGAGTCCCACATTGGGCTCCCTGCTCAGCGGGGAGTCTGTTTCTCCCTCTATCTGCCACTCCCCCTGCTTGTGCTCTCTCTCTCTCTGTCCAATAAATAAAATCTTCAAAAAAAAAGTTTATTATTATTATTATTATTTTTTTTTAGTAATCTTTATGCCCAATATGGGGCTCGAACACACGACACCAAGATCAAGAGTCTCTTGCTCTTCCAGTTGAGCCAGTCAGGCGCCTCTGGATTACCTTTTATATTTATTACTTGGATATAGCTGTACTTGGATCACCCTTTATTTCTGCTACTAATGATTCTACAGGATGGTGTGTACAGATGCGTTCTGTCAAACATGAAACTCTTGCCAAGTATTCTTTTTAAAAAAATTGCTTTGACCTCATGCAAGGAACTCTAAATAAGAGGTCAGAAATCCTAACCTCTGAGACCTTGGAAGTCTTTTAACTATACCAGGCCTGCTTCCTTGTCCTAGAAACCTGCCGGTTGAATTAGAATATCTCTAAAGGCATTTTCAATCTCGGGCGTTTCACAGTCCCATGAAATAAAATTATTTGCAAAGAAAACACTGTGACCCCTGGGGTCAGGAACATGGAAGGTGGCGCGAGTTTGGACTAGAGAGTAAGCAGGGGAATAAAAAAAGGTGATGATTATGGGGGAATCAGGATTCATCCTTCCAGAGGAGGGCAGATGGCTGCCACAGAGCCTAGAACGCGGGGACACTCACTGGGACGGGTTTGTGGGCTTGGGCTGAAGATTGCGGGGTGTCTGGGAGCTGAGTCAATAGGATTATGCTACTTTTGGGGCACCGTGGTGCCAGGTGGGTAGGATCTAAGGCCGCAGGGAATTTGGTAGGGGACACACGCAGGGGTGAAGGAGGCCGCCACGTTGCTTCTCACACAACAGCCACTCGCGCCTTGTCTCCCCTCCAATCCACCGGCCAGGGACCGTGGCCAATTTAGAATGAACATGAGAAGACTTCTCGCTGCTGCTTACAATGTTTTCATAGCTTTCACTGTATTGAGATAAAGGCACCAATTCCTTATCTTGGTGGCAGAAGGAAGGAATTGGCCCTTGCTTATTATCTCTCTAATCCTCCCCCTTCATTCCACTTCGCCTCTTTCTTTCTTTTTTTTTTTTTATTTTTTATTTATTTTTTATTTTTTTAAAAGATTTTATTTATTTATTTGACAGAGAGAGAGACAGCCAGCGAGAGAGGAACACAAGCAGGGGGAGTGGGAGAGGAAGAAGCAGGCTCCCAGTGGAGGAACCTGATGTGGGGCCCCATCCCAGAACACCGGGATCACGCCCTCAGCCAAAGGCAGACGCTTAACGACTGAGCCACCCAGGTGCCCCTTGCCTCTTTCTTTCTAAATGTCAGCCCTGCTGGTCAGCTTGAAGTCACCAAGGTCTGCACTGGGGTCTTAGCACTTGCTGTCTCCCCACTGTTCTTCCCAAGGTCAGCTTTGATTCTTAGTTTAAGTGTTTCTTCAGACCGGCCTTCTCTCACCGTTCCCGGTGTGGTCCTCTCCGCCCCGGTCTAAGCCCCTTCTCTGTTTCCTTAGCAACGGCAACCACAATCTAGAGTTGTACCCTCAGTGCATGTCGGACTAAAGAATTCTTGGTCAAATGAATGGAGGAGTTCACATTCCTTCTCCTCTTTTTTTCTCTTCTCTTCCTATGTCTTTATGTTTGTCTTCCCTTCCTTTTTTCAAAGTCAATATTGCTTACATATTTTTTTTTTAAAGATTTTGTTTATTTATTTGACAGAGAGTGAGAGAACACACAATCAGGGGGAGAAGCAGGCAGAGGGAGAAGCAGGCTCCCCGCTGAGCAAGGAGCCCAATGGGGGACTTGATCCCAGGATCCTGGGATCATGACCTGAGCTGAAAGCAGATGCTTAACTAACTGAGACACCTGGGCGGCCTAGCTTACTTAATTTTTTTCTGATTATAAAAGTAGTATACATTCATGTCAAAAAATGAAGTGATACTTAAGTATGTAAAGAAGACCATGAAAATCACTGAACTTCCATCACCCAGGGAAAACCAGAGCTGACATTTTATCGTATATACTTAAAAGCTAGTTCTTAATTTATTTTTTATTTTTTATTTATTTTTTTTTAAAGATTTTATTTATTTATTTGACAGAGATAGAGACAGCCAGCGAGAGAGGGAACACAAGCAAGGGGAGTGGGAAAGGAAGAAGCAGGCTCATAGCAGAGGAGCCTGATGTGGGGCTCGATCCCATAATGCCGGGATCACGCCCTGAGCTGAAGGCAGACGCTTAACCGCTGTGCCACCCAGGCGCCCCAAAGCTAGTTCTTAATTTAATTTTTTTTAAAGGATTTTATATATTTATCTGAGAGAGAGATAGCAACAGAGATAGTGAGAGAGCATGAGCAGGGAGGAGCGGGAGAAGCAGGCTCCCTGCTGCAAACTAGTTCTTAATTTTAAAAAGAAGTGGAGAGCAATACTTTTCTTTCCAAAATGTAACAAAACCATGTTGTTTTCCCCTCAAAAGGCCTTCAGTTAGTCAAAGCTGTGCATCCTTCCCAGAAACCATTTCCTTCCATTGACATTGGAGCTCTTCTTCTCTGCCTAGGAGTTCAGCTGACCCTGGCTTTTCCAGGCATAAGATGGCATTTATCTTTGGTTGAAAAAAAGGAACTGTTATTCTTGTCTCTCGCTGCCAGCACTGCAGACGGGGCATTTAAATGCCTTGGACCGTGTATTTGGAGACGCGAACAGCTGCGTGGACTATTTCCAATGCTCTTGGAGATCCACCCAGGATGTGACCGTGGGAATGCTTGTCATTTTTCTTGCTGTGGAGGGATAGATGTAAAATCGCTGGGTGATATGCAGCGGTGAAAATTAGGTGAGAAATTCTTTAACACATTGTAGACTTGCCATCTGGTATCTGGAGAAAATTTCATTCCTTTCAGTGGGTCTCAGAATGCTCGTCTGTGTGAACTTGGATGTTTTCAAGACTCCGTTAATATCAGTGTGTTTTCCCGGGAAACATAGTCCCTTCGCTTGTGTGTGTGTGTGTGTGTGTGTGTGTGTGTGTGTGTGTGAACAGCCCTGTTGCACAGTCTGTAAATTACCAACCAACAAGCAAACCAAATGAAAACCTTGATTTTTCTCTTTGATAAGAAAACCATTTGGATCAACGATTAGGGAGCCATGGGCATGCCCTTCCCTTCTTTGACGTGCGGAAATACACAGCTGAATTGTATTTCTAGTTGTTTATACTCACCTCCAGCTCAATCAATAAATGATTCTTTGACATTCTTTTGGGATCTGACTAGGCTGAGAAATCCTTGTTATATTCTGGTAGGGCCAATTTCCTGGATTCTCTTCTAATTGTTTGCAACCCAAAGCCTAATAGAAATTAAAATTAGGGGCGTCTGGGTGGCTCAGTCGGTTATACACGGTCGGTCGGTTGTGGTGGGGCTCCGCGCTCAGTCTGCTTGAGATTCTCTCTGTCTCCCTTTTCCCCGCTCCCTGCATGCACGTACACGTGCTCTCTCTCTCTAGCAATAAATAATTTAAAAAATGAAGTTAAAATTAAATATTTCTGTCCCTTTCA
The DNA here is from genome assembly GCF_002007445.2 of Ailuropoda melanoleuca. NCBI lineage: Eukaryota > Metazoa > Chordata > Mammalia > Carnivora > Ursidae > Ailuropoda > Ailuropoda melanoleuca. The sequence continues at coordinate 8,834,972 of NC_048222.1, read as the reverse complement.
TATAATAATATTAAATTATTCAATAGTCTAGGATTTTTTTTTGTTTGGGAAAGGATGTTTAAAATTAGAACTATGGTATTTTCTTTGGCTATAAATACTGAAAAACCCACCACTGTTAGATTTTGACTATTTGTTTTGGTGTGGGGAGGGGGTAGGCAGTAAGCCTAATAACTTGATGTCATCAGAATGTATTTTATGTTTTGAAGGGTGGAGCTGATACTGTCAGGGCCCTGCCCACTTCCTGTAAGACCTTATTTCGACATTAAGACATTGATGGCACTGGCTGGGGCCTTGTAGTGGCAGGTGTCTGGGAAAGCTGAGGCATTAACACCAACGCCTGGGAGCCCTGAACCAGTAGCTGACGGGAGCTGGGGTGGAGCTCCTTCACCCTTTGGGTGGGACGATTGTGAGACCTGTGTTTGTCTCTGAGTTTCCTGGTGGAGTTACATTCTGGTCATGGCTTCACATCCATCTTTATCTTCCCTTTGCTGCTCCTCATTCATCTCTGTATCTCCCTAATGGACTCTTTGCGGTCAAACCTTTGTCTCAAGTCACACCTCATCCCCCTCTTTGGGGGACACCTGATCTAAATCAAACCTCTTGCCTTCAGGCATCATTTTACTCTATTACCTTGTAGATAAAAAAAATTCTTGGCTTAACCCACTTAATAGGTACTTTGTGTATTTTCATTGTCTGGTAGCACATTGTTAATTGTCTCCTAAATAATGTCTTTATTGTTATTTTTCTTGGGAAAGGGAAAGCTTTTGTACCTCTGAAACACGATTAAGGCAATTAAAACACCATGAAAGCAACCAAAAAAGAAGTACACAATCCTAGTTAAGCGTTTCCAGTCTCAGCAGTGACACTGAAAGACAGAGCCAAATATGCACCACGTGCTAAATTTAATGACGAAACTAACAATTGAACTTTTATTCTTGCTTTTCATAGCATCTTCTGTACTATAGAATAGCCAGGGACTTCCAAAGGGTTTGTGATTTTAGTGACGGGAAGGTCCGAGGTGAAATACCATTTAATTCACATTAATGGAACAACTCCAACTTATAACTTAGCCTTTCATGTCGAGGATATCACTGAAAGCAAAATACAAGATTTTGCAGGACGCAAGAGCAATCTTGCACAAGTCACCAGCACCCTGAAAGACATGGGCTAAGTGACTCTCGTAGGTTCTTTGGGACTGTTCATTGTCTGGGTTTCAGCTGTAGCATGGCCCCTCATTGTGCCAGTTGTGCCGAAGATGCATAGCCTTGGCCACATGGTGATGGCTTCAGAGGTCATAGTGGAGCCAAACTCACTCAGTGGCTGGAAGCACGTTCTATGTAGGCCAGCAGTGTGTCCTGTAATGCAGGGAGAAAGGCAGCAGAACGTGGTGATTGGGGGTACAGGGCAAAAATCATTTTATATGGATGGGTCTACTTACAAACTTTTGAAAAGGCAGTTCTTTCCAAAAACTAAAAATGAATATCTATGTGATTTAAAGCAAAACAAAGACAAAAACTTTGAATTATTTGAACATGAAAAATAAGTGGAATGATTATTTTTCTTACGTTCTCACTTCATGAGATTTTAGTCCTATCTGGCTCTAATGTGCGGGTTCTTGGCATTTTTCTGAAGAATGATCTTTTTCGGGTATGGACATATTATTTTTAATTATTCCTAATTAAACCACGACATTTCTTGAAGTACTTTATGTTAATAAAATTGAAATTGTTGGGTGTCTGACTCTTGATTTCAGCTCGGGTCATGAGCTCAGGGTCGTGAGATTGAGCCTCGCCTGGGGCTCCACACTGGGCATGGAGTCTGCTTAAGATTTTCTCCCTCTCTCTCCCTCTCCTTCTGCCCCTCCCCATCCCCCTGCTCTTGCTCATGTGTGCTCTCTCTCTCTCTAAAAGAAATTAAAAAAAAAAGTTGAAATTGTTGACACCTTCAATTAACTCTTATCTGTAAACCATAATATTTTCTTTTTTTTTTTTTTTTAAAGATTTTATTTATTTATTTGACAGAGAGAGAGACAGCCAGCGAGAGAGGGAACACAAGCAGGGGGAGTGGGAGAGGAAGAAGCAGGCTTCCAGCAGAGGAGCCCAATGTGGGGCTCGATCCCAGAACGCTGGGATCACGCCCTGAGCCGAAGGCAGACGCTTAACCACTGTGCCACCCAGGCGCCCCTAAACCATAATATTTTCTATTTAAGAAACATAATCTCTTGGGGCGCCTGGCTGGCTCAGTCAGAAGGGTATGTGACTCTTAATCTTGGGGTTGTGGGTTTGAGCCCCACATTGGGTGTAGACATTACTTAAAAATAAAATATTAAAAAAAAACCCCAATCTCTCTATAGGAATTGAGTTATCAGGTAAAAACGAAGTGAATTCTGCTAAATGGAGAGTATTCTCCGTTGTACTATTTTTGTATTAAAATGTGTAAATAATCAGATAAAATATGATTTTTGATATATATATATATATATATTTTTTTTTTTGCCACCACTTCAACTACCTTTTTAAAATTAAGGTTTTGATTTTAATTCCTACACAGTTACCATACGGTGTTACATTAGTTTCAGGTGTATGATATAGTGCGGCAACAACCGCGTCCATGACTCAGTGCTCATCACGCTGAGTGTGCTTTTGATCCCCAGCCCCTCTTTCACCCATCCCCCCACCCACCTCCCTGGGGTACCTTTTCTGGACAAATATTTCCAGAAGACCAAATTCATCAAGATTCTTTCGATGTTTGCCCAGACTGAAATGTTACAAAATCACAGACCCTCTTGATTTTGTCCCATTCCGGCGGGCGTTATCAGAGTTTCTCTCCACAGGTGGATTTATTCTCATGAGCAAGGACGGAATCGTAAAATTAAATCTTGGGCATGATTTGAACGCTCATCATTTAATTTATTCACTTCTTTGCTGGGGTTGACGTGTTTCAGTGTTTTCCTTTTTGCTGGTTATGTTCAGTGATTGTAATTCTCCCAAAGATCAGGAAGTTGAAAATTTTGGGGGGGTACTCCTTGAATTCTTTGATTAAAATTTCTGATATTGAACAAAATGCACCCTGAATCTAGAGGGTTCATTTACAGAAAAGCTCAAGACCATTGGGAGGGTGCAGACTGATTTACTGAGGATTCTACTCGATGATGGCAGTGAAGAGAGAAGCTCCTAGCACTGCCGTGTTGAGTTGGCTTGTTTTTCCCCCACTTTTACTGGGAAATGATCGACAGGCATCGCGGTATGTATTTAAGGTATAGGGCATGTTGGTTTGATTGGCATATATCGTGAAATGATCACAATAAGTTCAGCTAACATCTATCTTACATAGGTACAATGAAAAAAGGAAAAGAAGGGAAAAGAAATTCCCCTTTGATGAGAACTGCTAGAATGTATTCCTTTAACACCTTTGCTGTCTGCCTTGCCACAGTGCTAGCCGAGTCGTCCTAGTGTACGTTACACCCTGTGCTTGTTTACCTTCTAACAGGAAGTTTGTACCTTTTGCTGCTTTCCTCCCATTTCTCCTCTTCCTGCCATCTGCCTCTGGTAACCATAGGTCTGTCTCTTTTTCTACGAGCTTACTTGCTTTCTTTCTCTTTCTTTTCTCTTTTCTTTTCTTTTTGTTTGTTCCTTCCTCTGTTTTCCCCTTCCTTCCTCCCTCCCTTTTTCATTTTCTCTTTCTTTTCCTTCCTTCCTCCTTTCTCCCTCTCTCTTCTCTTTATCATTCTCTCTCTCCCTTTCTTCCTTCCTCCCTCCCTGTCGCTTTCTTCCTTCTTTTCTTTCCTTTTTCTTCTTTCTCTTTCCTCCTCTCTCTCTTCCCTCCCTCCTCTTTTTCTCTCTTTCTCCCTTTCTTTCTTCCTCCTTCCCTGTCCCTCCCTTCCTCCCTCCCTTCTCTCCTTCCTTCCTTCCTCCCTCCCTTCCTTCCTTCCTACCTACCTATCTACGCATAAGTGATATCATACAGCATTTGTCTTTCTCTGCCTTATTTCATTTAACAAAATGTCCTCAAGGTCTATACATGTTTTCACAAATGGCAGGATTTCCTTGTTTTTTTCTGGCTGAATCCTATTCCGTTGTGCACATATACCACAGCCTCTCTATTCATCCATCCCCTGGTGGACACCCGCGCTGTTTCCACATCTTGTCTGTTGTCAGTAATGCTGCTATGAACATGGGGGTGCACATACCTTTCCCACGTAGTGTTTTCATTTCCTTTGGATATATTCCCAGAGGTGGAATTGCTGGATTGTATGGTAGTGGGTTTTTTGGTTTCTTTTCAATTAGATATCTGCTTCATCACAAAAATTATGTAGTTTAACTACTCGGCATATTCAAAATTTGTAAAATTTGAAAAATATAGCTTCTATTTGCAATGTCTTTGGGTGAAATTATGACTTACATTTACACCATAGTCAATTCCAATTATAACTCTGCTCCATATCTTTTTTTTTAAATAAGATTTTAAAAATTTATTTATTTGAGGGAGAGAGCAAGCACACAAGCACATGCGAGTGAGGGTGCGGGGCACGGAACAAGCAGATTCCACACTGTGTGGGGAGCCCAACGAAGGGCTGGATCCCACAACCCTGAGATCATGACCTGAGCTGAAATCAGGAGACTAAAGCCGAACTGACCGAGCCACCCAGTCGTCCCCAAAACACTTTTATTTTTAATGTTGAACTTTATTTACAGAAAGAGTGACAATAAAATCAAATATTTCATCTCAAACAGACGAAATTTCCAAAAACTTTACTCTTGAGTCCATGATAAGAATTCAAACCGCTATTGGGGTTCATTGATCTTTCTAGGCGAAGCCGCCCTGGTAATGCTGAAATAAAGTTAGCAACATTGAACTGTTTATAAAATTCTTCCATCTTCACTATCAACACATTACACCTTTTGCTTCACTTTTGCACATGAACATGAACACGTGAAAGAAAAAACTGGCAAAGTCAGTTTAGAACAATGACTGGGTGTCAGTGTTATGTGAGCACCTTCTCTGTTGTTTGTATAAATCATAAAACTACAAGAACAAGCTTCATAAGATAGCTAGGGGACTTTTTTGAGAGAGAGAGAGCGGTGGGTGAGCGGAGGGGAGCAGGGAAGGGGCAGAGGGGAGAATCTTCAGGTGGCGCCACACCCAGCGCAGAGGCTGACGCAAGGCTTGACTGGGGCTCAGTCTCAGGACCCTGAGATCATGACCTGAGCTGACATCAGGAGTCAGTCGCTTAACTTGACTGAGCCACCCAGGAGCCCCTAGATAGCTAGTAACTTTTTTTTTTTTTAAAGATTTTATTTATTTATTTGACAGAGAGTGAGAGAGAGCACAAGTACGCAGAGCAGCAGGCAGAGGGAGAGGGAGAAGCGAGCTCCCTGTTGAACAGGGAGCCCGACGTGGGGCTCGATCCCAGGACCCTGGGATCATGACCTGAGCTGAAGGCAGCCACTTTACCGACTGAGCCACCCAGGCGCCCCTAGCTAGCTAGTAACTTTTGATGTCCGTTGTAATGCTCCTTCAGCAGATTCATGTTTCTGAGTTTTCACCCAGTTATTGATTGCACTTTGTCCCCACAGCAGTGTGGGGGCATATATGATGCCATTTTGTGCAATTTCTTATTCATCATCAACTGAACTGAATAGCAGAAATTCAGTACTTAATGTTTTACTAAATAGAAACTTCCCTTTTGAGCTTTATTGCTCCTGAAAGAACTTATTGCAAAAAAAAAAAAATCACCAAGCAATAACCTAATTAGTTGTAGATATGCCTCATCTAAGAAATGACCAAATTCATTATGGTGAGAGTGTCCAGATTGGGGTCTGCGCCCTGCAAGGATCTCACACGCCCCTAACCCGTCATTTCCCACCGTCACACTGTCCCTGACAGGCCAGCTGGGCCTTGGCGGTTTGTGCATCTTGCCGGCTCCGCGTGGGCATGGCACTCCTAGCTGACAGACACAAAGAGCACAGGACAGGAGCATTAGGCGTTCTGGCGCCATGGCCAAGAGGCTGGAGGGCTTGTGGCCAAGAGGCTGGAGGGCTTGTTAGCTGTCCCCGGGGGTTCCACTTTGAGTGCATTTTCTTTTGTAAGCGAATGCCCTCAGTTCCGAAAAGGAAGCATTAGTTCCATTGTGTTGGGGTAAGATTGGGGAAAATGGAGCTGGGTCGTTGCTTTATGTAGAGCGACCTCTCTGTTCACTGCTTGTCTCAGGCAGTGGGGGCTTCTCCACCACAATCCCATAGACCTGGTGGCTGAAACAGTAAGACTTCTCACAGTTCTGAAGGCTGGGAAGTGCAAGATCAAGGTGCTGACAGATCTCGGGTTTGGTGAGAGCCCCCTTCCTGGTTTGCAGACGGCCGTCCTCTTGTTACAGCCTCACATGGCCTTTCCTCAATGTGTGCAAGCAGGAGGAGGGAGAGACGGAGAGGGACAGAGTGCACTCTGACACTAGTCCCATCATGAGGGCTTGCTTTCACTCTTGTGAGCTCACCTAGCCCCAGATCTCCACCTCCAAATACCATCACACTCAGGATTAAGGCTTCAACCTAGGACTTTGGGGAGGATGCAAACATTCATCTCATAGCAATGCTCACGCGCCTCACACAGTCCTGGACAAGACCGTGGGGAAGCTTGGAGGTGCAAAGTTGAGAGCTACTCGGCCAATTCCAGCTTCTTTTAATGTGACTATTAGTACTAATTCTCTATTACAGTGAAAACACCCAGCAGATATTAAATCAGTAGAGTAGTAATTCTCCATTAAAGTAAAAATATCCAGGGATGCCTGGGTGGCTCAGTCGTTAAGCGTCTGTCTTTGACTGAGGGCGTGATCCCGGCATTCTGGGATCCAGCCCCACATTGGGCTCCTCTGCTGGAAGCCTGCTCCTTCCTCTCCCACTCCCCCTGCTTGTGTTCCCTCTCTCGCTGGCTGTCTCTGTCTCTGTCAAATAAATAAATAAAATTTTAAAAAAGAAGGAGAAAATCCAGCAAATATTGGTGGGACAATAGGCCCTAAACCAGGACTGTCCCCGGCAAAGGGACTCTAGCCATTATTAGGTAGGATGGCACCTAATCTTAAAGGAAGTTTTCACGTGAAAACACTAGAGGGCGCTTTAGACTAATTAAGAATCCTGCTTAAATTTCCACAAGGAGGCACGTACAGTAGCTCCACATTGAGGTTATATGTTTCAATAGTGAATAATGGTCAAATTTAGGTTAGTCCATAGCAGGCAGTTTTGATATTCCAAAAACATCAGCAAACTTATTACAAATGTCATGGTGTGTTTTCTCCCTCCCCTGGATGCTGGAAGTTGTGATTATCCTGTTTTTGTTTTACTTCAAAATGGTTTCTTTCCCACCCCCCCAGAACGATCTTTAAAAAAAACAAAACAAAACCTCAGGATGCCTGAAGGTTAAAGTTAGGGTGGCTATTTGCCCTCACTAATTGAGACTTTGTTTTTTCTTGGGGCAGGGCGGGAAGGAAGTGCTAAACAGCTCATTAAAACAAATATACTGTTGTCCTTCTTTACGGACAACCCTACTGCTATTATCTGAGATACACTGGGCACTCATCGTTCTTATCATAAGCGTTGATAAGTGAGGGTCTTCAGGGAAGCAGTGAGAATAGAAAGCATTTGACCTAACAGCGGGTCTGGAGCTTCCAGGTCTGTCTCTGAGTCTGTGACTTTGGGTAAATCCTCTAATCTTTCTGGGTCTGTTTCTTAGTAAAGGGAGGGGCTTGAACTAAACTGTCTTTTTCAAGTCCAGAATTCTCTCATCCTGAATTTTACATATACTTTGATTTGTCTTAATTTCACGTTTGCATATATATGTCATGGCTAGAAATTACCTTCAACTCAAATCCTGAAATTGTGTGACACTGTGAAGAATTGATTCAGGAGAAATTGGGAGGTAGGTGGCTCTCTCATTTGGGGCCCCTAATCAAGTTCTTCATAATGGCTTGTTTTCCATTAGAAACAGCTAGAAAATACTCATTCCAAGCTGCTGCCCAACCTCAAACTTCCCTCGAGACAAAAATGATGGCCCGATGTTTCTATTTCATGGACTTTTCTGCTGGGCTTCAGCCTAAATAAAAAGTGAGAGGTCAAAAATTACTTGAGATTTTAAATGAAGTCTAATTTGTCCTTTTCTGAGGCTATGAAAACACGGGAGATAAACAACAGGCAGATACGAGTGTCATCTGCCCCTCACATAACTGGGGTCAGATTGGTTAGTGATCTGGAGTTTGATTCAATATTGTTACACAGTTTTTTTTAAACTTCCGTAGAATCCTGACACTCTTGACTGAGTTGTACTTCTCAAATAAACATGTTGTTGAATCGTGTACTCATTGCATGGAAAAATGAGATGTTAACAACATTCATCTCCGTTGGAAGGAAAATAATTTGGTGGGTGGAGTTGTACCACTCTTGTCTTACGTAAAAAAAAAAAAAGTGATCCTTAATATGTTTCTAAATTTGTACAGTTGTCAGTAATCTTTTGCATGTGTGTGTGTCTATGTGTGTGTGTGTGCGCACGTGTCGGTGAGTCTCTGTGGACTCATGCTTCAAGTGTAGTCATTTACCATCAGTTAACTCCTGGATGATAATTCATTTTAGGTCTTAGAAGTTTCTCTGCATTTCATAGTTCCCATCTGTGATGGTGAAATCAAAATTAAGGAGCTCCCAATGGGAACTTGAATTGCTGGACAATTTCTTCATGACTCATCGTGTCCGCACTGAGCCATGGGAGCGGCGAGTAGAGGAGAAAAGCACACAGGAGCCCAACCAAAGAGCGGGGATAAGGCAGGGCTCTGATGCTCTCACACCATGGAAATTGGGCAGGAAGGTGAACAAGTGGTGGAGGCTGCAAGGTGGCCTCAAGGGGAAGCCTAGGGAGGTCGGCGTCAGGGAGACTCAATCCATCCGTTCATCAGCCTGGTCTCCAGCACCTGGTTTCTGCCAGGTGCTGTGAGGCGGGGCGTGAATGTGGAAGTTTTTTCCCTCAGGAACTTTAAGGACTGGTGGGGAAATGTAGAAATAAACTGTGATGAAAATCAGAAATGCTGAGAGGATGCCATGGGGACCGCAGGAGTTCGGACTATGGGCAGGAGAAGATGTCACTGAAGAGCAGTGCCTAATGTCTTCCAAGGGAAGACGGGTTCCCCAGGTGGACAGCAGGCTTTCCTCCATGTGGGTGGAGGGAGCCCTGAGCCCCGTTCTTCGTGCAGGTGGCTGAGGGCAGGATACAGGCTGAAATGCGTGTCAGAAACAAAGCTCTTGGTTCTTCTAACGCTTCATAGTCTGATGAACACGTTGGCTTTGGGTCAAGATGTGCCTTCTAAACCCATTTCTGCTGTTCCTTAGAGAGTCTTCATTTATTGAAGGAGTGCAACCATTCCCATGGCATTTACCCCAAAATTAACCCTGTTACTCTTCATTAAAAATATGTCAGAAATAACACCAGGGGGAGAGAGAGATAAAATGGGTACAAATATTTCCACTATCTTTTTTTTTTTAAAGATGTATTTGTTTTAGAGAGAGTGAGTGAGAGTGCAGGGGGAGCGGCCAAGGGAGGGGGAGAGAGAGTCCCAAGCAGACTCCGCACTGAGCGGGATTTGATCTCATGACCCCAGGATCGACCTGAACCAAAACTAAGAGTCAGATGCCCGACCAGCTGCGTCACCCAGGCGCCCCTCCACTATCATTTTTAATCACATCATTTTTGGGATTGTCCATCAAGACCCTGCTGCGAGTGCCCCAAACTCCACTCAAACTGTATGCGGAAAGGGAAATTTTGGAGCTCACATCACTGGGAAGTGTAAGGGGGTGGGGACAGAAGTAGCTGGGCCAGAGTCTCAAACGTTACCACAAAACACTTTCTCTGTGCCTCTCACCTCCGCTTACAGTTTTGGATCCTACATTTTTTTTTTTTTTAAAGGATCTTTCTTGAGAATTCTGGAGAAGTGGACAAGCTCAGTTGGACAAGATCAGTCAGGTGGCCGACTGGAGTTCTGGCCACTATAGTAGCCGCGATGGAAATACTGTAGAGAAAGTGATACAAAGTAAAGTCATCCTGCATCCTGTTCCTCTACTTCTGTGGGATACAGGTGTTTAATGCTGGAAATAAAAACTGTCACACATCAGCAAGGGGCAATGAAAATTGAGGGTGATAAACTGATTCAGATCAGAAGAGCAATGACCTGCTTTGAGGGCTTGATGCGCGCTTGGTATTCTTCCTAAATCTTTGAGGTGCGGTGCGTTTAGTTGTCGTCACAATGCTATGAGAGGGGCACGACGACTAGCTCCCCCGTATGGATGGGGAAAGGGAGGCTCTGGAAGTTGAGGAGACCGCCCAGGGCCACGTGTTTCGTGCATAGACGCTTGTCTTCGGACGTGTGTTCTTAACCATCATGCTGTACCAGTTACATGGCGTGGCTATTAGTGAGTCTATCTCATGAACCAGTAAATACCGTGTTACAAAGATAACAAGCACATGGTAAAGAAGGAGGAAAGAGCGAAAACTCACTTCCTATTTTTCCCCAGCCCCTGGCCCAATTATTCCAGGAGTCCCAATCCCAACTCCCAAGTCCAGTGGAGTCCACTCAGGGCTGGAGATGAGTTTTCCTGGGTCCACTCAAGGCTTCCCTGAAAACGTGAATGTGGGTTCCAGGCTGCCCTCTAGTTTAACCCTTGGGAATTTGGCTCAGGGTTGGAATTGAGCATGGAGAATAAGAACGGGGTCCACTCCAATGCCAGGAGGAAACATTGTTTGAACAGTGTCCACAGCTCCAGCCTGACAGCAAGAGCCCCTTTGTGTCCTTCCACATGTCGCTCTGAAGCCAGACCTCTTTGGCTTGACAAATATGTCCACGTCTAGTGGACCCAGAGAAGACAGATGGGTGAAGACTGGTTTCAGTGAGGAATAGGTGAGGTAGGCAGTAGGGGAGGGATGTATGACGTTGTCTCCCTTTGCTAATCTTTTTCCTTTTCTTGTAATTTTTTTATTGTGGTTAAATATATATAACATCAAACTGACCATTTTTAAGTGTACAATTCAATGGCATTAAGTACATTCACATTGTTGTGCCGTATCACTATCTATTTCTAGAACTTTTTTAATCATCCCCGGGGTGCCTGGGTGGCTCAGTCTGCCTTCGGGTCAGATCATGATCCTGGGGCCCTGGAATCGAGCCGCACATGGGGCTCTCTGCTCAGCGTGGAGCCTGCTTCTCCTTCTGCCCCTCACCCTGCTTGTGCTCTCTCTATCTCTCTCAAATAAATACATAACATCTTTTAAAAATATGAGTAAATAAGAAATCTTTAAAAAAGAATCATTCCCAAAGGAAACTCCCCATCCCCTCCTCAGTTCCCCCAGTCCCTGGTAGAAGCTTCTGTTCTGCTTTCTGTCTCGTGAATTTGCCTCTTCTAGGTTCCTCCTAGAAGTAGAGCCATATGGTATTTGTCCTTTCGTAATTGGCCTCTTTGATTTAGCACAGTATGTTCAAGATTCGTCCGTGTGGCAGGCTGTGTGCAAACTGCATTTCTTTGTTGAAAGTAGAAGACCGGAGAGGAGGTGGCCCTTGGGGGGTCAGAGCTTGCCCCCCCCTTGGGTGGTGGTGGGAGAAAGGAGAGCAAAGGTGCGGTTCCTTCTGCCCTTCGGGAAGTTCCCAGTCCTCCCCCGGTGCTTCCTTGCTATTTCCTAAGGCCCGCAAGTGGTGTGTGTGATTGACCTGGCATCAGGGACACAAACAAGCCGCACCCCAACCTCTCCCCAAATTCCTTCTCTTTACTGCTTGGAAGCCAGAGACTAGCAGATTGGATTTGACCCTGAGAGCGAGCTGGAAGTCGAAGAGAGCGAACTCGGAGTAGCCTCACCCGCGCTGGCACTCAGCAGATGGGAGTTAGTGGAGAGAAGAGCGAGGCTGAAGTTTTGGAGCACACCGCGTGGGAGCACTGAGCCCCTGCGGGGAAGGAGGGAGAGCAGAGGGACCTGGGATTGGGAGGAGCTGGCCTTGCTCTTGCCAGTCTTAACCAGGACCAGATGGGGCGCCGCCCTCGCCCACTCAGTAGCTGTCGCGTAGGGCGGCAAAGGTCCCCGGGCCACCTGGAGTCTTGGAGGGGAAGGGGGAGGGCTGGATTTTGCAGCCTCCCCTCCTTCCCCCAGATTGTCTGGTGATGGAGGCATGGGAAGAAGTTTCCAAGGCTGACTCTGGGGCATGGGCAGTGCAGAAGTTCTTTGTGGGGACCTCGATGTTCTACTCAGTCATACTCATGCTCACGGCCAGTTCTCAATGTCTGTGGCTGTGACTTTGAAAAGGCTCCCATCGAGGTTACATACTTGGATACTCTCGAGCGCCGGAGGTGGGGGGGTGGGGGCGTGGGGTTCCTCTCACCTCCTCGTTGTTCTTTCTTAGTTTTTAACATCGGATTGGTAGGAGAAAAGGTAGCCGGCATTGACTGAGGGATGTGTGGAGTGGGGAGACAGGCAGGATGTTTCGAGGTCTGTGTCACTGACCTAATTCTGCTTTATGTTTTTATTGAATGAGCTGATTATTTTTGTATCATTTCCTGGTAAGTGAATTACTTTCACTACTTTCAATTTTTCCATGTCCCAACTTCCAGTTCCTTAGTATGTTTTATATGCACTTGAAAATTCCCTTCTTAAGCTCTTTCTCATTCTTTTAACCTGGTAGGAACAATAATCCCTGTTAATGTGCTTTTGAAGATTTTATTTATTTATTTATTTGAGAAGAGAGTGAGAGAGAGAGCGCTTGCGATCACAAGTGGGGGAGGGGGAGATGCAAAAGGAGAGGGAGAAGCAAGCTTCTCCCTGAGCAGGGAGCCCAACCCAGGGCTCGATCCCAGGACCCTGAGATCATGACCTGAGCCAAAGGCAGATGCTTAACTGACTGAACCACCAGGCATCCTTCCCTATTAATTTTTGAACAGTAGTGTCACCGTTGGTATTACGAACACCCTGGTCTTACCTGTAATTTGTATGAGAAATAAGTTAATATTTATTGTCAAGGCTTTACAGGAGCTGTGTTCTTCAAGTAGCATTTTAATATTTAACGTACCAATGGAATCTTCCTTGAGTGACTAAATATGCATTACTAGATCCAACCTTTCACTGACTGAAAACTCATTTCTTGTTTAACAGGTTAGCTGTTCCCTTAAGTTTATTCACCACCTACTGCAGTCATTGGCGTTGCTCTCTGTGTTTTGATTTTTTGAACACATTAAAACAAATCACTTGTAAAAATACACGTTCTCTTTGTATTTTGAAACAGTGATACTTGTGTTATATTGAGGTTAGCTCGAGCACTGGAGAGACATTCTTTTTTTTTCATAATAATAATTTTTTATTATATTATGTTAGTCACCATACAGTACATCCCTGGTTTCTGATGTAAAGTTCGATGATTCATTAGTTGTGTATAACACCCAGTGCACCATGCAATATGTGCCCTCCTTACTACCCATCACCAGCCTATCCCATTCCCCCACCCCCCTCCCTCTGAAGCCCTCAGTTTGTTTCTCAGAGTCCACAGTCTCTCATGCTTCATTCCCCCTTCTGATTACCCCCCCTTTCTTTATCCCTTTCTTCCCCTACCGATCTTCCTAGTTCTTATGTTCCATAGATGAGAGAAACCATATGATAATTGTTTTTCTCTGCTTATTTCACTTAGCACTATCACTGGAGAGACATTCTAAGTTTAAATTCAAACTCACGGGCATCATGACTTTTCTTGTTTCTAAAACTCGCTCAGGTATGTCCAATTTCTGTTGGTATGACATCATCAAAAGACTCTATGTCTTCTGTAAATGTGATTTTTGTATCTTCCACCTCGCTTTTTAGTAAACTTAGGGATTCTTTTCAGTCCCAAAATTGAAGTGGGAATAGTAATTCGCTTAAGCAGGGCTTTTAAAAATGTTCAATAAGGAAGACATCAGTTGCTTAGAAAGTATTTGAAAAGGTCAAGACATTTCAAAAGGAATTATTCCTTTTTTTTTTTTTTTAAGATTTTTTTATTTGAGAGAGAGAGAGCGAGAGCGCAGAAGCCAGGGGGAGGGGCAGAGGAAGAGGGAGAAAGAGACTCCACGCTGAGCAGGGAGCCTGATGCAGGGCTGGATTCCAGGACCCTGGGATCATGACCTGAGATCATGACCTGAGCTGCAGGCAGACGCTTAACCAACTGAGCCACCCAGGAGCCCCTAACAGGAAGGAATTCTTAACATTGACTTAAGAATCATGCCTTTTGGGGGGGCACCTGGGTGGCTCAGTTGGTTAAACATCTGCCTGCAGCTCAGGTCATGATCTTGGAGTCCTGGGATCGATGGTTCCCTGATCAGTGGGGAGTCTCCTTCTCCCTCTGCCCCTCACCCCGCTCTTGTGCACGTGCTCTCTCTTAAATAAATAAATAAAATCTTAAAAAAAAAAAAAAGAATTCCATCCTGTTACACGTATTGTGAGTGTGATGGATTGATTGATGTGTGTGAAACCCATGTTAAATGTAAATAAATCCATTTAGTAATGCTTTAAGGAACAAATTCCCCCATTGAAAGGATACATTTATTTTATAATAAGTGATAACATTTACATTTTGTAAGAAATACAATTTTAAAACTAATGTCAGGCTTGCACATTAAAGATGTGATAGAGTATTTATGTTTCCTTTTCCTGTTACCAAAGAGAAAAATGACTTCAGTGGAGGAAGCAGGAAAAACGCCCTTTGGGTCTCTGTCCTTAGCTCTGCAATCCGCCAGTGTCGCTCTATTAACTGGGTAGATTGCTCTAATTATACAGTTCATCTTTGCAGCAGCTTCAAGCAATTCAGTTTAAAATCAGATTAAATTCTTGTGTGTCCAAACCCATAATTTAGACTGTGCTGAACTTTTACAAGAATGCTTAGCCACTTTTTTTTCTCCAACCACAATTTGATATAATTTTCTTAAAAAGCAAAGAAGTTGTGTCACATTCACAGATCCCAGACTTAGTTGTTTAGGGGCTGTTTCTGATGATGGGGGAAATGAAGTGGATCACCACAGAGGATTTCTCTTTTTCCACAGTAGAGAGAAGCAGGGCTGGGACCCTTAGGGCTGAGTCTAATCAACTCAGAGGAAGAGCTGCAGGGGGTGCAATCCTCTGTCTTTCATCCGAGCATTTCCTTGGCTCTTTCTTATGGTGTCTTCCCTTCCTCCACCTGCTCCCCATTTTTCCTTCATACACATTTTTTTTAATTTGATAATATTCGGGATGCACTCTGAACTTTGGAAAGACATTTCCTTTGGGTTCAGTCCATTGGGACCACTTAGTTCTCTGTTTTCATAGAGTATTCATCAGAAAAACCTTAAGTGAGTGAAGCATGTAAAAGTATTCAATTATCTCAAGTTTCTTCTTGAGTCATTTCAGCTAGAGAGCTTCTCTTCCTTTTGCTGCTTAGAAAACAGGGCGGGGGGGCCTCTGGAAGTGGGAAACCCCAAGTCACCAAAGTGTTACTGCAGCTCTGCGTCCGTCCTGCAAACAAGACTCCTTTCTACTTCCCCTTGGGACTCGGGCATTGGCCATATGGAAAGCGGGTCTCTGGTTTAAGTCGTCATGAGAAGGAATCAACTATAGTCCCACAGCAGAAAACATGGAGAACGTAACCGTGTTATTTTTTATTTTATTTTTTAATAATAATTTTTTTATTATGTTAGTCACCATACAGTACATCCCTAGTTTTTGATATAAAGTTCCATGATTCATTACTTGCGTATAACACCAAGTGCACCATGCAATACGTGCCCTCCTTAGTACCCATCACCTTGTTATGTTATTAAAGAAGCAAGGGATTGGCTTAGATACATAGGTGATTTATAGAGAGGAAGTGTGGAGTGGCGATTAAGACTGCAACCCTTGGCATGAGATAAACCTGGTTCAAAATCTCGCTCAGCCATCCACTAGCCGGGTAACCTTGATCTATCTATGGGGTTTTCGTCTGTAAAGGTGATAGACGCTGTTCAGGGGATATTGTAGGACTAACCAAGCTATTGTGGTATATAACACACGTTCGGTCTTCACTACATGGGTCGTTTATTCATAAGTGGACTTGTTCATAAATATTCATGTGTATAGAAAAAGAGAAGCAGACACTGCAGATTTCTTTGTCACTGTGGAGTTGAAATCGGATGGATGATTTCCAGTTGGGGTGCCTGGGTGGCTCAGTGGATTCAGCAACTGCCTTCGACTCAGGTCGTGCGTGATCCCAGGGTCCTGGGATCGAGTTCTGCGCTGGGCTCTCTGCTCAGCGGGGAGCCTGCTTCTCCCTTTCCTTCTGCTGCTCCCTCTGCTTCTACTCTCTCTTGCTCTCTCTCTCTCTGTCAAATAAATAAATCGAATAATTTTTTTAAAAAAAAGATTTTATTTATCTGTGTGTGAGACAGCGGGAGAGAGCACGAGCAGTAGCGGGGGCGGGGAGAAGCAGGCTCCCCACCAAGCAAGGAGCCCGATGCAGGACTTGATCCCAGGACCCCAGGATCATGACCTGAGCTGAAGGCAGATGCTTAACCGTCTGAGCCACCCAGGTGCCCCAATAAATAAAATCTTAAAAAAAAATGAAATCAGATGGATATTGGCTTCAGTATGGAAGGTGCTTGGGGTTA
The DNA here is from genome assembly GCF_002007445.2 of Ailuropoda melanoleuca. Lineage (NCBI taxonomy): Eukaryota > Metazoa > Chordata > Mammalia > Carnivora > Ursidae > Ailuropoda > Ailuropoda melanoleuca. The sequence continues at coordinate 8,818,329 of NC_048222.1, read as the reverse complement.
AGGTAATTTGACATGACATTCACTGGTATGGATATACCGAAGGGAATGTCCCTCCCTGCCTCCTGCCTGGTGAACTCCTCTTTGTCCTCTGAACCCACCTCTTAATCACCTTCCTCGATCCTCTAGATGGCGATGGCTCTTTCCTTTGCATTTCCTTTGGCCCAGGACCATGATCCTGTTGTCACCTTTATCGCAGTCTTCCTACAGTCAGTCTCCCCTTTCTGGGCTGTGAGCATTTTGAGAGACGGATTGTTTTCATCTTATTTACCCCCAGCGTACCCCCCTACTGTCCAGCCCAGGGNACTGTCCAGCCCAGGACCTGGCACAGAGGTAATGATTATTACTCAGTTTGAAAGGGATTGAACTTAATTACATCAAATACCTGTATAGAAAACAGGGCCAGGCACAAATATTTGGGACTCATTGTTTACTACCTAAGTCTGTGAGGGGTCTCATTTTACAACCTTGCTTTGGATTCCAGGACCCCAGTCTCGGCTTCGCACCAGATCACACGTCACACGTGATGGCACTCGGGTGTGCAATTGTCATGGAGGACAAATAGTGCTGCGTGATTCCGCTGCCTGCAGATGTCAGGTTTCCGGGGGCATTTCGGGTGGCTTGGCTGTTCTTTAGAATAGGAGTCGTCATGGGGTTCAGTCTGCTGAAATTCAGCAAAGATCGCCAGTGTGACATTCGGGAATAATGCACTCGGGTATGAGCTCAGGAACTATGCTCAGATGTCAGGTTCTCCTGGTGAGCGTCCGAATGGATCGGAAATCTGTTTTCAATTTGCCAGTAGCGATGTGTCTCTATTTGTCACCTCTGCTGAGGTTTACTTTTGTGCCCGCAGTATCTTTTTCAAGAAAATGGGAATAAATTATTGCACTCACAGTGGCCAAGTCAAAAATAACACTGACAGCGATATCTTTAACTATGAAAGATATCTATGTTGGAGCCATTTTTATATGGTTGCCATATCTGCAGTTTAAGTGAAGATTTCGTTGCAGTATTTTGGTATATTTGAGATGGAGCCATTATTATTATGATTTTTAAAATTTATTTATTTGCGAGAGAGAGAGAGAGAGAGAGAGAGAGAGAGAAGGAGACAGCAAGAGCGTTGAGTGCACTTGAAGGTGGGGAGGGGCAGAGGGAGAGAATTTCCAGCAGACTCCCCGGCTGAGCGCGGAGCCTGGTGTGGGGCTCGATCTCACGGNGCCATATCTGCAGTTTAAGTGAAGATTTCGTTGCAGTATTTTGGTATATTTGAGATGGAGCCATTATTATTATGATTTTTAAAATTTATTTATTTGCGAGAGAGAGAGAGAGAGGGAGACAGCAAGAGTGTTGAGTGCACTTGAAGGTGGGGAGGGGCAGAGGGAGAGAATCTCCAGCAGACTCCCCGGCTGAGCGCGGAGCCTGGTGTGGGGCTCGATCTCACGACCCTGAGATCATGACCTGAGCCAAAATCAAGAGTTGGCCGCTTCAGTGACTGAGCCACCCAGGTGACTTATGTCTAATTACAAAACAATAATAAACCGACTAAAAGTTGGTCTACTTTCTTTTCTTTTCTTTTTTTTTTTTTGGTCTGCTGTTAATATCACCATGCAGTGACAAATCTAAACAAATGTCAGTGATAAGATACACTTCCCTGAAAAAACTCTTTTTGTTGGCCCAAGTTCTAAACAATTACTGTGGTTACCATTCCACGTTAATAATGTTTATGTAAACTGTGAATTAGCATATTCGGATTACTTATTCTTTAATAAACATGGTTTCTATGTGGCTGTTCATTTGGAGAACACCTACTTAAACATTGAGCTACCCGCATTCACTTTTTTTAAATTTTNTGTTTATGTAAACTGTGAATTAGCACATTCGGATTACTTATTCTTTAATAAACATGGTTTCTATGTGGCTGTTCATTTGGAGAACACCTACTTAAACATTGAGCTACCCGCATTCACTTTTTTTTAATTTTTATTTTTTTTAAAGATTTTATTGGTTTATTTGAGAGAGAGAGAGCATGGGCAGGGTGAGCAGCAGAGGGAGACNCAGAGGAGCCTGATGTGGGGCTCGATCCCATAACACCAGGATCACACCCTGAGCCGAAGGCAGACGCTTAACCGCTGTGCCACCCAGGCGCCCCATAAATTTTTATTTTTTTTAAAGATTTTATTGGTTTATTTGAGAGAGAGAGAGCATGGGCAGGGTGAGCAGCAGAGGGAGATGCAGACCCCCCGCTGAGCAGGGAGCCTAACGCGAGGCTCCATCCCAGGACCCTGGGATCATGACCTGAGCCAAAGGCAGATGCTTAACCGACTGAGCCCCCAGGCGCCCCCGGCTCAGCATCTTTCATGAGGGCTGTGGTGAGGACAGTGGCCACAGCTGCGGTTGGTAGAAGGCTTGCCTCGTGTTGACTGGGTCCCAGCTCAGTTTTCAGCTCCCCACTGACTGGGGGGGACGTCTCAGCTCCTTGCCAGTTGGGCCTCTCTCCACAGAGCTGATCGTCATGGTATCCAAGTGAGTGACGTGCTCACACTCATTCTGAAAGTAAGTTCTTAAAAGTTCAGAATGGCTTGAATTTGCTTCAGTGCAGCTGGAGTCTTGGACCCCCCGGGATACTATAGGTTTCTGTGTTTACACTGTAGATTCAAAATAAACAATGATGGCACAGGGACGCTACCAATGTAGAAATCTACCTCAATTCTGTCAGTCCTTGTGACCACGTGGGGTTTATTTGCATTTAAATTTGAAGCAATACGAGGGACATCTGGCTGGCTCAGTCGTGGAGCATCCGACCCTTGACCCTTGATCTCAGGGTTCTGGGTTCAAGCCCCACATAGGGTAATAAAGATTACTTGACATTTGAAGCAGTGAAGCAGTGCAAATGGCATGGGGTCAAGTTTTGTTTTGTTTTGTTTTGTTTCATTTTGTTTTGTTTTTAAGTCAGCTCCACACCCAGTGTGGAGCCCAAAACAGGGTGAACTCATGACCTTGAGATCAAGACCTGAGCTGAGGTTAAGAGTTGGACGCTTCAGCGACTGAGCCACCCAGGCCCCCAAGAGGTCCAGTTTTTATTTGTAAGTGTAAATTTTAGTTTACATGTGACATTTTATTGAATTTGAATACCAACTTTGAAATTAAAATTTATTTTTCTTTTAAAATTCCTGTTTATTGATTTATTTGAGAGAGAGAGAGAGTGTGCACAAGCAGGGGGGAGGGGCAGCAGGAGAGGGAGAAGCAGACTTCCCGCTGAGCAGGGAGCCTGATTTGGGACTCAATCCCCGGACCCTGGGATCATGACCTGAGCCGAAGGCAGACACCTAACCAACTGAGCCACCCAGGCGCCCTTAAAATCCCTGTTTGTTTTAAAACTAAGGAAGGAACCAGAAAACGCAATGTTATATCAATATGATGATTTAGTAGTTAACCTAAATCGTAACTTTTTGGACACTTCATTTTTATTGAAACTACCTTGTTTGGTTACTGTAATATTATTATGCATAGATAAATTAATATTCATCATTCATATATAAAGGTAGGCTGATATATAGATATAAGATTTTCTCTCTTTATTCCAAAAATACATTAAAGTCATTCAAGGGCATTGGTCTATCACTTTTCTCTCTGTTTGGAATGGTAATCATCCTTTTCTTTTTTATTCTTTATTACGGGGTGGGGGGGCGTGGTTACATACACTGAGTTAAGTAAAATAAAAGTGTCCCCACCTATACTTCCTTTTTTGGCCATCACTGTTATGTTTCCTTTTGTAATTATAACTAAAAATAGTTTTGTCCTATAGAGAAGGGTGTATTGGATGATTTACCCCAGGTCGAATCCTTTAGGTATGTCATTGCTCCTGGGATAATTTCCCACGTAAACTCTACCATTGCTAATAATTTCCTCTGTGCTCTGTACTTAGTTAAATAAGCATATCCTGCTTCTATGTAATGACATGTTCCTGAAAACCCGTATGTAATCAGGATCTTTGGAAAACAGATATTTAACATCCGTTCTTTCAAACATACAAATTACCTATTTTTTCCCCTGGCATGCTTATATACCTCATTTATCTTTTTTCTCTTCAAAGCAAAGCAGGAAGCAGCTCTCAAGGGATATTATTGTTTTTTAAAGATTTTATTTATTTGAGAGAGAGAGTGAGCGAGAGAGCGTGCACAAGCTAGGGAAGGGGCAGAGAAGCAGACTTCCCACTGAGCAGGGAGCCCCACGTGGGACTTGATCCCAGGACCCTGGGATCATTACCTGAGCTGAAGGCAGATGTTCAACCGACTGAGCCACCCAGGCGCCCTCTCAAGGGATATTCTGTGTTCTTTTTTTTTTTTTTTTTAAAGATTTTTATTTATTTATTCAACAGAGATAGAGACAGCCAGCGAGAGAGGGAACACAAGCAGGGGGAGTGGGAGAGGAAGAAGCAGGCTCATAGCAGAGGAGCCTGATGTGGGGCTCGATCCCGTAACGCCGGGATCACGCCCTGAGCCGAAGGCAGACGCTTAACCGCTGTGCCACCCAGGCGCCCCTCAAGGGATAGTCTGTGTTCTGAGCAAAGAACTTAGATGCTTTTCTCACCTACCCGACTCTTTGCTCTGATTAAGAGAGGCAAAGCTCTTTTTAGCCCTGAAACAACTTTGTTCCAGCCTCATGAATCCTCCTGGGGCTTAAAGACCCTGCTTCCTCTAACCCTGACGTCACAGGCCATCGTCTTCCCCAGCTAGAACCAAAACAGTCCATGAGCTATTTAGGCCAAGGATGAAAACACTTCTGGTTTCCCTGACGGGAGTCTGGGGACATGGTAGATGGAATCATATTAGGGCACAGGCACATAATACGTGTTTGAATATATTAGTTCAATGAATGAGCTCCTCAGACCTAATGTTCACACTCAACCAGGAATTTCTGGATGTCCCTTAGCTGTTCTCAAGGAGCAGCAGCAAGTTCTGTGGGTCTCTTCATATCATAGGAGATATTCACTTGTGAATTTTCCAAATGTATTTGCAGAAGAGCTCTTTCAGTAGAAGGGTTTGGGCCAAACCTCTCTGTAATTCATTCAGTTAATTCCAGCTTGAAAAAGACACTTATGATGCAATGACGGTGTGCTTCCTACTGCCAAAGGCTGGCTAGACCCCCAATCCTTTCATTTTTCCCTGGCATGGGCAAAACCTCCTTGTCCTGTTGCATCTTCCCACAGAACCTACTTTCTGTTGGATGACAGTAATTGTTAATCAGATACGCTCATCTCGGTGAATGCGTTCACCGAAGAATGTGTCACTGTCTCAGAGAAAACAAACGTTTTCTGGAGATGTTTAAAGACAGCAAACAAAGTTGTGAATTTCAGGTTAGTGGGGGGGGGCGCGGAATTCACAGGGTATTTCTGGAGAGGGAATTCTGGCTCAGCTTTAGAAAGATCAGGGTTCCTTATAAATCCTGGCTTCTTAATCTATTAGCTAGGTGATTTGGGGCAAATGACTGACCTCTTTGAGACTTTGTTTTCTCATCTCAAAAATGGGGATGATAATTCCAGTTGGCAGGGTTTTTGTTTAGATGAGGTGGGATAATGGATGGTAAATTACTTAACACATAGTTGGAGTTTAATTGGCAGGTGTCATTGCGATCGTTTGGGCCATTTTAGGCTTCTCTGAAGCCTAATCCTGTGAGTTTCTGCCTGGAAAGCTGCTGCAACTCAGTGGGTTTTCTCGGAGGCAGTAGGAAAACTCTTAATTGAAAATCGTATACAAGCACTTGGGAATTATTACTCTGGATGTTAGTTTTATTATTTGCTTCCTGTAGGTTGTTTTATTATTCTTAAATCATCTCCCTTTGAATTTATGGGCATCTCTTCCAGTTTATGTGATGCTGATCACTGAATAATTTCAAGGTTAAAGGAATAATGCATTCAGTTTGGAGGCAGGAAAGTCTCTCCAAAAGAGGGTCAAAGTTTGCC
>NC_048222.1:8793675-8803608 GCF_002007445.2 Ailuropoda melanoleuca | reverse complement strand
CCTCGGTGAATGCGTTCACCGAAGAATGTGTCACTGTCTCAGAGAAAACAAACGTTTTCTGGAGATGTTTAAAGACAGCAAACAAAGTTGTGAATTTCAGGTTAGTGGGGGGGGGCGCGGAATTCACAGGGTATTTCTGGAGAGGGAATTCTGGCTCAGCTTTAGAAAGATCAGGGTTCCTTATAAATCCTGGCTTCTTAATCTATTAGCTAGGTGATTTGGGGCAAATGACTGACCTCTTTGAGACTTTGTTTTCTCATCTCAAAAATGGGGATGATAATTCCAGTTGGCAGGGTTTTTGTTTAGATGAGGTGGGATAATGGATGGTAAATTACTTAACACATAGTTGGAGTTTAATTGGCAGGTGTCATTGCGATCGTTTGGGCCATTTTAGGCTTCTCTGAAGCCTAATCCTGTGAGTTTCTGCCTGGAAAGCTGCTGCAACTCAGTGGGTTTTCTCAGAGGCAGTAGGAAAACTCTTAATTGAAAATTGTATACAAGCACTTGGGAATTATTACTCTGGATGTTAGTTTTATTATTTGCTTCCTGTAGGTTGTTTTATTATTCTTAAATCATCTCCCTTTGAATTTATGGGCATCTCTTCCAGTTTATGTGATGCTGATCACTGAATAATTTCAAGGTTAAAGGAATAATGCATTCAGTTTGGAGGCAGGAAAGTCTCTCCAAAAGAGGGTCAAAGTTTGCCGTTTAAAGATGGGGATGGGGATGGTTTTATGTATGGTCACAATAAACCTAAGAAAATATTGTTTTGGATGAGCCTCTTACATTTACATATACAGGGTCCAGTGACTACCACAAGGGAGATGCAGAATTATAGCTTGAATATGTGTTAAAATATGAGCCTCAGGATTTTCAGCTCATGAGGGAGAAAAAGGCCATTACTTTCCCTTATATGAAAAACTCTGATTGAAAAATAGCAAGGAGCTTTAGAGGCTTCTGGTTGAAAAACCTTAAGAAGGTGAGCCAGTTTATTCATTTAACCCTTTAATCCCATGTATCTAATCCTTTTGGCTGAATTCCTCAAGAAAAGAATTTCTAGGGGCGCCTGGGTGGCTCCGTTGGTTGAGCGTCCAACTCTTGATTTCCGCTCAGGTCATGATCTCAGGGTCATGAGATCGAGCCCTGTCTCGGGTTCCTCGCTCAGTGCGGAGTCTGCTTGCGATTCACTCTGTCCTTCTGCCTCTCCCCCAACCCTCCTCTTAAAAAAGTAACTTTCACATTAAATGAAACACTTAGACTCTGGTGTCCATTTTTAAGGAACAAATATGGGAGCTGAGAAAACCATTTAACTTGCTGGTGTCCGTTTTTTCTCTATAAAGTGAGGGAGCTCTGTGGGTGCTCAAACCTCGGCTTCATGGGCTCTGCTTTGTAAAGCAAAACAGAAACGACTGAATGATGCTTGAACATCTGTCAGTCACTCCACACACTTTAAAAGGAAGGTTGACTGGCTTCTGGAAGATGCTATACTTCTTTTTTTTTTTTTAATTTTTTAATTTCCTTAAGTAATCTCTAAGACCAACATGGAGCTCAAACTCACGACCCTGAGATCATGAGTCACATGCGCCACCCACTGAGCCAGGCAGGCACCCCAAGATTGTATATGGCGTAAAAAAGTCAGCAGGAGACTTTTGATTTTTCATTCATTTTTGTTTTCTTATCAACAAGCAAGTGGTGCTGCCTCACTGAAGTTTAGTAAATGGCTTGTGTCCGTTGAATTTTTCTGGGTGGCTTTTTTGGGGTTGTTGTGCTTTGCTCTGGTAAAATGTGCTATGTTAAGGATTTCTTTTTTTCTCTCTCTGGAATTTTTTTTTTTTTAAGTAGGCTCCATGCCCAGCGTGGAGCCCAATAGGGAACTTGAATTTATAACCCTGAGATTGAGACCTGAGCTGAGATCAAGAATCAGATGCTCAACTGACTGAGCCACCCAGCGCCCCCCTTTTTCCCCCCTCTCTGTAAATTCTTAACCTGTGCCCATTGGCAGCCACACTACACTATTTTCTTTAGCTTTTGTTACTAATTTGCCTTGGAAAGCTTAAAAATGCAAAGCTCAGGAACTTGGCATTAATTGTTTAAGTGACATTTTAAGTTTATACTTTCTATCAAATTTGAGTTTCTGTTCTATTCCTTAAATTTCACTTCATTTTTACTGTTCTGGTGCTAATGTGGAGAGGGACATTTATTTATGTCACCCTGTCTGAGAGTTTACAGTTAGTTAGCACATACATTACATTTGAACAGTTTACCGAGGGCTTCACTCATACCTAAGCTTATCCTCACTGAAACCAATGTAAGTCTCGCAACAGGTTTGTAAATTAAGCACTGTTATAATTATCAACTTTTTATAGGTTAAGAAGCTTGGGTGTAGGATGGCGAAGTTACCAGCTGGACATGTCGGCACAGAGACCCATGGTCTGAGTTCAGTCTCTGTGGACTTGTCCTTCTACTAACTTGCTTCAAATCAGCAAGCTTCCCGTGACGCACTCCCTTTTCCAGTTTAAAAGGGTTTTTGTTTTGTTTTGGTTTTTGTTTTTTTGTTCTTTTTTTAGATTTTATTTATGTATTTGTCAGAGAGAAAGTGAGAGAGGCAGGCAGAGGGAGATGTTGGCTCCCTGATGAGCAAGGAACCCGATGTGGGACTCGATCCCAGGACCCTGGGATCATGACCTGAGCTGAAGGCAGATGCTCAACTGACTGAGCTACCCAGGTATCCCTAAAAGAGTTTTGGAAGAGAAACTTCCAAAGAATAAATTTGTAGACTTTTACTTAATGTGACACTTTGGATTTTCTTTCTTAAAATTCTATGTGGCTCATTTTTCACCCTTTGCTAAAGCTGGCCCTGTAAAATAACGACAATGCATACTTAAATTAAGAATTTAAAAATGTGAGTGCCTGGGTGGCTCAGATAGTTAAGCATCTGCCTTCAGCTCAGGGCATGATCTCCAGGTCCTGAGATAGAGTCCTGTGTCGGGCTCCCAGCTCAGCAGGGAGTCTGCTTCTCCCTCTCCCTCTTCCTCTCCCCTTGCTTGTGCTCTCCCTGCCTGTCTCTTCCAAATGAATAAATAAATAAAAAAAAAAGAATTTCAAAAGTTTCAACTTAGGAAGATTCCATAGGCCATGGCCAATTCATTCATTCAACAATTTCGAATGAAGGCCCACTCTTCTCAGAGCAGGGGAAACAGCAGTGAACTAAGGAGGCAAAAATCCCAGCCTTCAAGATGCTGACATTCTAAGGGCCTGGGTTGGAAGACAGACAATAAAATAAATAAGTAAAAACAGAGTGTGTCATCAGATGGGGATTTGTGCTGTGGGGAAAAAAATAAAGGGTTTGCAGTTTTTTGAAGAGTGTGATTGAGATGATATTTAAACATGGAGCTGAAGGAGGCAGGTGAAGGAGGAGCCTCTGAATAAATGGGAGAGGTAGGCTCCTGGCAGGGTAAATGGTGAGTGCAAAGGCCCTGAGGTGGATACCCTTCTGGCACAGCCAATGAAACCGTTATAAATGGAAAACAGGAGGCAAAAAGAACCAATGTAATGATTATATTAGAAACTTCAACACGTATTAAGCAGGCACCGGGATGGGTCTTTGCATGATTAGAAGATTTCATAATGCTTTTTTTTTTTTTAAGATTATTTTTTTATTTATTTGACAGAGAGAGAGACAGCCAGTGAGAGAGGGAACACAAGCAGGGGGAGTGGGAGAGGAAGAAGCAGGTTTCCCAGTGGAGCAGGGAGCCTGATGTGGGACTTGATCCCAGGACCCTGGGATCGCCCTGGGCCAAAGGCAGATGCTAACGACTGAGCCACCCAGGCACTCCAAGATTTCATAATGCTTTTAGTGCTAAATCCTGGAAATGATACTCCCCAACTCTTTACATAAGGGGTAGAGTATTACCGATTTTTGTCAACTCTTATACCAATTTCCCTTTTCAAAACACCCCTTTTTTNTGATCCCAGGACCCTGGGATCGCCCTGGGCCAAAGGCAGATGCTAACGACTGAGCCACCCAGGCACTCCAAGATTTCATAATGCTTTTAGTGCTAAATCCTGGAAATGATACTCCCCAACTCTTTACATAAGGGGTAGAGTATTACCGATTTTTGTCAACTCTTATACCAATTTCCTTTTTCAAAACACCCCTTTTTTAGGTTGGTGCAGCCACTCTGGAAAACAGTGTGGAGGTCCCTTAAAAAGTTGAAAATTGAGCTACCCTATGACCCAGCCATTGCAATACTGGGTATTTACCCTAAAGATACAGGCGTAGTGAAGAGAAGGGCCATATGCACCCCAAAGTTCATAGCAGCATTATCCACAATAGCTAAATCGTGGAAGGAACCGAGATGCCCTTCAACAGATGACTGGATTAAGAAGCTGTGGTCCATATATACAATGGAATATCACTCAGCTATCAGAAAGAGCGAGTTCTCAACATTTGCTGCAATATGGACGGCACTGGAGGAGATTATGCTAAGTGAAATAAGTCAAGCAGAGAAAGAAAATTATCATATGATTTCTCTCATCTATGGAACGTAAGAACTAGGAAGATCAGTAGGAGAAGAAAGGGATAAAGAAAGGGGAGTAATCAGAAGGGGGAGTGAAGCATGGGAGACTATGGACTCTGAGAAACAAACTGAGGACTTCAGAGGGGAGGGGGTGGGGGAATGGGATAGACTGGTGATGGGTAGTAAGGAGGGCACGTATTGCATGGTGCACTGGGTGTTATACGCAACTAATGAATCATCGAACCTTGCATCAGAAACCAGGGATGTACTGTATGGTGACTAACGTAATATAATAAAAAAACATTTAAAAAAAACACCCCTTTTTTGGTAGATTATTTTTCTGAATAGGGAATATATTCAGAAAGTAGAACGTTCAAGGGACACATAAAGGTATATAAGTTACAAAGTAACCCTTTAGTATCCCAGACACCCAGCTCCTTTCCTGAGGTACAAGAATGAATATTGCCACTTTCTTTTTCTGTGCCTGGAGACAATCTAGGCCCACAGATGCAGGTATGGCGTAGTGGGCTGGGGCACTGGCTTTGGAGCCAGATTACTTGCATTTCAGTCCCAGTTTTGGTGTTTGCTATTTGTGTGACCTGGACCAAATTGCTAAATGTTTAAATGTCCTCATCTGGGGACACCTGGGTAGCTCAGTCAGTGAAGCGTCTGTCTTCGGCTCAGGTCATGATTCCCAGAGTCCTGGGATCGAGCCCCACATCGGGCTCCCTGCTCAGTGGGGAGCCTGGTCCTCTCTCTGCCTGCTGCTCCGCCTGCTTGTGCTCTCTCTCTCTCTTTCTGGCAAATGAATAAATAAAATCTTTAAAAATAAAATAAAATAAAATCCTCATCTGTAGAATGGAATTAATAATCCTAGGGTCTTTGGGAGGCTTCCATGAGATAATATATTTATATAACATAAATATAGAAAATCCTATGTCCATATCATTTAGTACAGTTCTAGCAAATAATAAATATACTATAAGTGTTAGCCATTATCAGCGTCTTTAGTTTCCATAGGAAGCTTTTAAGGTAATCCTGTTATGCAGATGAGAGGAACAAGCCTCAGAAAGGCCAAACCATTTCCTCGGAGACTACATGTGGGCTCGGTGATTCTCCATGGGAATTCTAACAGCACGCTCCGCCCCAGGGTTTCCAAGATGAGTGTCATTAAGTCAGAGGGCTCTCTTATGTGTCTTCCTTTCAACTAAATAAGGTGTAAACGCCAGATGACTATGAATGTAGAGAGACATGTAAGTGTATGCTTGAGGGCATCAAAGTCTTATCTTATTTGTGGTTTTAGGCAAGGATGGTTCACAAATGCATATATGTTTTGTTTTTACCTTAGGCAACTTCCGTTTTTTTCACCAGTGTTTACTGAGCCTTAATCCCTTGTTCTGTTCCAGGCAGAATATGAGGTGTGTGTGTGGGGGAGCTAGACAAAGTTCCCACGCCCCCGTGATTGTCATAGTTAACCGAGACTTAGACAAAGAGATCTGTAAAATACCAGTGCAATTTGCTTTCATAGGGATTTGTCCAAGTCATCATTTCCTTAAGCTAATAGGTGTTTTCAAAACATTTTTTTTGGCAGGGGGAGGGAGGGAGGAATTCACTGGATTTGTTGCCCATGGGTGTGTACAAATAATTCTTAGAAAAAGTCAGCTTGTTTTTCATCTGGTTTGTCTGAGAACGTCCTAAACACTTGGTCAGGTGTGGCTAGCTTTGTGGGTTCAGTGGGTTGCAAGCAGGTATCGCATTGTTTGCCAATGGAGAGGTCATTATCAGGACAGCACGTAAAGGAGATTATGGCCTTACAAGGTACAAAGGGAAAGCAGTACGCATAGGTTAGATGTAACATAGCTACGATGGGAAATGTGAGTGCAGTCTGCCTTGAAACAATGCTATATTGTAAATGTTACCAGCTATTATTTCCTGGGTTCAGGAAATAAAACAACAACAACAAAAAAACCCAAAAACCTCACCAAAAAACCCCTTGAGCCATTAATTTGCTTGGTATATATGCTTAGCCCTGTATGCCCAGGGAAATAAAACACATAGTGGAAGATTTGAAAAATAACAAACTCCTCACTCAGCCTCAATCAGGCTTTTTTCCTTTTTTTTTCTTTTCCAGTTGGTAATGCTTGTTTTGCAAGCTTGCTGATAAATCATGGTAGGATCTCAGTGAGGAAGGAATGAAGTATAGAATGATCTTAAATATTCATTTGTTCTTATGATTTATTGCCTTCAGTGAAAATCATTGTGTTGCCTCCTTTTGTTCATTGGACCTTCTTGTAGGCTTTATTACACTTTGTTGCCTTATCTGCTCTCCTCAATCCTGGGATTCCGTGACTTTCTCATACCTAACTCACTTGTTCTTGGCCTTGAATGGGAACACTTCTCTCATGGAAACCTGAGCATTTCCATCTCTACTTTGATTAAGAGTGGAATTAATTCACCTGCAAAATTTTGTCTACCTTTCAGGTCCAGTTAATGTCTTTGGGCTTAGAGCTGTCAGCAGCCCATGTGAAAAGACTGAAGAGCTTGTGTTCTAGAAACCTACTAGACCTCCCATTTTCAGCCTCTCTGGGACTTGCCTGTGTCTCTAAGTCTCTGGTTGCTTTTAGAGCCTTTCTGTTCAGCTGTTCAGCATCGAGTTCCAATACCTTCAAGACCTCAGTGTCCCCTGTGACCTGGCAAATCACATTGGAATTCTTGAGACGTCTTTGGTTCAAAAAGGTGGTTTTATTAAAGCACAGGGCCGTCCCTGCAGAAAGAGCTGCACTGGGGTCATGAGGAATAAGTGACACATTATACACTTTCAAGTTGGGAGGGGGGTTCGGGAGAGCGTAAGTCTCTAAGGAATTTTGGAAGCAAGGTTTCCAGGACCTTGAGGGAGCTAGCTGTTGTTGGGAGAAGGTCATTTATTACTGTCTCATCAAACCTTAGTCATGAGACCCTTCAGATGTATATTGGTGGACCATATGCTTGGGGGATGATTGCCAACATGTATCTTGGGGAGTAGAGATACAGGAAGTTTCCAAAGGAATTTTTGTATGTTAAAGTAGACTTACAGGATCCTGGGGGTTGGGCTAAGATTGCCTNCAGCCACTCTGGAAAACAGTGTGGAGGTCCCTTAAAAAGTTGAAAATTGAGCTACCCTATGACCCAGCCATTGCAATACTGGGTATTTACCCTAAAGATACAGGCGTAGTGAAGAGAAGGGCCATATGCACCCCAAAGTTCATAGCAGCATTATCCACAATAGCTAAATCGTGGAAGGAACCGAGATGCCCTTCAACAGATGACTGGATTAAGAAGCTGTGGTCCATATATACAATGGAATATCACTCAGCTATCAGAAAGAGCGAGTTCTCAACATTTGCTGCAATATGGACGGCACTGGAGGAGATTATGCTAAGTGAAATAAGTCAAGCAGAGAAAGAAAATTATCATATGATTTCTCTCATCTATGGAACGTAAGAACTAGGAAGATCAGTAGGAGAAGAAAGGGATAAAGAAAGGGGAGTAATCAGAAGGGGGAGTGAAGCATGGGAGACTATGGACTCTGAGAAACAAACTGAGGACTTCAGAGGGGAGGGGGTGGGGGAATGGGATAGACTGGTGATGGGTAGTAAGGAGGGCACGTATTGCATGGTGCACTGGGTGTTATACGCAACTAATGAATCATCGAACCTTGCATCAGAAACCAGGGATGTACTGTATGGTGACTAACGTAATATAATAAAAAAACATTTAAAAAAAACACCCCTTTTTTGGTAGATTATTTTTCTGAATAGGGAATATATTCAGAAAGTAGAACGTTCAAGGGACACATAAAGGTATATAAGTTACAAAGTAACCCTTTAGTATCCCAGACACCCAGCTCCTTTCCTGAGGTACAAGAATGAATATTGCCACTTTCTTTTTCTGTGCCTGGAGACAATCTAGGCCCACAGATGCAGGTATGGCGTAGTGGGCTGGGGCACTGGCTTTGGAGCCAGATTACTTGCATTTCAGTCCCAGTTTTGGTGTTTGCTATTTGTGTGACCTGGACCAAATTGCTAAATGTTTAAATGTCCTCATCTGGGGACACCTGGGTAGCTCAGTCAGTGAAGCGTCTGTCTTCGGCTCAGGTCATGATTCCCAGAGTCCTGGGATCGAGCCCCACATCGGGCTCCCTGCTCAGTGGGGAGCCTGGTCCTCTCTCTGCCTGCTGCTCCGCCTGCTTGTGCTCTCTCTCTCTCTTTCTGGCAAATGAATAAATAAAATCTTTAAAAATAAAATAAAATAAAATCCTCATCTGTAGAATGGAATTAATAATCCTAGGGTCTTTGGGAGGCTTCCATGAGATAATATATTTATATAACATAAATATAGAAAATCCTATGTCCATATCATTTAGTACAGTTCTAGCAAATAATAAATAAGTGTTAGCCATTATCAGCGTCTTTAGTTTCCATAGGAAGCTTTTAAGGTAATCCTGTTATGCAGATGAGAGGAACAAGCCTCAGAAAGGCCAAACCATTTCCTCGGAGACTACATGTGGGCTCCGTGATTCTCCATGGGAATTCTAACAGCACGCTCCGCCCCAGGGTTTCCAAGATGAGTGTCATTAAGTCAGAGGGCTCTCTTATGTGTCTTCCTTTCAACTAAATAAGGTGTAAACGCCAGATGACTATGAATGTAGAGAGACATGTAAGTGTATGCTTGAGGGCATCAAAGTCTTATCTTATTTGTGGTTTTAGGCAAGGATGGTTCACAAATGCATATATGTTTTGTTTTTACCTTAGGCAACTTCCGTTTTTTTCACCAGTGTTTACTGAGCCTTAATCCCTTGTTCTGTTCCAGGCAGAATATGAGGTGTGTGTGGGGGGGAGCTAGACAAAGTTCCCACACCCCCGTGATTGTCATAGTTAACCGAGACTTAGACAAAGAGATCTGTAAAATACCAGTGCAATTTGCTTTCATAGGGATTTGTCCAAGTCATCATTTCCTTAAGCTAATAGGTGTTTTCAAAACATTTTTTTTGGCAGGGGGAGGGAGGGAGGAATTCACTGGATTTGTTGCCCATGGGTGTGTACAAATAATTCTTAGAAAAAGTCAGCTTGTTTTTCATCTGGTTTGTCTGAGAACGTCCTAAACACTTGGTCAGGTGTGGCTAGCTTTGTGGGTTCAGTGGGTTGCAAGCAGGTATCGCATTGTTTGCCAATGGAGAGGTCATTATCAGGACAGCACGTAAAGGAGATTATGGCCTTACAAGGTACAAAGGGAAAGCAGTACGCATAGGTTAGATGTAACATAGCTACGATGGGAAATGTGAGTGCAGTCTGCCTTGAAACAATGCTATATTGTAAATGTTACCAGCTATTATTTCCTGGGTTCAGGAAATAAAACAACAACAACAAAAAAACCC
>NC_048222.1:8754832-8792169 GCF_002007445.2 Ailuropoda melanoleuca | reverse complement strand
TTTTTTTTTTTTTTAATACTCTCACAGAAATTGAATGTGAATTTCCAAGGTTGAAATCCACTAAACTAGAGAATCAGGCTTAAGTCAGTATTTCTCAGGATCATTTGGGGTGTGGGTTAAAAGTGTGGACTTATAAGCCTTAGTCCCAGCTTGCTGAATCCAAGTCTGTGGGTAGGGGAGAGGGGGTAGGGGAAATGAGACCCTGCAAATTGCATTTTTAAAAAAAGATTTTACTTATTTATTTGAGAGAGAGAGAGTGTGTGTGAGGGTTGGGGGGGGGGCAGAAGCAGATTCCCTGCCAAGCAGGGAGCCTGATGTGGGGCTCAGTCCCAGGACCCTGAGATCATGACCTGAGCCGAAAGCAGATGCTTAGCCAACAGAGCCACCCAGGCACCCCTGGAATTTGCATTCTCAACAGACCTTCAGGATGATTATTTTGCATGCTGGACTTGAAGAACCACCCAGCGAGCAGTGTTTTCCCTAAGTAGGCGTATGTGAAAGTGGCTGAAAGAATGAGATGGAATTGTTCCTTCCTTTCCTGCTATACCAGCCTGTTCAAAACTTGCTTCTTCATATGCCTCATATAAACACAGTACCTGCTCGCCTTTGACGGACCGAGGGTTTCTAGATAGCTCTCTCCATTTTACTATGCTTTGATTTGACCTGGTGGGCATTGATGAGCGTTACTGTTGGGTTTCTGTGTGGCTGTGGGAACGTGACAGGCCAGATGTGGAAACCGGGGAAAAGTGTTGTCCGATGAGGTTGACCAGTTGGGCAGTTTGTAGTTTGGCAGGAAGCCCCTGTGTTAAACCAAGGGGTTTAGAAGAAGAAGCTGAAGCTGGCTGAAAGGAGAAAGTAGAAGTTTGTAGGATGAAATGTTGCACGTAGCTGTTCTCACGACAAGGCGCCCTGCTTTCCCCAGATGACCACCTGGCAGGAGGGCTGGAATCTTGTTTGCCTTTCCTCACCACTGCAATCCCAAGCCCTCACCCATGCTTGGCACTCCTCTGCGGCTCCCTCAAGAGCATAGGAATGAGAATCTTTTCTACTGCCGCCACAGTGTAAATGCAGGGTCTCCCCTTCTCCATGAAGACTGAGAGAAATAACCATTTCTTTGGAGAGCTAACTGGGGAAGTTGCACACACCACGTCAGTGCAGAGACATAGCAGGTTCCTTTGGAGGGACTGACTCCTCGGTCTGCAAAACCAGTTAGTAAAGTTATTGCAAGCACTTTATTGGCATCTATCAAGAATCTGACTCTCCCACCAGAGGTAGGAGGAGGAGACGAAGTGATAGTAGTCTCTGGGGCTGCAAATGGGTGGTGCCCATACACGCCCCATCACGGGAAAGGCTCTAGTGCCGAGAATAATGCAACCCCTGCCTGCTCCTAGTGGGTTTGTCTCTGTCATGGGAATGGATGCCTCAGGCAACCAAAGTCTGACGGCATTAAGGAGTTAAGTGGTCAACCTCTCCTGTGATCTCATTCATATTCCGCTCACCAATAAAA
This sequence comes from Ailuropoda melanoleuca, assembly GCF_002007445.2. Taxonomy (NCBI): domain Eukaryota; kingdom Metazoa; phylum Chordata; class Mammalia; order Carnivora; family Ursidae; genus Ailuropoda; species Ailuropoda melanoleuca. Next base: position 8,790,662 of record NC_048222.1, on the reverse strand, counting down.
TCAGATACTCTGGTTTCCCCTGTAGTTTGTCGACAGCCTCGCTCCTCAGAACATGGTCCTTGGGTCAAGAGCATGGGCTGGGAGCTTGTTAGAAACACAGACTCTCAGGCTCCTCCCCATCAAAGCCCAGCAATGTTGGGTTTGCCTGACAAGGTGGCATTTTGTTTTCCTATATCCTAGCCACTGGGTATTAGTTAGGATGACTCAGCGTCCTTGAGTTTGATTAACTTCAAGATACTGATCAAGTAGTTGCTGAACCTGTAAGGGCTGAGGGCAGACTCAGGGCAGAGAAGAATTCACCAAGGGAATGTCACTGAGAGGGTGATCAGTTGGCCTTTATGTCATATGCTTCCTTTTAATTTCAGCATTGACCCCCACTACAAGTTGCCTCAGATAACCGTGTGGGACTTATTTCCGTTCTGGCCCATGCACTGTGATGAACCCCTCTTCCCTTCCAACTGCATGAGCAAACTTGCTTCACCTGCTTTGCAGCCAGCCTGGACTCCAGCAGTTTCTGAGGGTCCTCGCAATGGGGAAGAAAGGAATCCGACTTGTGGAAATTCTACAGGGCACATGTGTCTGTAGATTCTTATTACTATTTTTAAAACTAACTAAAGTTCATACTTTATTCAGACTTCTTTAGTTTTTACCTCCTGTCCTTTTTTTTTTTTTTTTCTGTTTCAGGATCCTGTCCAAGACACCACATTACATTTAGTCCTCATCTCTCCTTAGGCCCCTCTTGGTGAAGTGTCTCAGGCTTTCCCGGTTTTTGATGACCTTGACAGTTTGGAGGACTTAACTGTCAGGGATTTTTAAATTGTCCCTCAACTGGGATTTGGGATTTGTCAGATGTTTTTCTCATAATTAAACTGGCAGTATGGGTTCTTAGGAGGATGACGACGGAAGTAAGGCGTCATTCTCATTCCGTCCTATCAGCAGTATGTACAATCAGCGTGGCTTGTCGCTGTTGATGTGGGCTTGATTACCTGGCTGAGGTAGGGTTTGCGAGGTTTCTCCATGTGAAAGTTACTCTGTTCTTCCCATCCCCTAAAGTGCTCTTTTGAAGGAAGTTACTCTGCGTTGTTCACCTAAGGAGTGAGGAGTCATGCCGTTTCCTTGAGGGGAGAGTAACTACTTCAATTATCTGGAACACTTCTGTGTGGGAGATTGGACTGTTCCCCATCATTTATGTATTCAGTCATCTATTTATATCAGTATGAACTCATGAATGACTGTTTTACGTTTATGCTAGAATCCAGTACTGGCTTGCTTTTGTTGCTCAAATTATAGATTTTTTTTTTTTTTTAAAGTAAATCCTACTGCCCAACATGGGGCTTGAACTCACAACCCTGAGATTAAGGGTTGCACACTCTACTGACTGAGCCAGCTAGGTGCCCTGTTTTTGTTTTTTTTTTTGGTGTCCATTAGAAACATAAGACTTTGCCATTGACTGGGTCTAGGCCTGCCTGCAGGCCAAGAAGATAACTGCTGAACTGGTCTGATTTCAGTGGGGCTGAGCACCAATCCAAAACTTGGTGTCATTTGAAATACTTAATTATCCTTGTATTTGTATGCTAGAGCTGGCATGACCAAGTCCCACAGAGTGGGCGGCATTAACAACAGAAATTTATTGATCAGTTCTGGAGGCTGGAAGTCTGAAATCAAGATGTCAGTAGGGTTGATTTCCTTTGGAGGCCTCCCTCCTTGGTTCATGGATGGCCATCTTCTCCCTGTGTCTTCACATGGTCTTCCCTCTGTACGTATCTATGTCTTAATCTACACTTCTTCTTCTTTTTTTTTTTTTTTAAGATTTCCTTTCTTTAATTTAGAGAGAGAGAGAGCATGAGCATGGAGAGGACCAGGACAGGGAGAGGGACAAGCAGACTCCCTGCTGAGCATGGAGCCTGATTCGGGGCTCGTTCCCAGGACCCTGAGATCATGACATGAGCTGAAGGCAGACGCTTAACCAACTGAGTCACCCAGGTGCCCCTTACTCTCCTCTTCTTATAAGGACACTAGCCGTATTTGAGTAGGGCCTGCGCCCATGACCTCATTTCAACTTAATTACCTTTTCCAAGATCCTATCTTCAAACTTGGTCATGTTCTAAGGTACTGGGGGTTAAGATGTTAACATATGAATTTGGGGGGGAACACAGTTCAGCCCATAACACTCCTTAATGGAGTCTCAGATAGATACACATTTTCACCAGACGTTAACTAGAAGGGGCGGTCATGGGTCATGCTCTGCGGTGTGTCTTCCCAACACTACTATCACCGCTGTGAGGCAGCAGTGTACGTCCTCCAGGATGGTTTGAAAAATTGGCAGTTGGGGGTGGGAGATTTGGAATCAGCCGCTTTGCAATGAGAATGCTATGATTAGGACCCTAAACCGTGGGCAGCATGAGGCCCCTGGGTGCCTAGACAGGTATGGGATAGGGAGAGGAGTTTCAGGGCAAGCTGCATAGAGTAGGTAGTGGGACACTGAAATGGGATGTTTGTGGTGACCTACTTTCTGTGCAACACGGTTCTGCCCATCATTGAAAAGCATCTTGCTTTAGCTGCTCGATTGCACACAAAGTCTCTAAGAATGGCCTTGGGGTCAAATATATGTAAGAAAATTGGGTGATTTATATTTCAGGAGTGACTACCTCTTTTATACCTGCTATTCAATGGGACGTGGAAGAATCTCACTGTCTATTCTTAGCCGAGGGTTATGATAAAAAAAACCCGAGCTGCTGTGTACCTTACCCAGAAGGGGTATGGGTATTGTGCAGTGAATGCGTGTCCCTTGATCTTAAACCCAGTCTGTGAAGCTGACGGAGCCCATTGTGACATTTTAGACAACAGATCCTGTGCTGCATCTGGCTAGGGTGCCGTCAGGGTTTAGTCAACCATGGCAGAAGATAATGGTGTTGAGTTTTAGAACTTCGTGTTTCCTGTCCCTTTTGTTTTCTGAGGTCAATAACGATTTGGGACAGTGTACGACAATGAGGTTGATTCGAGCAAAAGAGAGCAAGATGGAATGGAGGGAGTCTGAGCTAAGTTGCTGATTTATTCATCTGTGGCAGAGACTACAAGTTGCCTCCCCAAATTCCATCTTCAACTTTGTTAGCAACGAAACCTTAGCCCTGTGAAAAACTACACTCGCCTGTTTCCATGGCAACCAAGTGTGGCCACAAGATTATGTTCCAGCCAATAAAGGATAAGTGTTTGGAATCTTCCAGAAAGACTGTCCAAAAGGGGCACATGTTCTTTTGTTCTTTCTCTTTCCCTCCTCCTTCTAGTCTTAAATATGATGGCTGGAGTTACAGCAGCCATTTTGGACCAGGAAGTGATTTTTTTTTTAAGATTTTATTTATTTATTTGATAGAGAGGGCAATAGCACGAGCTCGAGGGAGAGAGCATGAGCAGAGGTGAGGGGCAGAGGGAGAGGGAGAAGCAGGCTTCTTGCTAAGCAAGGAGCCTGACGACATGGGGCTTGATCCCAGGACCCTGAGATCATGACCTGAGCTGAAGGCAGACACTTAAACGACTGAGCCACCCAGGCGCCCCCAGGAAGTGAACTTAAAAGCAGAACCCCAACAGCAGATTGTAGAGCAAGAAGACAGAATGAACTAATGATGTACTGTATAGTGACTAACATAACATAATAAAAAATTTAAAGCCAAAAGAAAAAAAAAAGAAGAAGAAGACAGAATGAGCTCAGGTCCTAGATGACTCAAGGAGCTATATGGGAAGACTTTTTAAAAAATTATTTTTAATATGAAAGAGAAAAAAAAGCACTTTTGTCTTAAGATTTTGCAATTTTTTCCTTTATATGCATTCAAACCTAATTCTTAATGAACCTTGGGTACCCATTAAAATTGTTTAGGGAATGTATTCAAATATACTATTGCCGAGGCCCTACCCCCAGGGACCCGGATTTTATTGGTTTAGCAAAAAAAGACAGACCAGTGTCGTTCTTAAAAAGCACCCTTAGGTGATTTTAATGTGTGAGAACCACTGTCTTAACTTATGCTCTGTCTCTCTAAATCACTACAGTGTTTTAAGAATTGTGATTTCTGATATCACTGGGCCACTTCTGTTTCCACAGCTCTGTTAGGGAAGGGAACAGTGCTAGGGCTAATCTGAAAGAACTAATTTGAAACAGTTCCTGTTTTAGCTATCGTGAACAATTTTAGGGACTAGAATGATAATGTAGATATTGACATACTCTGAGAACCCAGAAAACTTCGTCACAATGACAGTCTCCAAGATGGCGACACAGTGGGCCTTTATTTCTGAGGAAAGAGCGAAACTTGAGCTCTCCACACTTCCTTTCCCTTTACCAAATTCAACCATGCTTCCCCTGGGGATTACAATGAGTTTAGCGACCGAGTGCAGGGAGGTAAATACATTCCTTTATTTATTTATTTATTTATTTATTTAAATAATAATATTTTTTAATTATATTATGTTAGTCAGCATACGGTACATCCCTAGTTTTTGATGTAAAGTTCCATGTCTTTAAAGCTGAGCTGTAGCCGAGCTGGATTGAGGGAGAACAAGGGCTGCTTTAGATTTTCATTTTCCACTAATACTATTGATGCTTAGGTCTTTGAGGAGCATTGATGGGGATAAAATCCCAACCTAATTTCTCAGAACACCAATTATACCTATTTGACAATGATTTCTCCCTTCCCTACAGTGTTCTTTTCATTCCGGTCCCTTTTTTATAAGCCTGCTAACCCCTAGTTTTATTTTAGAATGCATACTATAAACACTGTGATTTATAGATCGATGTCTAATACTCCTGACTGTGTTTGTCAACAGCAAGATCCGTTTTTGTCTTGTGGTAAGAGAAGTTTCAGGTGTGACTGTGGTGTTGAAACTCCCCCTCCTCCCAGTTTCTTCGGGATTATTTACTATCGATTTTCAACGGGAATTCGAGAGTGAGAAGCAGTAAATAACTGAACAGTGTGTGTAATCAATTTGACTGTGAATGATGAAGAAAGTTAACATATTGTGTTTTATTCTTTTTTTTCCTAAAGATTTTTATTTATTTATTTGACAGAGAGAGAGAGAGAAAGAGAGCACAAATAGGCAGAGAGGCAGGCAGAAGGAGAAGGAGAAGCAGGCTCCCAGCCAAGCAGAGAGCCTGATGCGGGGCCTGATCCCAGGACCCTGGGATCATGACCTGAGCCAAAGGCAGACGCTTAACTGACTGAGCCACCCAGGTGCCCCATGTTTTATTCTTTTGTTAGCAGTTTCCATCTGAGCATCTTAGTATTTTGGAAATAATGAACATTAAATGACACCGATGTATGATTATGTTAGAGATAATCAGTAGGTGAGAAATACACGGAGACACAAAAGTGCCTTTGTAGGAGCCGTCAATTCAGCACCATAGGTCAAGGGAACTGGGAGGAGATGTCACATCCTGTACATCAGGTAAGAGGCAGATAGACCTTGGTGCAGGCCCATGAACCAGCTCCAGCCTCTCTCAGCCATGGTCCAGGAGCCCCTGGGAAGCACTGACTTAGACAATCATCCACGGACGGGAGAGCCTTTGTGGAAGTCCAGGTGTTCAGAGAAGTTTCAGCACATTGTTGGGGCAAAAACATATAAGATTGGACACATCATATAATGATAAAGAGGTCATTCATCAAGAAGATGTACCAGTCATAAATATATATGCATCCAAAATTGGAGCCTCTTAACATATTTAGCAAATACTAACAGATCAGAAGGGGAAAACAGACAACAATACAATAATGGTCGAGGACTCTAGGACCCCACTTAATGGCTAGATCAGTGAGACAGGAAATTAACAGGGAAATTGGACTTGAACCATACTTTAGACCTAATGCACTTAACAAACATATATAGAACATTCCGTCCAACAGATGGAATACATATTCTCCTCGTGCACTGTTCTGAGTGCACATGGAACGTCCGGGATTGATCATATGATAGATCACAAAGTAAGTTTTAGCAAATTTAAGAAGATTGAAATCATACCAAGTATCTTTTCTGAACACAATCGTGTGAAACGAGAAATCAGTAATAGAAGGAAAGCTGGAACACTCACAAATATATGGCGATCAAACAACGTATTACTGAACACTAATCGGTTAAAAAAAATCAAAAGGAAAATTTTAAAAATCTTAAAATGAAAGAAAATGGAAACACAACATAGTAAAACCTATGGGATGCAGCAAAACCAGTGCTAGAGGGAAGCTGATAGCAATCAGTGCCTACATTAAGACACAAGGAAGATCACAAATAACCCAAATTTTATACCTCAAGGAACTAGGGAATAACAGGAATGAACTAAGCCTAAAGTGAGCAAAAAGGAGGAAAATATCAAAGATCAAGGCAGAAATAAATGAAATAGAGAACAGAAAAACAATGAGAAATATCAATGAAATTAAGAGCTAGTTTTTTGAAAGGATAAATAAAACTGACAACTTTTAGCTACACTAAGAGAAAAAGAAGCCTCAAATAAACTCAGAAATGAAAGGGAAGACGTTGTAGCAGATAACACAGACATGCAAAGGATCATAAGAGATTATTATGAACAGATACATGAAAACAAATCGGAAAACCTAGGAGAAATGGATAAATTCTTAGAAACATACATTGTACCAAACCGAATTATGAAGAAATAGAAAACCTGAATAAACCAATGAGGACATTGAATTTGTCATCAAAAACCTCAGAACAAAGAAAAGCCCAAGATGAGATGGCTTCACTGGTGAATTCTACCAAACATTTAAGGAAGAATTGACACCAAATTCTTCTCAAACTCTTCCAAAAATTGAAGAGGAGTAAACACTTCCAAACTCATTTTTTTTTAAAGATTTTATTTTTAAGTAATCTCTACACCCAACATGGGGCTTGAACTCATGACCGTGTGACCAAGAGTCACACGCTCTACCAACTGAGCCAACCAGGCACCCCGAAACTGATTTTGTGAGGCCAACATTACCCTGATACCAAAGCCAGGTAAGGACCCTACAAGAAATGACAACAACAACAACAACAACAACAACAACAAAACAAAAAAACAACCACACAACTACAGGCCAAAATCCCTGGTGAATATAGATGGAAAAATTCTCAACCAAATATTAGCAAACTAAATTCTGCAGCACATTAAAAGCACATGATCAAGCAGGATTTGTCCCTGGGCTGCAAGGATGGTTCAACATACACAAATCAATGTGATGCATCACAGTAATAGAATGAAAGAAAAAAAATCATATTATAATCTCAATATACACAGAAATTGACAAAATGCAACATCCTTTCATGATTAAAACTCTCAACGAATTAGGTATAGGAGGAATGTACTACAACATAATAAATGTCACATATAACTGCTCCACAGCAAACATCATACTCAACAGTGAAAAGCTGAGAGCTTTTCCTCTAAACTCAGGAGCAAGACAGGATGTTTGTTCTTGCCGCTCCTATTCAACATAGTACTGGAAGTCCTGGCCAGACCAATCGGGGGGTGGGGGGAAGCATTCTTGGATAGGAAGAAGCAAAACTATCTGTTTGCAGATGCAGATGATATGATCTTATATATAGAAAATCCTGAAGATGGACACCTGGGTGGCTCAGTCAGTTAAGTGTCTGCGTTCGGCTCGGGTCATGATCCTGGAGTCCCCAGAGCCAGCCCTGTGTCGGGCTCCCTGCTCAGCAGGGAGTCCCATGCCCTCTGCCCCTCACCCAGATCATGCTCTCTCTCTCTCTCTCTCAAATAAATAAAGTCTTAAAAACAAAAAGAAAATCCTAAAGAGCCCATCAAAAACCAATTAGGACTAGTCAACAAACAGTGAAGTTGCTGGATACAAAATCAGCACCCAGAAATTACTTGTATTTCTATACACTAACAACAAACTATGAGAAGAAATCAAATAATCCCATTCACAGTAACACCAAAAACAATAAAATACTTAGGAATAAATTTAACCAAGAGGTAAAAGATCTTTACACTGTAAACTGTAAGACTTTGATGAAAGAAATTAAAGAAGACACAACTAAATGGAAAGATATCCTGTGTTCAGGGATCAGAAGAATTAAAACTGTTAAAATATCCATACCTTTCAAAACCCTCTATAGATTCAGAGCAAATCCCTATCAAAATTTCAATGGAAATAGGGGGAAAAAAGCCTAAAATTGGTACGAAACCACAAAAGACCCAAATAGCCAAAGCAATCCTGAGAAAGCATAACAAAGGTGATGGCATTATGCTTCCTAATTTACAACTATACTAAACTGTAGTAATTGAAACATCATGGTCCGGGCATAAAAACAGACTCGTAGACCAATGGAACAGAATAGAGTGTCCAGAAATTAACCCTCACATGTACAGTCAGCTAATATTTGACAAGTGAGTCAATAATACTCAATTGGAAAATAATCAGCTTTTCAATAGATGAAATTGGGAAAACTGGATATCCACGTGCAAGAGAATGAAATTGGACCCTTGTCTTACACACTTGAGATGCATTAAAGACTTAAACACACAGCCTAAAAACATAAAACTCCTAGAAGAAAAACTCCTAAAACCAAAAACTCCTTGTTGTTGGTCATGGCAATGATTTTCCAGATATGACACCAAAAGCACAAGCAACAAAAACAAAAATTAGTAAGTGGAACTACGTCAAACTGGGAAGTTTCTGCATGGCCAAAAAAAAAAAAAATTGACCAAATGAAAAGGCAACTTATAGGAGAATATATTTGCAAACTATATATCTGACAAGAGCTCATACAACTGAGCAAAAACCAAAAACCAGAACAAAAACCTAAAAACAGTCTGATGAAAAAATGGGCAGAGAAACTGAATAGACATTTCTCTAAAGGAGACATACAGATGGCCGACAGGTGCATGAAAAGAGCCTCAACGTCACTCATCATCCGGGACATGCAAATCAGAACCACAATGAGCTATCACCTCACACCTGTTAGAAGGGCTAGCATCAAAAAGACAAGAAGTACCAAGTGTTGGCAAGGATGTGGAGAAAAGGGAACGCTGTGCTCTGTTGGTGGGAATGTAATTTGGTGCAGCCACTGTGGAGAACAGTATGGAGGTTCCTCAAAAAATTAAAAATAGAACTACCATATGATTCAGCAATCCCACTCCTGGGTACATATTGAAAGGAATGAAAACTGTATATTAAAGAGATATTTGCATTGCCATTTCGTTGTAGCATCGTTGGCAATAGCCAAGATAGGGAGACAATATCAGTGCCCATTCGTGGACAAATGAATAGAGATGTGTGTGTGTGCGCGTGCATACTTGCGTGTGTGTATAATGAATAACTTTGGAAGATCTAATGTACAGTTCTCACCACACACAAAAAAGAAATGGTAATTATGTAAGGTGGGGGAGGTTTTACCTAAAGTTACACGGTGATCACTTAGCAATATATAAGTATCAAATCAACACATGATGCACTTGAAACTTAAACGATGTTATGTCAGTTATACTTAATAAAGCTGACAAAACAAATATATTACTTTAGAAATACCAGTATATTAGTACTTCTGAAAAGCACTAAGCTTTGTATATAATCTCTCCTACTGAGACTGTTATTTTTGTGGTGAAATTGTCATTTAGCAATTTATTTTAAATGTACGAATTTGGCAATTTATATTTGTAAAAGCATTTTATTTTAGCTAATTATTTTGAACTTGAATTACACTAATTTAATTCTATTCTTCTATTTAAAATGTTCTGGCTCCTCCCTGTCCCCCAGCAATCATTAGATATATTAGTAGCCTAACATTAGGTTCCCTCTAGATTTTATTGTGTACTGGAATGAAAATGCTGAATCATTCTATATTTGAGTATTTATGTATCTAATGTAATTTATTCCTCCGGCGCCTATCTAGTTAGCAAAACAAGCAAAAATTTGAATTATTAAGGGCTGAATAAAATATTTTCTTTCTGTTGTGGATCAAATTTTTTTTTTTTTTACTTTGCATTGAATAATCATATACTTTTCTTAAAAGGGCAAAAAATTTCAGCAGATCCATAGCTGGACTTGTACTCCAGGACATTGTAGGTTCTTACAGAATAAGTTTGGAAATAGAGCAAATGAATTAGCGTTTCCTCCTGCAGGGCCCTTGAAGGGAATAAAAAGGAGTTTTACTTTACCCTGTAAGAAGCAAACTCTAACTTAAAAATAGAAATAAGTGAGTTTGATAATTTATTGTTTGAGAGGCTAATTGACTTATTATGGGAAAGAAACGTATTGCTAACATTCAAAGAGGCTGCATTTGAACCCGGTCTAGTCTGATCACTTGTTCTACTTTGCTGGGCCTGTGTGGTTTCCTGGGACACAGAGATTTCAGTGCTAAAACAGGGAAAGTCCTGGGCGCACTTGGGATGAGTTGATCACTATCTCATTGGTCTGACCAGGGTACCAGCTCTTAGATTCTCAGGGGTTTGTCTGAGAATGTACACTGAAGTTCATCGATGTGCTGAGAGCTCCAAATATGATTTATTCTAAGCAGTTCCCATCTTAATGGTAATAATAGTATTTGCAAATATTCCAGGGTTTCTAATCACTCTCCTAATGAAAACATGGAATCAAAGGGAATACAGATGTGCATGCCCCATTGTGAGTCTCACGCAATGACGAGTTCTTACCTCAGGCAAATTCTACACTTGGGCTCAAGTCCAGACCCTTCCCATCTTCTTAGTGGCCTTGAACTGGAGTTTATCCTACACTTCGGATTCTACCACTCCTCAGTATGCTCTCTGTCTTTTACATTTGCTCTTGACCATGCTTTAAAAAAAGCATTTGATGGATTCCACAACCCTCTCTAGGTATCAATTTATCTCCTCTTTATCATCAAATTTCTTGACTACACTATTTGCTCTCTCCATCTCCTTACCTGAAGCTTACTTTTCAGCCCAATTCCAAGCAGGATTCATCTCTTCCGCTTTTTTTTTTTTTAAGATTTTATTTATTCATTTGACAGAGAGAAACAGCCAGCGAGAGAGGAAACACAAGCAGGGGGAGTGGGAGAGGAAGAAGCAGGCTCCTAGCGGAGGAGCCTGATGTGGGGCTCGATCCCAGACCGCTGGGATCACGCCCTGAGCCGAAGGCAGACGCTTAACGACTGCACCACCTAGGCGCTCCTCATCTCTTCCACTTTCTGAAACTTCTCTTGTTGAAGTCAATGTTGACTTTCTAATGTTATTGATCCAGGGGACCCATCTGGTTTTACCTTGCCTAAACTTTTACCAGCATTTGATTCTGTGGCTTCTCTTTGCTTCTCAGAGCTTTTTCTTACTGTGGCTTTCATCTACTACATTCACTTGGTCTCTTGGTTTTCTTCCTACCCCTCTGGCGATTTTTGTATTTGTTACCCCTTTCTCCTGTATTCGTTAATGCTCCCAAGGGGTTAGGATCTAAGTCCCCTTCACCTCAAACTTGAATTACTCTGTAGGTTATGCCATTCCAATCCATGGCTTCAATACCATAGATAAGCAAATGATTCCTAAATCAGGGTTTTCATATACCTCTTGTCAAAGAACCTACGAGATGTTTTCACTTGTACATCCCACTTTGAATTCAATGTGCTTAACTATGATCTTGGGGTTCTCTACCCAATTGCTCTAATCTGAAACATGGAAGTCAGCACTGAGTTCTTGAACTCCCAGATCGCCAACATCCTACTAATCCCCTAAGTCCTGTCAATTCTATTTCTTTTTTCTTTTTTAAAAAAGATTTATTTATGTATTTGAGAGAGAGAAAGAGAGAGAGAGAGAGAGAGAACAAGTGGAGGGGCAGAGGAAGGAGAGAAAATCCCAAGCAGACTCTGTGCTGAGTGTGGAGACCAATGTGGGGCTTGATCCCAGGACCCTAAAACTATGATCTGAGCCAAAATCCAGAGTTGGAGGCTCACCCAACTGTACCACCCAGGCACCCCAATTCTATTTCTTGATAATGGTGAAGCTGTTTACTATTATCCAACTGCATTGCAACTGCTAGTCTCACTTCTCACCTGGACTACTGAAGCAGATTCTTACCTAGAGGCACCTGTATTAAATTTTCCTTCTGTTCAACATATTTCTACATTGCAGTCAGGGTGATACTTAAAGATCTGTGGCTTACAAAAGCTTTCCATGGGTTTTTAGTTCAACCCTTAAGCTTACAAATTCCTTCTCAATCATCTGGTCTACCTTTTCATCCTAATCTCAAAGCAGTCGTCTTCAACTTTTCTATAATCCAGCCCCATTGAATTCTATAAATTCTTCAAATGCACCATACTTTTCTGCCCTCTGCCCTTTAAGCATGCAGTTTTCTCTGCCTTGAAACTCTTTTTTAGTATTTATTTCCTGACTCCTATTGATCCAGGTCTCAGCTTAAATGTCATTTCCGTTTAAGGAGGAGGTCTCTCTTCTCTCTGTGGACCAGTATCTTAACCCTTGCTTCGCAGTAGAATCACCTGGGGACATGTTAAAATATCGATGATCTGATTTAACTGTGCTGGGGTGGGGTGTGAATCAGAATCACCTAGAGGGCTTGTTAAAACTGGCAGGAGACTCTGATGCTGCTGGTATGAGGACCATACTTGGAAACCATTGCTCCAAATTAGAGTAGATTTGGGCTTCATTAAAGTGCTTCCGTAGTATCACTGCATCTCCTAGAGTGACCCTCATATGCTTATTATTATTACTTTCAGAAAATGGTCTTTTCCGCTGGGAAGGAAAGACAGTCTTCTCTTTGTGAAGCCAGGCACCCTGGCTTTCTTGGTTACCTTTGTATCCCTAGGATCTAGCACTCTGCCTGGCGCACAAGGATTTAGTCAATATTTGTTGAATGAATGAAAAGGCTATGTTTGAGTAAGAAGGTGGTATCTAGTCATCTAGGATTCAATTAAGGCAATAATAATATAGAGATGAAACTAAAGTTTGCCCCCTACTATCTATCTTTAACTTTTTTTCAAGTTTGCTTTTGGTTAAGTATTCATTCAAAATCTTATTGGAGGCTGAGCCTTGAAGTGTCTATATTCGAATTCTCCTTCTCATTGCTACCACTACCCTTAACATATGTAAGAAACAACAAGTGAATATAGTTTGGCTGACTGGGGTGCAAGACAATTCCATGAGAATGTGACACTTCAATGTCATGTGTACATGTGTGTGCTCACATGTTTGTATGTATGGGGATGTATATTTTAGAAATGTCTTAGATTAGAAGAGAATCAGAGAAGACCAGGAATTATGCATTAGGTAGAGCTCCATTGACAAAAAATGTAATTTTCTAGAATTGACCAAGCGGAGACTTTCTTCAGACCTAGTAGGGTTGTAGAAAAGATAAATTGGGGGGATGTTCTGGACTGGGTTAAAATCCTTTTATTGCCTGCACACTGTCTTGAATTTTCTACTACTTGAGTCTAAGACAAGCATAAATCATAATTTGTATTTATAAAATACCATATGCTAATTTACCATTTATTGAATATTTACTATAAGAAGCATAATCCTAGAAATGAAAGACACACTTTCTGCCCTCATTCACAGTTTAGTATGGGAGTAAGTCAATGCTTAAAATATGGTAGAGTAAGTGCTGTATATGTAAAGACTACCTTGGACTATCCAAGTCCCCCTCCCAGACAAATGGGGACCTGCTGTATGGAATTTCAGTAAGGGTATTAGCCTAGGAGTTGAGGGGGGGGAGGTTAATGTAGGTTATCTCCTTTTTTTTTTTTTTTTAAAATTTTTTATTTATTTATAAGACAGAGATAGAGACAGCCAGCGAGAGAGGGAACACAAGCAGGGGGAGTGGGAGGGGAAGAAGCAGGCTCATAGCAGAGGAGCCTGACGTGGGGCTCGATCCCACAATGCCGGGATCACGCCCTGAGCCGAAGGCAGACGCTTAACCGCTCTGCCACCCAGGCGCCCCTCCTTTTTTTTTTTTTTAAAGATTTTATTTATTTATTTGACAGAGACAGAGACAGCCAGCGAGAGAGGGAACACAAGCAGGAGGAGTGGGAGAGGAAGAAGCAGGCTCATAGCAGAGAAGCCTGATGTGGGGCTCGATCCCATAATGCCGGGATCACGCCCTGAGCCGAAGGCAGACGCTTAACCGCTGTGCCACCCAGGCGCCCCAATGTAGGTTATCTCTTATCTCTGGGTTATACCTAGGGGTCAGAGATGACTCCTTACTTGCAGACTTATTTAAAGAAATACCAGGTAAAGAGGTTTATTGGACTGTTCAATTCTTAGGGATTCATGCCTGAGATTCACAGAAACCATGAACACTAGAAAATGTGCAACATTTTATGTATGTATGTGAATCTTCAGAAGGGAGAGCTCATAGCTTTATCCTAGTCTCAAAGGGTCTATGATTTCCACAAGACTAGAACCATTTCTCTATGTGTCAGCTGATGGAGAAGATTAATCACGCCAAAGACATGATTCTTTCAGGGTGCCCAGCGGCTCCGTGGGTAAAGCATGGGCTCTGTGGGTAGAGCATCTCAGAGTCGTGAGTTCGAGCCCCCGCCAGGTGTAGAGATTACTTGGGAAAAAAAAAGTGATCTTGCAGTTAGATTTGCTACGGGGATTTTCCTAGGACTTTCCCCATAAATATAGAATTTATCTGTGATAGATGATACATTCAAAAGTATTTTATTTTATTATTTTTTAAAAAAATATTTTATTCATTCGACAGAGAGAGAGACAGCCAGCGAGAGAGGGAACACAAACAGGGGGAGTGGGAGAGGAAGAAGCAGGCTCCCAGCAGAGGAGCCCAACGCGGGGCTCGATTCCAGAACACTGGGATCACGCCCTGAGCCGAAGGCAGATGCTTAACGACTGAGCCACCCAGGCGCCCCTCAAAAGTATTTTAAAACGAAGCCACACTTTGCATTTACTAGAGTATCTCAGTAAAAAAACTTGGGTTGAATTATTTTATAAACCAAAAAGTTAAGGAAAACATTTTTCTGTATTCATAAGATTTTTAAAAAAAGATTTTATTTATTTATTTGAGCGAGAGAGTGAGAGCATAAGCAGGGGGAGTGGTAGAGGGGAGGAGAAGCAGGCTGCCTGCAGAGCAGGGAGCCCGATGCGGGACTCGATCCTAGGACCAGAGATCATGACCTGAGCTGAAGGCAGATGCCCAACCGACTGAGCCACCCAGGCACCCCTGTATTCATAAGTTTTATATATAACCTTCCTATTGAGATATCGGTGGTGATGCCATTACTGCCACCATGATTACTCCTCTAATGAATTATCACTAAGAGTTATCCTTTACTTTGTATTTACTATATGCCAGGGGCTCTAGAGATGTTTTTCTGATTTTCACAACTATACATGTCAGTGTATGCAATTATCTGCATTTCATAGGTGTGGACACCAAGGCCCAAAGAGGTTAGGAAGCTTACTCTAGATGAGACAGCTTGTATTCAGTAGAGCCAAGATTTGAACGCTGCATCGGCAGTTTCAAAGGCTATGTTCTTTTCATAACATGATGCTGACTTACTTTATGGTAATACAGTTTAATCAAGGTGTTTCTGGTTTTAAATAACTGAAATAAATTTGAACTAGCTTTAACAAAAAAGGTGAATTTGCTATAAGGACACAAGTGTCTTGAGGAACTCAAAGATAGGAATACAGGTGGCTTCTGGAAGGAACTGGAACTGAGAACTGGAAACCCATTATTCTTTTCTCTGACTCTTATCTTACCTCCTCTCACTCATCTCCTCTCACTTGGCCAATATGTTGTCATGTCAATGATTTTCCCCTTTGGAAGTACATCACATCATCATAATCCCTCCAATCTTATTCCTTGTTGCTTAATTGCCTTTACACACACACACACACACTCACACACACTCACATAGGAGTACACTCGCACATACTCACATAGGAATACACTTACAGTATCTACAGTATCAACTTTTGCCCTGGGCTATAGTAACAGCAACCCACTGACTCTCTTTGCCAGAATAAAGCAAATAAAACCCTTTCCCAACCTGTTGTCCTTACTATCTCTTTATGATAATGTTGAGAGCCCTTATCCCTATAGTCAATACTTACCCAGAAGTGGGTCTGTTTACTTTCATTGGGCAGAGTGGAAAGAAGAAATTCACCTAGGGCTCTTCGGAACAAATGGTCACCAACTCCTTTCTCAACTGAAGGAGCATCTAAGGAAGGAAGTCAAGCATCATCACCCAGTTACGTACATGTGTACTTTCTATATTCTTCTGCAGTGGTAGAGAAAGAAACTCAAGAAGAAAAATTTATTATTGCATTTTTTTGGTAGGTGGCCCAAACTTATGAATATTAGGTGTTTCAAAAATTTGTTTGCAAATCTGTTGTTTAGAACTTGGAACTCATTTTACTGTGGAAACAATATTACACTCGGTAGTTTAGGTTTCTAGCCCAACTGTAAATGATCATTTGGTTTACAATACAGCTGAAATGCTAATTATTACCTTGTACTTAACTTGCTCTTAAAATTGGAGTCTAGATTCTTTTGTGTCTAAAGGCCTGAATTTGGGCACCTGGGTGGCTCAGTTGGTTAAGCGTCTGCCTTTGGCTCAGGTCATGATCTCAGGGTCCTGGGATCAAGTCCAGTGTCAGGTCCCCTGCTCCTCGGGGAGTCTGCTTCTCCCTCTTGCCCCTTCTCCCACTCGTTCTCTCAATCTCTCTCTCAAATAAATAAATAAAATCTTTAAAAAAATAAAGCCCTGAATTCATTAGCTTTTTGAAGATGAATTTCCCTGAATGTGTCTAAAGTTCAATATTTTCTGGAACCTTCGTTTTCTCTCCCTCCTTCAGAGGAAGTACATCATATCACGGAGAAACCACGGAGGCATGCAGGTGAATGATAAGTGGTCTCCAGGTGTGGAAAGGTGCAGGCGTATGAGATGCCACAAAAGGAAGGGTAGTAAGATAGAGTAGAGAGTAGTGAGTTTGCTCTCCTTAGTGACTCCCCTAGGGAAGATGAGAAAGTCTGGAGAGGAGGACTGGGGAGGGAAGAATGCCTGGCTGCAACATTTGATAAATAGTTATTTTTATTAGTTATTCGATGCCTGTGTGTAAAATATTTATTAACTATTTTTTTTCTCACGTGCAGTTCTTTGAGTTGTTTTTTCCCCTCGATTAGCCTGCTGTAGATGAATAATGAGTTTTACAGCATTTCCCATTTGTTTAGCTGAATCCCTGAACTTACCTCTCCGGGGTGAGGCATCATGGCTGCACAGAAGTCCAGACAGGTAACGGGGAGGTGTGCACTGGCCTCTAATTGCATGGCTCTGTTGTGTAATCCCAACGTGCCTTCATGGAGATCCTGCAGAAGTGTTTTTAGTAGATGATTTCATCCCCTTTTCTGACTTGGACCCAGGCAACTTTACATTCTCAGCAAACAGATGGACAACAAGGTTGAAATAGGATCTTGTACCGAAATAGGTTTGAGTCATACACTTTGACTGTTCCCTCTTCCAGGAAACTTGCCTCTTCCTTCTTGCAGGAGGCCAATGCTGAGAATTCATGTACTCAGAGTTGTTGACTCTCTTCCCAATATATGTTTTCTGTTTGTGTTTTGGTTAAGATTTGGCTTCTGCTGAGATAAGGAATATTGTCTAGTTTGTTTTGGCAAAACACCTGGCCTTTTGCCCTATGTAGATGTTTAAAAACAGAATTAAAATGTTTTACATCAGCCTTCTATTTTTGGCCTCCTTATAAAAAGTTCCTCATGTGAGAACAAGGGGAGCTTAATTTCACCTATAAGTTTACTTTGGGAGGCAGGCATGCGCCGGCAGAATGTCACTTGACTTGGTTCTTGGGCTCCAGTCCACGTTGTGCCAGTCGCTGCCTGTCTGAGTGCAAGAAAGCTTGTTCGTTCTTCAGTGCTCAGTTTCCTCATCTGTAAAAGGGAAACGACCAAAGCAGCTGAAAGAGTGTGGTGAGTGGTCAAAGAGATGATGTTTGTGGGAACGTCAGACGCAGGAACATTGCTAGAATAACAGGTTTCGAGTCATTTTCAGAGGTTGGAAAGATGCTAGTTTGTAATGAGTGTGCAGTAATTCACTTACAGATTTATTGGTTCCAAGCCGAGAGTACTGTACTCAAGGCCTTTTACTCAGTCCTTTCAGGAAAGGGGTAACTAGTCTTCACTCCTTTGTCATTTTGGCCTCATTTGAATTTTTGAACGCAGCATAAAATAAAGCACCGTGTCATTCAGGGCATGGTGTAGACCACAGTGCCTGCCTCATGCTTATTTGCAACATTTATTGTTCTGTTTTCGGATGAGAGGCTGAAGTTGATGTGATTATCAAAGGAACATTTTGAGCGGCCTGAACTCCCCAACGGAAACAATTAGCCTGAACTGGGCAGGTGGCCAGTCAACTTTACTGTGTTCTTTTGAGCTCTGATTTCTGCCTCCTGGTCTCCAATTTTGGTAGCCAAAGGTAGGGACCGTGGCATCTATGTGGTCCCAGGCCTTGCAGGAATCTGTGTAACAAGAAAGGGTTGAAAAGATGGGAATTTTTGTGCTTGTTTTTTTGTTTCTCAGAATTTAAGTAACAACATCGAACTTTAGGGGACTCTGCCAAGTTTTGTCTCTTTTGGTCAAAGAGGATAGGATTTTGGATTGGTGAGGAGGAGCTCTTCAGTCTGGGTGTGCACATTTGGTCATAAGAAAGGAAGACAGGGGCGCCTGGGTGGCTCAGTCAGTGAAGCGTCTGCCTTCCACTCAGGTCGTGATCTCAGGGTCTTGGGATCGAGTCCCGCATCAGGCTCCTTGCTCAGCGGGGGGTCTGCTTCTCTCTCTGCACCTCACCCCACTCGTGTTCTCCCTCTCTCTCAAATAAGTAAATAAAATCTTTTAAAACATTTAAAAAAATCCAAAGTAACAAAATATTAAAAACATTAAAAAAAAAAAAAAAGGAAAGGAAGACAGATGCTTGACAGGGGCACCCTAACCAGTAGGATGGTCGAGGAGCCTTATGCCAAAGTTTGTATCATTTGTCTTGATTTGTTTTCTCTCCCCTTTACCCAGGGAGGGGAAGGAGTCTTCCTTCCTCACCCTGTTGCTCGGTTTGCGGGGCTAATGTCACACAGCTGAAGTAGTTATCTTCAGTCGCAGATGCTATCAGGGCAGTCATAAAAGCACCTTTTGGTCTTCAGATAAAATCTGGAAGTTTTAACATATTCCTAATGAGCCTCATTGGAATGAAGAAAGCCCTGGATATGAATAACGATGAGGAATAAAGTTAGAGGTGACTTTCCGTGAAGATCATTTGCTTTTAGTATAGCCTGAAAAAGTTTATAAAGGAGTAGTTTTCAAGTTTTTTTTCTTTTTTTTTTTTTTTAATGGCATGCCTAGGCTGGCGAAATTTTTTCTGCCATCAGCAAAGCTTATCTGCTATCCACCCCTCTCTGTTTGCTCATGCTGTTCCTTTAGCCCAGTGTCCTCTCTGTCAGCTTCCCACACTTCTGCCCAGGCTCTCCCCGTCCTGCAGGGCGGGGCTCGCCAAGCTGCTCCCTGGGGCCACGTGGCACCACACTGCCTGGCAGACGTGGCTCACTTTTCCTACACCACGTGAGGTGTTCTGTTGCATTCACTGTTGTATCGCCAGCACCTCAGAACAAACCTGGTAGGTAATAGGAACTCAATACATGTTTGTTGAAGGAGTGCCTTCATTCAGCGTAAGAGCACGGTACTCAGGGTAGGAGACTGGAGGAGGCCATCCATGGCGCCCTACAGGGGAAGGGGGAAGTGCAAGTGGAGAGGGTGTGTCACGTTGAGTGACATTTTGGGGCAGGAGGAGCTGTTCATGCGGTGGAGAAGGTGGGGAAGAATGGCATGGGTATGTATTGAACCAGAGGAATTTGTGAAGGAGAAATTTGAAGTGCCTGAAGATACTTTCGTATGGCTGGCACTGAGATGCGAAGTGAAAAGGGGGCAGAAGATGGATCTGAAAAGGTAGGCAGGTTGTATGCGACCTTGAATTTTGTGCCAAATAAAAAAATCGTTTAGGTGGGATTGGATCTCGTAAGGTCATTTGATTTGATGAGTCATTATTTAATTAATTTTATGTTGTGATTACTTCACAAGGAATGGGTGGGTCTGTGGGTCTGTGTTGGAAACAAAAATTTGCTGGAATCACAAACTAAGATCCTGGAAGTGTTAGGGGATTCTACATGACTTAGAGGTAAAAACATAGGAGTCATGGGGCGCCTGGGTGGCACAGCGGTTAAGCGTCTGCCTTCGGCTCAGGGCATGATCCCGGCGTTCTGGTGGAGCCCCACATCAGGCTCCTCCACTGGGAGCCTGTTTCTTCCTCTCCCATTCCCCCTGCTTGNTCTCCCACTCCCCCTGCTTGTGTTCCCTCTCTCGCTGGCTGTCTCTGTCTCTGTCAAATAAATAAATAAAATCTTTAAAAAAAAAACAAAAAAACCCCCATAGGAGTCATAATTTAACCCTAAATGGTCTATATCACGAGACAGCTTTATAGCCCAATCTCTATTTTATTTTATTTTATTTATTTATTTATTTATTTTTAAAGATTTTTATTTATTTATTCGACAGAGATAGAGACAGCCAGCGAGAGAGGGAACACNTCCCCCTGCTTGTGTTCCCTCTCTCGCTGGCTGTCTCTGTCTCTGTCAAATAAATAAATAAAATCTTTAAAAAAAAAACAAAAAAAACCCCATAGGAGTCATAATTTAACCCTAAATGGTCTATATCATGAGACAGCTTTATAGCCCAATCTCTATTTTAATGAGCCTTTTCTGGTATATCAGTTACTNCCACAATGCCGGGATCACGCCCTGAGCCGAAGGCAGACGCTTAACCGCTGTGCCACCCAGGCGCCCCCCAATCTCTATTTTAATGAGCCTTTTCTGGTATATCAGTTACTAAACATTTAAAAATGTGATTAAACTTAGATCTTCTTCCATAATGACTACTGCTGTGAAGATATGAGGTAACATATACAAAATACTTAGTACTAAGTACCTTGCCTGGCACACAGTAGGTGCTCCACGGTATAATCTGTTTCTTCCCCCAACTGGCCAGACCTGAGGAAGCTTCTACTTTATGAACTTCTAGGAGAAACTGTAAAAAACAAAAACAAAAACAAAAACACAACACCCCGTCTCCAAGTGTGTATTTGTTGAAATATCTGCTAATTCTTCGGTAAGAGTTTGGAATTTCCTTGGTGATTTTAAACAAGATTTCCTCTATTAAATGTGCTCATTGTGTGAGTCTTAGATCACCAGGGCTGATCTGATGTGAGCCCAGACTCTTCAAAGCCTTGGTGGGACTACCTGTTTTAGCAGTTGCTTACATTTAAAAATAGTTCTAACCCCCGGCACCTCAAGGTTTCAGTGATTCATGCTGAGGCGCTCTTGACGTGCAAGAATATGTTTTGCTCTTGGATTTGTAGGTGGGCAACAGGTTTACCTGTTGTCTAGCGGTGCCTATGAATGCCGTGGAGGAATTGAGATACCAGGTTGGAAAGTGAAAACTTGAACTATGCGTTTGTTGGGTACCATCCAGGAGTATTGCATGCCTTTGGTTTGTTCTGATTAAATTACATGGTGATACAATCATCTGGCTGTTAAAATAATTAATTGTCTTGTTTTCTACTTAGAAGTATAATGGTTCCAGTTTTGCAAGTCCGAATGCTTTTGCAGTGGGACACTGGGGCACAGCCATTGTTCCTGGGACTGAGACTTTAGGTGAGCAGGGCAGCTCACCAGGTCACATCAGGGAGCATGTAGTTCTTTGGAGATATGAGATTTTCCAAACCCCAATTACTAGAAGTAATAGAAATTATTAGCCCACCTGGACAAAAAACAAAGCAAAACCATACCAAATATAAACAGTGGAGATTTTTAAGATCCCATTTCCTAATTATATATTCGAGTTAAGTTGGAAATCAATAATAAAAATACGACCTCCCAACATATCACGTGAAACTAAGAAATGCTCTCTCAGATAAACCTTTGATCAAAGAGTAAATTGAAAAGCAATGGTATATTCTTTAGAAAGCAGTAAAAATTATACTTTGTACCCCAATTTTTAGGGCATAGTATATACCCAAAACTTTACTCAAAGGAAAACTTAAAACAGTAAATATATATAATAAGCATATTATATATATTTTATTCATGAAGAAAAGTTTAATAGAACACCTGCTTCCCTCAAAAAGAAAAAAAAAGGTACAGATAAAGTTAGAATTAATGGAATAGGGGGGAAAAAAGCAGAAAGGCTAAATAAGACAAAAAATTGGGAAAAGTAAAAATATTCAAGATTAAGATTGAGGAAACAGGCACAACCACAGAAGCAGGAGAGTCCAAGAGAATTATAAGAAATATACATGAAAACTATAAAACACTATAGAAACACATTTCAAAATATAGAAGAAACAGATAATTTGTAATTAAAATGCAGATGGCCAATATGGACTCATCTAGAAGATTCAAACAGATCAATAGAAGTCTGTGCCTGTTGTCCTGTCCCATTTGGCGTTGGTTCTGGACTTCATGATTTTAACATGCACTGAAATAAGATGGGATAGTGATTCTCTGCCTTATCATATCAGGTTGTGCTGTGGTCTCTAGTAGTGTGTGTGATGTGTGTGTTGTGAAGGTTTTTACTTGGGGTGCCTGGGTGGCTCAGTCGTCAAACGTCTGCCTTCGGCTCGGGTCATGATCCCAGGGTCCAGGGATCGAGCCCAGCATCGGGTTCTCTGCTCAGCGGGAAGCCTGCTTCTCCTTCTCCCACTCCGCCTGCTTGTGTTTACTCTCTTGCTGTATCTCTCTCTGTCAAATAAATAAAATCTTTAAAAAAAAAAAGGTTTTTACTTTAACACGTGCTTAACCCTGTATTCCTCCCCCATTCTCTCCAAATGCAAGTTAGCTTGCACCCCCCCCTTTAAGGGACAGTATGTAGATTGCTGGCTAATAACATGAAACACGTTCCTATGTTGGTGGCTGAAGACCACTCACTCATCCCAGGCCTGCTGGTCCAGGCTGGAGAGGTACTCAGTGCTGCGAGTCCTGCCCACAGGTATACCAGACGGTTATACCATCCCCACGACACCTGATCCCTGTGTCCCTGTGGCCTACAGAAAGCACGAAGCTGCCAGGCTGACTTCAGTGGGAAATGTGGGAAGTCTGAATGTTCTTGGTGCAGTGGTTTTGTCATTTTTGTGTGGTGTAAATCAATAACAATTTAATTGTTTAATAACTTAAAATGTACTTGGGAATAATCCCCCTTTGCAGAAAATGAGCTAAAGAGGTGCAAAGTGTCATGAAAAATTGAGTACTGAATTTCTGTTTCTAAGGAAGATGGTGATGAGGGGCACCTGGGTGGCTCAGTCCGTTAAGCGTCTGCCTTGGGCTCATCCTGGGATCAAGCCCATTATTGGGCACTCTGCTCAGCAGGGAGTCTGCTTCTCCCTCTTTCCCCTCCCCCTGCTCCTTCTCTCTTTCTCTCTTGCTCACTCTGTCTCTCTCAAATAAATAAATAAAATCTTAAAAAAAAAAAAGATGTGTAATTCACACATCTACTGAAGCAACATCCATGGCTACTTTAAAAGTTTGTAATTATTTTAAGAATGCTTTGTCCAAAGATCATGATTTAACACCTGCAGTGGCAGAAGGTGCCATTAAATTTTAATTCTGTGAAGCATGACTTTTCATTTAGATCAAGTGGCTCTTCTAAATCTGTTCCATGCATTTTCAACTTTAAGTTTGCTTATGCACACATAAAAAGGGAAGTTATCACTATTGATCTTTTGGTTCCATTAGCAGATGAGTTAACACACAGATTATGCTAGTTTCATTTGAATGTTACTAGATGCTTCAAAAAGAAAATCAATTAAATTTTTTACCTGAATGGTGTAATTATTTTCATATAATTCAGAAAAGTTTTTAGAAAAATCAATCCCCTGAAGTTTAAACATTTAATATTACTGTGATTTCTATTATAAATTTGTTTTAAAAGTTTACCATCAAAAAATGAAATTTATATATGTAAATATATATTTATAAAATATATAAATATATTATAAAATATATAATATAATTATATATA
Source organism: Ailuropoda melanoleuca (assembly GCF_002007445.2). Classification (NCBI taxonomy): domain Eukaryota; kingdom Metazoa; phylum Chordata; class Mammalia; order Carnivora; family Ursidae; genus Ailuropoda; species Ailuropoda melanoleuca. The sequence continues at coordinate 8,766,597 of NC_048222.1, read as the reverse complement.
AAGTATATAAAATACATAAATATATATTTTTTTAAAGAAAGGGAGAGGGGAGGGGCAGAGGTCAAGCGAAAATCTTAAGCAGACTCCATGCCTAGCATGGAGCCCAACGTGGGGCTTGATCTCAAGACCTCAAGATCATGAACTGAGCTGAAATCAAGAGTCCCACGCTTAACTGACTGAGCCACCCAGGAGCCCCTGAAATTTATATTTTTTACAGCTTTATTGAGATGAAATTTACGTACCAGAAGCTTTACCCATTTTAAGTGCATAGTTGGAAGACTTTCAGTAAACTTGTGCAATCGTACAAACATCACGGCCATTCAGTTTTGGAACACTTCCAGTCACCCCCTGCGGAAGCTGCCTGGTGCCCCTTTGGAGTCAACCCTCACATTCACATCCAGCCCCTGGCAAGTGCTGAAAATGATTTCTTTCTCAGTGAGAACACAAATAAGGATTTTGGTGGGGCACAATGTCCAAGTATACACAATGGAACTACTAGAATAAGAAATCTGTGGAACAAATAATATCTTTAAAAAAAAAGGAATGATCTTATCAGGGCGCCTGGGTGGTTCAGTTGGTTAAGTGGCTGCCTTTGATCTCAGGGTCCTGGAATAGAGCCCCTCATTGGGCTCCCTGCTCAGTGGAGAGTCTATCTTCTTCCTCTCCCTCTGCCCCTCCCCCCTGCTTGTGCTCCCTCACTCTTTCTCTCAAAATAAATAAATAAAATCTTAAAAAAAAAAAAAAGAAATCCATGGAACAGAAATGTGCATATACAATTGCACGTAGAAGTCATTGTTTCTTTCAAACAAATTGCAATGAAAAAAGAAATAACAGCCAAATTTTACAAATATTTTTCTACATACACTAAGTTGGTGAACTGCAACATTTCTGTGATAAAGCTGATGTTGAATATGAAAAGTCCTTTGGCATGCAGCATGTGTTTTCTGTCCTTGCAGCTCATTATCAATCAGATTTTACAAATATTTTGAGTCTTTGAAGAACTGCTTTGTAAATCAGTGCTAATCTATAGTATTGACTTTTTTTTTCTCTCAAAGGAGTCCTCTAAATTTGTTTGAGATCAGTTAGAAAATTTTAATCAAAGTATTAGTTAATGGAGCAAGCAGGGTTTTGAATTTTTACAAATTGCAATTACGGAAAACAAAGCTTACAAACAGGAAAGCACTAGAATTTATCCTTATGAGGTAGGGATTGAACAATGTAAGTGATAAGAATTCAAATACAGTATGCAAGGTTTAATTTTGAAATTTTTTGTTGTACTTAGAATATCTAGACTTGAGGGAAGATTCTTTTGATAGAAATACTATTTTTAGTAGGATACATTTGGGTTTTGCTCAAGAATTCAAAATAGATTGAATTTTAGAAGGTCTATGATTTCAAGGTATGTAACTTTGATGAAACAGTAAAAAGAATCATAAATAGAATTCATTTGATGAATATTTTGTAAAAATATTTCTCCAAGAAAGGTGTTAAAAACAAAAAAATACAGTGTCTTTTAAAATACTTTGGCTTGAATATTTACATTTCTCAATATAAAAATAAAAATTAAGAATACACTCCATGTAGTAGAATTTTCTCTGAGCTTACCAGGTATTTGAGCACCGAAGAGAAAGCATCTCTCAATTAAAAATATTATGGTCTACAGAAAATAGTCTATTGAAGGGTTCAATAATTTCACATGTATTAACTATGAAATGTACCTTTGAAGAACAGTGCAGGAATTTTTATAAAAAAATAGAAAACAAGATTATATTGAAAATATAACATCTTTCATAAAAATAGCAATGACTCAGTGTTAGTAACAAACTTATTAAGTACTTGAATATGCACCAAGAAAAATTTCCCTTGCCATATTTTTAATATTAAAATAAAGCAATATAAAAAAGTTTAAAATTGTTTTAATGAATACAAACGTGTTTTATTTATTTACGTTTTATTTCTGAAAACAATTTTTGAATTGAACCATTCTATTTACCAATATATTTGTCCACAGACCAACTATTTTGTCAACCACTATATATTTTTAAAGTTATTTCATTTTAATTGTTTATTAGCATCTTCTTTCATTCTCAGAGTGCCCTGGGATTTTATGGTCATTCTGTCTTTACGAGTCAGATAATTAGGGGCGTCTGGGTGGCTCAGTTGGTTAAGCATCTGCTCTGATCGTGATCCCAGGGTTCTGGGATGGAGTCCCCGTTGGATTGGGCTCCCTGCCCAATGGGAAGTCGGCTTCTCCCTCTGCCCCCCGCCTTGTGATCGCGTGTGTGTGCATGTGCTCTTGCCCTCTCTCAAATAAATAAAATCTTAAAAAGAGTCAGATAATTAAACTGTTATTTAAACTTTTTCAGCTCATAGAAAAAGGTAAGTATTTCCCCAATTCACTTTATGAAGCCAGCATACCTTTAATACCAGTATAAGACAATACAATATGGTCAAGAAGGTATGGTTGCAGGATATAAATTTGGTTCAATATGAGAAAATACAGCCACTGAATCCATTATATCAAAAATTTAAAAGAAAAGTAACATGGTCATATTAGTAGTTGCTGAGAAAACATTTAGTAGAGTTCAGTAGTACTCCTAATAAAACTTGTAAGGAGGAATAGAAGGAAACTAGACATAATAAAGACTATCTGTGAAAAACTAACAACAGCTTTATTTTATATGGTGAAGTACTAAAACCAATTAAATAAGGATCTAGATTAGAATGCCTATGACCAGCATTTTTATTTATCATTGTCTTTAATGTTATAGGAAATGCAATAAAACAACAAATTATATTGCTGATCTATTTACTGGAATGGAAGAGATTTAAAAAAACATTTTCTTGTTGCTGAGAGGACTGTGTATACACCCTCTAAACGTGAGACCAGATTAGAAAGAGAATAGCCACTCTAGTAGAATTAATAAACTATTTGGGGAGATGGCTGGATGTGAGAAATTGAAAGCTTATCTCTAAGCAATGAGTTCTAAGAAATGGAGGCATTATTCCCTTAAATAATAAAACCATAAAAATATACGTAATATATAAATTTCCCACAGTTCAAAAATAGAATAGCTGCATAGGCTTTTAAAAATTGCGTAAAATGATCATAAAGTTTTATATTGATAAATACCCTATTGAAAGCTAAGAAAAGTATGAAATAGAGGAATATTATAAAGCCACCATAATCAAGACAGTATTGGCCTAGCAACTGACAAATAGACCCTTGGATCAGAGTAGATTCAGAAATAGATTATTCAGGTTGTTGGGAAACCTTCTTAATCAAGACTGGAAACCCTAGATTAATATCTAAAATACATAAAGAACTCTTCAAGTCATCACCAAAACAAAAACCAAACCAANACAAAAAAAAAAAAAAAAAAAAAAAAGAAACCAAAACCCAAAACCCAATGTCCGATTAAAAAAATGGGCAGAGGACCTGAGTAGACATTTTTCCAAAGAAGACATACAGATGGCCAACAGACACTTGGAAAGATTCTCAACATCACTCATCATCAGGGAAATGCAAATCAAAACCACAATGAGGTCTCATTTCACACCAGTCAGAATAGCTAGTATCAAAAGACAAGAAATAACAAGTGTTGGTGAGGATGTGGAGAAAAGGGAACCCTTGTGCATTGTTGGTGGGATTGTGAATTGGGGCTGCCACTATGGAAAATAGTATGGCGGTTCCTTAAACAATTAAAAACCGAGCTACCATATGTTGTAGCAATTCCACTTTTGGGTATTTATCTGAAGAAAATAAAAATACTCATTTGAAAAGATGTGCACCCCTATGTTTATTACAGCATTATTTACAATAGCTAATATACAGAAGCAACCTAAGTGTCATTCGATAGATGAGTGGAGAGAGAAAAGGTGGTATAGATGCAATGGAATATTGCTCAGTCATAAGAAAGGACAAGATCTTGCCATTTGCAACAACATGGATGGATCTAGAGAGCATAATGCTAAGTGAAATAAGTCAGACAGTGAAAGACAAATACCATATGATTTCACTTATATGTGAAACCTAAAAAACAACAAATGAACAATAAAAAAAAAACACAGAATCTTAAATACGGAGAACAAACTGGTGGTTGCCAGAGAGAAGGGGGGAAGGTGGGTATGGGCAAAGTAGGTGAGAGGATTAAGAGCTACAGACTTCCAGTTATGAAGTCAATACATCATAGGGATGAACAGTACAGCATAGGGAACTTAGTCAATAATACTGTAATAACATCGTGGGGTGACTGAGGGTAACTGGACTTATTGTGGTCATTCTGTAACGTATATAATTGTCAAATTGCTCTGTTGTACAGCTGAAAGTAAGATATGTCAACTGCACTTCAATGAAAAAAAAAAAAAGACTGGAAACCCAGGAACTGTATAAGAAAAGAGGCATATCTGAATATGCGTAATCAAAAACACTTTGTAGGAGTAGTAACAAAATAAACCAGACATCAGCTTTGTTTGGAAAAAGTGTTTGTAAAATATATTTCAGGCAAAGTGTTAATATCTACAATTTAAAAAGGGTTCTTACAAATGGACGGGAAAAATATCAACTATTCTAAAGCAAAATGGACAAAGAATATGAATAATTTGCAGAGCTGAGATAAATGGTGTGTGTGTGAGTGTGTGCACACACGCGTCCACATACATGGTGTGCTTAAATGAGCACAGAGCAAAATGCTTAACAAGACACCATAGGCTGTTAATTTTAGCACATGGTGAGTGAGGGGCTGATGTGGGAAGTGAAAAACATGCTATGACACACTTCTGACAGACTAGTGAGGAAGATAGACCAGTAATTTGAGTGCTCCCTAAGTGCCATAGTTGAGGAATAAAGAGAAAACTGAATGAGAAGAGGAAGGAAAGACCTATGCATCTTAATAGAGAGGATTCTGGGCAGTAAATTATTTTCTTCACTACTGGCCTTACAGGATTGTTAATTACTTGGAAGTAGTGGCGCAGTGACTTCCAGGAGATGAGAGGAGTTAAGTGGGTCAGGCATAATATGGAAAAGGGCACTTTGCAAAGACATGTCACGTAACCGCAATTCTTGCTTAAACTCATCTTCATATATTTCCTAATCCAGGATTGCTCTCTAGACGCCAAGGGGAATGAGAAGGATCCACTTAAGGAACACTGATTTGTAAGAAGGATCTCTCAGATTCCATTCTGTTGGCGATGCAAACATCGTTGCCCAGAGTCTGTGGTTTTTGCTGCAATTGTTAATACGTAGCAAGGTCCTTGAGACCCTCTGCCTGAGGACTATACCGTGGCATGTGCTGGGGAAGGTCTGGAGGACTTTTAGGGGTAAGGTGAGGGTGTGGAAAGGAAATAGGCTTCCCAAGTGTACGGGAGATTTTCCTGTTGCACGACACAGAAGAGGATCCCTCCCTCTCAAGGTACCTGTATTTCTCAATCTAGCTTCTATCTAGCTGTGCCTTCCACGCCCTTCATTTGGTTTCTTTGATCTGTTGCAGATGATAGTATTTGTTCTATCTGGCTTTTGGTTTCACTGGCGACTTTTAAGATTCATTATCTTGTAGGAAGAGGAAAGAGGGCAACCAATTGGCAGTGTCTGGGATGATGACATACGGGAACATTGTTCGGGGATTTTTTTTTCATTGGTTGTCTGATACGCAGGAATTTGGAGGGGATGTTAATATTAGTAGAAGGATTAATGCAATCTTTGCAAATAAAAAGATTCTGAAGACTATTTCTTTGGACTTTGTAGAGGAGAATCTTTTTTTTTTTTTAAGATTTTATTTATTTATTTGAGAGAGCATAAATGGGGGGGCGGGGAGAGGGACAAGTGACTCCCCGCTGAGCAGGGAGCAAGGACATGGGTCTCCATCCCGACCCTGAGATCATGACCTGAGCGGAAGTCAGATGCTTAACTGACTGAGCCACTGAGGCACCCCTCTAGTGGAGAATCTGAAGTCAGGGCTAATGCAGTCATTTCTTTCTGCAGTTAGGTGATGGACAAGAATGCTGAATCCCATTTTCTCATTGGCCCATAATCCCGGCTTGCTAGTGGTGTTATATGTGGGATATCCAGAGTCTTGAACAACTGAATCCTTTGGAGCCTTGCCCTCTGGTTAAGCTCTCCATCTCGAATCACGATGGGTCCTCAGGTGGCATAGTGGCAATGACAGTTTGAGATTATTCAGGTCTAGTTTTTCTTGTTGGGGCTCAGCTGGTTTTGACTTGCTCTGGGAGATGTTCAGATGCTCTTGTACGGTTGAAATAGAGCCAAATGACTTGTCTCCAGCTTTTTGAAACCTTTTGTTATTGAGGTAATTGGATGACTGTCATGTCATCCCGAGTGTGTCTCAGGAATAGTTTCTATCACGTTAGTTTGGTGGTGTTCTTCAGTCTTATTTTGTATTGTGTCTTACTCTTAGTTCAATGCTTCATACGCTCAATGACTGTTGACTGAATGTATACATGCACACCATTAGGTGTGCATGAAAATGCAAATGAAGTTACAACTGTTTGGAAAGGAGAAATGGCCAAGTTGGCAGTGCCAGAATACTGTGACCTTTGCCTTACATCTTTTCCTGTGGACAGAATTGCACTCTGTTGCAGAAGCTGGTTTCCCAATACTGGTGTTCTTTCGTCTGATTTTTTGAAACTGCGAGCACATCTTTTTCTTTAATTCAGGTTTCAGGGCAGGATGTAATTAAAATGTCACATCTAAGGTACATCTTACTAATTTACCTACTGAAGCATATTGGAAGAGTAATTTCAACTGCCTAAGAATGAATCTTTATTTTTTAAAAAAAAGATTTTATTTATTTCTTTGAGAGTGAGCAAGAGAACACAAGAAGGGGGAGGGGCAGAGGGAGAGGGAGAAGTGGACTCCCTGCCGAGCAGGGAGCCTGAAGCTGGGCTCCACCCTGGGACTCCAGGATCAGGACCTGAGCCAAAGGCAGACACTTAACTGAGCCACCCAGACGCCCCTTAATTTTTTTTTTTTATATTAGAATAGTTTTGAAAAGAAGAAATTCCACTTGATTCTCTGCTTATGTAGGATCTCTGCATTTTATAACATATATCTATTATATACTACATATAGGATAGCATGTATTATAATGTAGTATCTTACACATACCTGTTGAGAAAGCTAGTAAGTCAATTTCTATATTTATTTTTGGGCTCCTATGTAGGGAAAACTTTGAGTATGCTTTGGATTTATTTTGGTTGTGCTTTTCTATGACTTTAGGTATATCACAAGTTAATAGAATCCCTGTTACAGTTTGGATTACTTACTGTTAATGTGAAGATTTTGTTTGCCTTTTCTTTCGGAAGGTCTATAATTCAGATTAGGGAACGATTCTCTATTATGAATATCAGCATGACTACAGTCTCAGGTGGATAGTTCGTAATATCATGTGTGTTATTGCTCAGGAAAAATGCTGTTATAGATTGTAGTTGGCTGGATTTTACTTCTCAGTCTGAGATATCAAATGTTACACTTATTTTTGCAGTCTAAAAGAAGCAGTTCCTTCCTCGGCTTCTTTGAGGGCTCCCCTTTACCTACGCTTTAAATACTGGGGTTCCTTTGGGTTCTCTTTTCTTTTCTTTTTTTTTTTTTTTTCTCTAAATAGGCTCCACACCCAGCATGGAGTCCAACACAGGGCTTGAACTCATGACCCCGAGATCAAGATCTACGCTGAGATCAAAAGTCAGATGCTTAACTGACTGAGCCACCCAGGAGCCCCTTCTTTTTTCTGATTCCTTTCTTTTCATTTCCCATTTCCCTCCTTCAATGAATAACAGTGACCGAGTTCTTACTGTGTATCAGGACTAGGCCATGCTGTACAGCTGAGCAGGGTGTGTACTGCACAATTCCAGGAGGTGACATTCACTGACCCACCCCAAAGACTTGGGTAGGCACTGTGCTAGCTACTTCACAAACCCCTTGTTTACCCCCATAACAACCTATGAGATGAATATCATCATTCCTATTTCATAGACAAGAAAACCGAGTTTTGGGTATGTTAAAAGTTGTTTAAGGTTACGCAGTAATGAGTGGGCAACAGAGTTTGTATGGGTCCCAAAGCCTTTGCTTCTCTCTACAGCATTCTACCTTTTGTGGGTGATCTCAGCTCTTGGTGAGCTCATCCATGACCACCACTTAATGACGCTGATTCCTAAAGGACTCTCCACCTCAGATCTCTCTGATGATGGAAGACAAGTCTTCCAGTGTGTTCCAGAGGCACCTCAGATTCTAAAGGATTCAAATTGAATCATCACTTTCCACATGACTGCTCCTCCTCTATTCCCACTCTCAGCTCGTGGCACACGCAGCCTGGGCTCCTCTCTCTCCCTCACCCCCACATCCAATCAGATACTAGGTCCCATCCCTTCTGTTTCTCAAATCTCTCTCCACTTGTCCCCTTCCGTTCTAGGCCAGTTGTCCCTACATGGGTTCAGGTCCTCATTCTTGATTCTGAATGTACCAGCTAGGTGCTTGCCCTGGCTGTTGCCTCGGGCTCGCTCACCTCTCTCCACCTTGCCCACGTGGCTGCTTGAAGACTCAGCTTCAAGTCACTTTCACAGGGAAGCCTTTCTTGATGGTTCTCACCAACCGCTTTCCTTTAGCTGAATTGCTCTTCTCTGTGTTCCCACAGAGCATTGCATTTATCATTTCACTCCTCATAGTACCCTGATCATTGATTTTCTTGTCGGACTCCTTCCCTAGACTAAGAGCTCTGAGGACAGGAATCCCATGCAATTTATCTTCGTCTTTCTAGCATCTAACAGCTTCTCTGGGATGAGATCAATAAATGCTCCAGGGGCACCTGGGTGGCTCAGTCGGTTAAATGTCTGCCTTTGGCTCGGGTCATGATCCTTGGGTCTGGGGATTGAGCCCCACGTCAGGCTCCCTACTCAGCGGAGAGTCTCCTTCTCCCTCTCCCTCTGGCTCCCACCCAACCCTCCGCTCTTGCTTTCTCTCAAATACTAAATAAAATCTTAACAAAAAAGCTCAAGAGAATGAATGAATGCACACTGTGGACACACTAGGCAGGTCTGAAAGAGTTTTGATGAGTATAGCTTTGTCATATAGTTTGAAATGAGAAACCATGATCCCTCTAGCTTTATTCTTTCTTAAGACCGCTTTGGCTATGGGGGGTCTTCTGTGCTTCCATACCAAATTTTAGGATTGTAAGTTCTATTACTATGAACATTGCCATTGGAATTTTGATAGGATTGCATCGAATCTGTAGATGGCTCTGGGTCGTATGCACATTCTAACAATGTTCATTCTTCCAGTCTGTGAGCACAGAACATCTTTCCATTCCTTGTGCCTTCAAGTTTCTTTCGTCAGTACCTTATAGTTCCAGCGTACAGGCTTTTGCCTCCTTGGTTAAACTTATTCCTAGGTATTTTATTTTGGATCTGAAAGAGTTGTTCACATACTACTATAGTGTTTTACGTGTTTACTTTGTCCTATTAAAATTTTCGTGTAATTTCTATTAACTTGCGTAGTGAAAATAATCGGTGCTGATGTTATCTAGCCATACAGTTTTTCTCCTTTCTCCCTGCCATTTGCAACAGCAAACAGCAGGATCGTGGCCTAACATATGTTTTCGCAGCAGCTTCTTCCCTTATCCTGTTGACAAAAGATTATAACTTAATTGCATGATAATTTAAAATGTGGATTCTGAGTTGAACTTTGGTCTAAGGCGCCAAAGTTGTGTATTGACAATAGTGAATAAACTAACCTCTTAGAAGGTGGCTTTGTTTACTTTTCCTGATTCTATCAACAGCGGCCACTACATTAGGAAAATACCTTGAGGTTAATTATCTTATTTATTTTTATTTATTTGTTTTATTTTTTAAAAAAAGATTTTATTTGAGAGAGAGACTAAGAGAGAGCATGAGCTGGGTGAGGGGCAGAGGGAGAAGCAGACTCCCTGCTAAGCAGGGAGCCCAACACGGGTTGATCCCAGAGGGTTAACCGACTGAGCCACCCAGGCGCCCCAAGGTTGATTATTTTAGAACCTAAGCTACTGCTAAATTTGAAGCTAGACTCCTTAGGGGTGGTTATTAACATGTACCTTTTCACCTAACACGGTTCAGGTCTCATTCCCGCTCTGCCCCTATCTGGTTCCAGCCAACCACTTAAATCTCCCTGGACATCAGGTTTCTTTTCTTTAAAATTAGGCATTTGGACTAAACTAGCCAGAATGACTTTTCAGTCTCAAATGTCCTCTGATTCTATTACTCTGGGTCCCTCCCTACTGTGTGTTCTCGGTCTTATTATCCTTGCCTGTCTTCCCTTCCTGCCCCCCACCCCCCACTAATGGATTGGTCCAGGCCTGTCCTACCATCATGCATGCTGTGTTTTTCAAGCCCTTGGCTTTGACCTGGAGTTTTTCCTGACCATGGAGGGCTGAGAAGCAGCAGACTTGTGTTGTCTGGAATGGTGCCCACTGACCCTACTTCACCGGCATGCTCAGATCCCCTCCACAAAGGACGAGTGAGCCCCTTCCTTTCAGGAAAAACATTCCTGACTGCTTTTGCAAAAGCAGAGTGAGGTTGTAGGGCAGGCGCCGGAGGAGTCCTGTGTCAGAGCAGTGACATTCCTAAATTGCCAGGGTTCAACAGATTTGGGACTGTGATGGTGACCTGGGGAGGGGGCGGCCACCAATGGGGGGAGTGAGTTGGTTTTATCATCTGTGGGTTTTTTTTTTTTAAGATTATTTATTTATTTATTTATTTGACAGAGAGAGAGAGAGAGAGCCAGCGAGAGAGGGAACACGAGCAGGGGGCATGGGAGAGGAAGAAGCAGGCTCCCAGCAGAGGAGTCCAATGCGGGGCTCCATCCCAGGACCCCGGGATCACGCCCTGAGTCAAAGGCAGACACTTAACGACTGAGCCACCCAGGTGTCATCCGTTTTGAACATCACACAAATGAAGTGTCCAAGGTTTTGGAGTGAGGAAGGCACATCCCAGCATACCCTACAGCTTCTGGATTATCGTGTGACCTTTTCTTTAACTGAGTCCAACCTGCTAGGTTACAGTGGGTTCCCACATACATTTGTTGAGAAAGCACTTCAAGCAAAATCATTGTGTCATCAAGGTGTGCCTTTATTTGAGGAGGTAGAGGAAGGCTGTCCTGCTTTGATTTGCCTGCGTTCTAATTTTGTCAGTAGACGCAAAACGACAAATCAGGTTCAAGGTGTTTCTGATGACACGCGCCTGGAAGTGTTTCTGTCAAAACAGTGCTCTGCCCAGGTGGGAAGGTAGGTCGGGGCTTCTCAGAAGTGAAAGCGGGAGATTGAAAGAGCTAGGAGGGAGGGAGAGGAGAGGTGTCCTAGCGGGACACGTGCAGACAAGCAAGGAGCCTTGAAGGCCTAGAGGTGCAATGTCCCGGTCCGGGCAGGATGAAGGGCACTGAGGGCTGCCGCCGGACACCCTGCCCCGGATTTCGGGGACAGCCGTCCCAGAAGGGCGACAGGGAGATCCCGAGCGGTGGCGCGGGCGCAGGAGGGCCGGGGAGGGGGCGGGCGCGCTGCTGCCCGGGGCTCGGACAGGGTTAAAAGACCATCACCTGCCGTGGAAGTGCGACCCAGATGGGAAGTAGGAAGTGCCGCGCCGGAGCTTCCTGTATAAACAGACGCGCGGCTCCCCGCGCCGCTGCTGGCGAGCTGCACCCCACGCTCCGCGGGGCTCGGGGCGACGCGGCCGCTCCCCGGGGCCGCCTCCGCCTCCTCCTCCCCCCTTTCCTCCTCCCCCTGCCGCCC
>NC_048222.1:8570561-8754702 GCF_002007445.2 Ailuropoda melanoleuca | reverse complement strand
GAGCGGCCCGGGCTGGCGGGGCGCGCGGCGGCGGCTGCTGAGACGCCCGGCGGCGCCCGGACCGACGCGGCTCTCCTGCCAGGTAGGTTTAGCGAGCTCTCGAAAGGCGGCACGCAGGGCAAGCTAGGCATGGTGCTGGACTAGGAAAAGGAAATGGGGAAAAAAAAAAAAAAAGACAAGAGACTCTAATTCCCTGGTTCGGAGCTTTATTTCCTGCCTCCAGTGCTTAAAGCCATACAGCGTGGAGTTCATTCGGAATGCCTTAAACACCTGTTAGCTTTTAAAAATAGACGCTTCGGTCAAGGTAAAGAGAAACTCCTTTCGAATAAAACAGGCTGTACAAAATGTATTGATTGGCAAATTCAAGATGAGATCAGAGCTCCCCGTGTAGTCCTTAAGGGGACACGAAAGTTGGCGTAATCTCAGATGCTTACCTTCTGTTACTCGGAAATGCACCGCGCGGTGTTGACAGACATAGATCGGAATAAGATGGGCTCTTGGCCCTACGTTATCGTGAGTATTTTGTCAGGTAATTGCTGATAACACAGAGCGAAACTCTGACCCGATAGTGCTGTTCTCGAGTTGAAGTTAAAATGAAACCGATTCCCCTTTCAGCAGAGAAAAGGTATGTTGAGCTGACTTTTGTCAGGGCACCTTTTTGCTTTTCTCAGTAGTTTCGGGGATTCTGTGAGTTTACTCCTGATACATAGTACTTCTCACATTAGATTTCTCAGAAATGAATTCTCCGGTCTGGAACAATGTCCTCTTTCTTGCTTCCACTGTTGTGTGTAACTTTATTTCTTGCTGCTGCATACATCTTACCAAACAGGAGCTGGGGGTCCCCGGAGGGCTGTCTGTGTTCTTGTAATGTGGCATTTCTGGATGTTGATTTGAGCACTGCAAGGTCTGACTTAAAGAACAATGTATCTAACATTTCTGAAGCAGCAGATTGGTGGTGGTGTTGCGGGGCGGGGCGGGGGTCGTAGGCCCAGAAGCAAAATAAATGAATTTGAGATGACTCAGTTCTTAGGGTGTGGGTAAGAGGCAAAAGGAACCCAGCCAGCCTTCACTGAGTTGCTGGCTAATTAAAGTATCTGGCTGCTGCAGTTTTCATTTAGATGAGCCTCCTGGTCCCTTTCACATCCCATTGCTTTGTGGGTCCCTCCTTCTGACTCTGTCCTCCCTTCCCTTATGAACAGAACATTAGTCCTGTTCATAAGTAGTGGCCCCTTAAGTAATTCTGAAACTCTATTGAGGAGGGGGTGGAGGGGGCAGGAAAGATCTATGTAGCAGACCCAGGAGCCACACTAATTGTATTAAATCCAAAACCTCCTGTTTTACCCATGCGCACCTGTGACTGGACTTTTTTTCTTTATGGTGGGCACACAACTGGAAAAATTGGTAAGAGAAAAACCCTTCTGTTTCTAAAGTAGCCTCTGACTAATTGAAACTGTCTCGATGAGTAAACAGATACAAGGTAACCGTGTAGAGAGAATGTAAGTATAAAAAAGAGGTTGAGTTGCAGAATCGGGCTGCTTGACTTTTTATTTAAAACAAACAGAAAAAAAATACCCCTCCCTCAAAAAAAAACCCCAAACCAATTACCCTAGATAACTTTCTCCTGCACTACTGTGCTGGAAGTGAGGTGTGAGTGTGGTCAAGCACTGTCCATTTACCCAGAGTTTTACAAATATTTACAGTCATCTATGCCAAATATCTTTGCACTGAGCCCCACAGAACATTCTCAGCCTTCAAAAGCTCCATTCTCATGAATGGCTTCAGTTCATTGGCAATTTAAAGGCATTCAGGCTTCCAAACTAGGTCAGTTTAAGACATGTCTTTTTTCTTTTTTCTTTTTTTTTAATTAGTTTTTGAGTCTCCCAGATTATTAACCAGGTTTTCTGAGGCAAACTTGACAGCAGAGAGAAAAGTTATGCTCTGCCTAAAGAGAAAATAAGCTTCTTTATCTATATAATAACCACTTAGCATCCCCAAAATGATCTTTCTCTTCAACGATACGAGTCCTTTTCATCTGAGAAAGTATATTTAAATTTTTGTTTTTGAGAAGCAGTTTTAATACTTTAGGTATTTAGAAACATTTATGAGGACACCAGAGTCATTGCTCCGTGGTGTTTCTGCTAACTCTGGCTTCCGTGTTTCCCCTGGCCTTGACTTACAACATTGCTTTCTTGTTGAGTGAGGCTCTTAGTGTTTGAAATCACCAGTTTGAGGTAGAGGTCAGGAATCATGCTGAACCCAGATGTTGGTGGAGGCACAAAGTCCAAACAGTTTTGGGACTAAACCTACTTTGTGCAACTGATTATTTTGGATATGGGAAAGGAGCCAAGATGCCACACAAATCATGCTGTCCCCTTCGAGCTTAGGGGAGTAGGGTCTCTGCAGCCATTGCTCCTGAGTCCTCAGACTTTGTTTTCCAGGGATACCCACCTGAATTTCTAGAAGCTCCTTAGCTATTGCAAACTATATACTTTTAGACTTTGAATTGCTGGAAGTGAATGCACATGAGAACCAGGCCTTTAATGTTCTCTCTCCTCCATGTGCTTGTTAAGAAGTTATCCGCTGTGGGATTGAGTGACTACTATTTGCCAGGTGTGGGCTAGATGCTGAAGATAGAAAGATGGGTAAGATGTGCCCTCTGGGGGCGCCTGGGTGGCACAGCGGTTAAGCGTCTGCCTTCGGCTCAGGGCGTGATCCCGGCATTATGGGATCGAGCCCCACATCAGGCTCCTCCGCTAGGAGCCTGCTTCTTCCTCTCCCACTCCCCCTGCCTGTGTTCCCTCTCTTGCTGGCTGTCTCTATCTCTGTCAAATAAATAAATAAAATCTTTATTAAAAAAAAAAAAAGATGTGGCCTCTGTCCCTCATGTTGTTTCACCTGAGTATGTTAGAGGTTTTCATCTTGACTTTTTTTTTTTTTAATGTTTCTCATATGTCATCTGAGCGTTAGGTCACTTGAAGGGGAGTAACAGCACCAACGTTAATTTATTTAATTATTTAAATTTTAATTTGCTCGTTCACCTTTAGTTATATGGGGGAGGTCTGGTACGAATGTTCTGTTTTTGTTAACTTTGGCATTTGCTTTTTCTCGGTCAAGGCATGCTTCTAAACCCAATGCATCACACTGCAGTGGTTATTGAAACAGGGAAGACTAATATAATACAGTAAAGAGAGTAGAAGTGGTCAGCGTTTTTGCAACACGGAATGGGAAACTTCTCGTGTATGATGAGACCTCCGTCCTTGAACTGAAAAACACAGCCACCTCAGTGAAATAGACTTCTCTTATTCACAGCTGGAGATTGCGGATCACGTGGCTTGTAGCATCTGTTAAAGAAAATACTTTGAAAGCTGTGTCTTACTGGTTTCTAGTTCCTCTTCAGTCATGAGTTTGAGTCCCAGGCCTTTAATCAACTGGTGCTTTGTCTTTGGGGGAAGATAGAACAAGACATCTCTTATTTGTCTCTTTGCTAGACTTACGGCTGAAGCTGTAAACCCACAAATTGTCCTGTGTGTTATTACAGCCTCCTCTACTAGTTTACTCTTTGTAAGCGGGGACTAACCACCTTTACATCCCCAGCACCGAACGTGCAGAATTCAGTTCTTTGTGGGTTGACTCGGTTTCCTGCATTATTGATTTTTTTAAGAAACCGATTTGGCAAAGGCGTATAAAAATACACACACTGCCCCTTGCTTAGTGTGGGATGGAAGGGAGTCCTCTCCCAAACTGCTTTTAAATTTGTTTCTAATTAAAATTTCTGTACAAAACTTTTTTTTTTTTAAAGATTTTATTTATTTATTTATTCGACAGAGATAGAGACAGCCAGCGAGAGAGGGAACACAAGCAGGGGGAGTGGGAGAGGAAGAAGCAGGCTTCCAGTAGAGGAGCCCAATGTGGGGGTCGATCCCATAACGCCGGAATCACGCCCTGAGCCGAAGGCAGATGCCTAACCGCTGTGCCACCCAGGCGCCCCTNAGAGAGGGAACACAAGCAGGGGGAGTGGGAGAGGAAGAAGCAGGCTTCCAGCAGAGGAGCCCAATGTGGGGGTCGATCCCATAACGCCGGAATCACGCCCTGAGCCGAAGGCAGATGCCTAACCGCTGTGCCACCCAGGCGCCCCTGTACGAAACTTTTAACGTTCACAAGTCAGGGTAATACATACACATGTTTTTATTCATCTGGAGAAAATATTTTGATTTAGCTGTTTGTGCTTTAGCCACTGAAGTTTCCTGATAATGTCTTCACCTAAGAAATCAGCCCACCTCTTGCTGTATGGGGCTTTCTGAAATAACACTTCTCCTTGATCTGTTAATTACATTATTGTCTGACCTGCCTTTAAGGGGCGTTCCTTCCTGCTTCTGAGCTTTTTTGTGATGCCAGGCAGGGGGAAGAAAATTATTCGGCAGGGCTATATGAATAATTGTGGGAGGCAAGGGAACCATTGATTAAAAAACGGGGTGGGCAGGGCACAGTGGTGTCGAGGAGGGAGGCACCATGATAAATGTGAAATTACAATGCCAAAAATACTGAGCTCTTACTCTCATATTCACTCCTACCTTCTTTGATAAATTTTTATTGTTAGAAAAGTCAGGAATGGATTTTCTCCTCTTGGGCCTTTTCCTATAGTGGTAATGAGAACATGGAAAGAAGGCAAGAACAAAGAAATGTACTTTTTAGAGGGACCAACATTTCGCAAATGTTAAAATTTGCCATCCCACATGCCTGTGCTCTGTAGGATTTAGAGAATGAGCCTTTCACAGAGTCATCTACTTTGTTGGCCATTATCTCCACAAATCTTTCCATATATTTCATAGGAAAAAATATAAAAATTAGATCTTATTATTGTCACCATTATAAAAAATTGTAAGTGTCTGAGGTGATGGATGTTTAACCTTATCATGGTAATAATTTTGAAACATGTATACACCTATATGTATATACACATATGTATGATCATTACACTGGACCCCTTACACTTACACAATGTTATGTATCGATTATATCTCAATAAAGCTGGAAGAAAATTAGATCTTATTAATAACTGTCCCAGACTTTATACATAACCTACTTTCAAATAGCAAGCAGACTGTGTAGAAACAATACTTGCTAATATTTAAGAATCTTCTCCTAGTGGAGTATCTGTCCTTTTTACCTGCATGATAATTAATAGGGATATATTTGCACATCAGTTCCATTTTTAGAAGATAGCAGTCTCCAGGTTACAAATTTATAGTTTTTTTTCCATCCTGGTAACTGTCGAGATGAAGATGTTAAACCTAAGGAATTACAGGCTGAAGTATTTTTTCACTTCCTGGTTTCCTCTGAATGAGGCTGAGAAGCAGGGGGCAAAGATACGGAGGGGGGGGTCCCGTTTCCTATCACCTGAGGCACAGTGGTAAACAGTCTCCTTCCTACGACGGCACTGTGATCTCACAAGGCCTGAGTAGATGAATATTTACTTCCATCACATCTAAGCATTAAGTATTTCTTAGATTTGTTGGTACTAGAGAACAGTGTCTAATCTACTTTTTTTTTTTTTAACAAATAATGACAGATTGTCCTGTATGTGATGCCAGGCATCTATTCATTGGCCTTGAGCATTTTTCTTTTAAAAAGTAATTAAATAGGGGCGCCTGGGTGGCACAGCGGTTAAGCGTCTGCCTTCGGCTCAGGGCGTGATCCCAGCGTTATGGGATCGAGCCCCACATCAGGCTCTTCTGCTGTGAGCCTGCTTCTTCCTGTCCCACTCCCCCTGCTTGTGTTCCCTCTCTCGCTGGCTGTCTCTCTCTCTGTCAAATAAATAAATAAAATCTTAAAAAAAAAAAAAGTAATTAAATAGATATAAAATATTTCTGTTGTCCTGATCTTACTGGATTTGTGCTGGCTCATCTAGTCCTTGAATGACCAGAGAGTGGGTCAAAGATGCCAGCAGAGAGGAGAACCACAGCACTGGCCACTGGAGGTCTACCATAAGTCCTTGCCTCACTAAACACTAATACCCATTGCTCTGGCTGTTCTACAAGCCAGCTGGTCTACCTCCCGTTCCAGACTCTCTTTAGAGTAGAACTTCAGCAAATTGCTATTGGCTGATAATGGCCAGAACCTCACTAGACTCAGTCAGTACTATTTAATAGCTTCTGTAAAGGACATGAACTAGAGGCAAAATAAATAATTGTGTTATGCGGAAGTGCCAAGGTCAACATAATACTAATTTTCAGATTTTGTTGAGTAGACTCTGGTTCCCTGACATGTCATTCTCAGTTGGTATTGGGAGAGCTTTCCTAACAAGGCAGAGATGGGATCTGTGGATTGCTGTATCTTTCAACTCTTTAGAGAGTATTGGCTTCCTGAGAAAATCTGTCCATTATAAAGGCAACACTTCAGCCTTACCTTTCCCACCACCTACCTTCTTGAAAACATTTCCCTTTGTTAGCTCTCCCTGAGTCATGCATTCATATCTTTTATTCCAGCTACCTCACAGGAATGACTGAGTGTCCTACATGGGCAAATAAACATTTTGGGAGTATTCATATGTCTCCTCTTCTGTTTTAGCCCTTTTTCTTGAGTAAATCTTAGACTTTCATAGCATAATTTGCAATTAAGACCTCAGCACAGATCACCTGGATTTTTAATAAATATTCTATTACATCAGTAATAACCAGTTGATTCATTTTGTTCACTTTCTCCTTCTCTTGATCTCTTTACTTTATGCTTTATCCATTTATCTAAACTTTAAAGTTTTTGCTGAATGGTGTAAAAATTCCTGAGCAATTAGATAAGTATCCTGGTGAAACATTATCCCTTCCAACGGCATTATCTTTTTTGTGCAATGGAATAATTGCTGTGATTTTTAGTAGTGAAACAGGCGTAAACTACATTAGTTAAAAATACTTCGAATGTTGGCTTTCCCACCCTCTGCATTTTTGGAGCAGATTGCTTTTTCAGGCCATCAGCGAATATGAAAATTCCTTATACATCCCATGCTTGCAGCATGGTTTGTGAGATATCCCTCTCCTTGGCAATTCTAATGAACTTTTCAGTTCTTTCCTATCAGATAGTAGTACTAGCTTCTCACATAACGAACACTTGATAGTGCCAGAGACAATCAGGCTAGGTAGAACTGCTGATTCCCCTTTCTTGGTAATTTGGTGCAAGATCAGATGTTTTAAAGGGGCTTTCTTTGCTTGCATGCCCCAAGCCATCTGCCCTGTATGTGGCTGCTTATATTTAAGCAAGTGATACTAATACAATTTGGGTGAAGTCCGCCCTCACCACTCCACCCCACCCCCAGCCCTGCAACCAACTTTAGAAAGTTCAAACCTAAAGGCAGCTGTCAGGTTTCTTTCTTTTCTTTTTCTTTTAATCCCCACCATGCCCCTTGTGTGCTCTGACAAAATTCTTTTCTCATTGGGTTCTTGACACCCAATAAGGGGCTCGGTCACATTTGTAATAATTATAAAAGCAATTGTAACTGTTACTGTTTTAAAACAAGCAGGAGGGTGGAACATTCAAGTCACTTTCTTATTTTAGGTAAAACAGGAGGTATGAGGCAGAACAAGTCGAGCAAGCTAGTGAGAAGGAATTGCCGGCTCTCTGGACGGAAGACTTTCCTTGAAACCTGGAGGGGAGTGGGTGTGGACTCTGTGTGCCTGTGCAGATGTAGTCCTGTGGAAGGGTCAGGAGCTGCAGGGCTGTGGTCACCTTCTCCGGACACCCCCTCTGAGACTCATGCCATGTGCGCATGATTTGGGGGGAGGCGATGAGTTTCTACTGTTGGTGTTGCATGTCAGGGACTGGGGAATCCTAAAAAGACGTAAATGGAGGACAGCTAGACACCTTGGAGCCATTCACCAACATCTCGAGGGAGAGAACTTCAGCATTCTCCCGATGATTGCTTGAAGAGCTCTCTGTAATGAGTCAATGGGGAAAGGATTTCTTGTTTGATGCTCTTTTTTTCTTTATGAAGCACTCCCTGTGTGTCATTCATTTTTAAAACATTCATTATTGATTTTGCCCAGAGTGAAAAACCAAGAAGCTGGTTTTCCAACTGTGCCTGGCAAAGTCATCAGCTTCTGTGATGGTGCCTGGGAGGCTGCTGAGGGAAAGGTCCAGGGGACCTGGCCTGGTGCTCCCAGTGCTGCTTCGACCAGCACTGGTTCACCTTATCTCTTTGCCACGGTGGCAGTTTACTTAAGGTTGTGTTTTGGCAAAATTCCATTGCTTGAAAAATGTTTGAATGCCATCACTTTAGGGAATTGGTGTTTATGGCGCACAGAAAAATAAATCACTTCTTTTTGAAGAATCATTTCGGATTGCTCACGTCTCAGAGAGATGAAGTATGTGACCTCCTTCCTCTGTCTCAGTCACAAGTGTTGCCTTGTTTGGAATGCTTGGAATTTTTGTTGTTGTTTGAACAAAACAGGTCTCTGCTTTGGAAAAGGCTTTTGTCATAAAAATATTTATATTTATAAAATATCCTTTAAATACTTGTATATATATGTTAGACCATTTTATTGAGGCATGATTGACAGGCAAGAAGCTGTACCTATTTAATGTAGACAACTTGATGAGTTAGAAGGTAAATATATACCTGGGGAACAGCATATTGCTTCTATTTAACAATTCTGTATTTTATACTTGAACATTTGCTAAGAGGGTAGCTCTTATGTGAAGTGCTCTTACCACAAATACACGTACACAAGTAATGACAAGTAAAGGGCGCAGGAGGAAACTTTTGGAAGTGATAGATATATTTTTATAGCTTCGATTTGTAACTCACAGAGTAAGGAGTGAGCACTTAATGTGTATATTTTGAGATATAAGATTATGTTTCAGATGGCCATGATAAACACAATTTCTAGTTCTGCCTTCAAAAGACTATTTCTAAGAGATAATCTAAGAAGTATTCAATTACATATTCGTTTCTCGAGTGTTATATATCTCTTTCTAAAAAAATAAGATAGAGGCACCCGGCTGGCTGGGTAGAGCATACAACTCTTGGTTTCGGGGTCATGAGTTTGAACCTCACATTGAGGGTAGAGGTTACATAAAAAAAATATATATATATATATATATACACACACATACACACACACACACACACACACACACATATGTTGAGACTGTAAGAAATAATTGACTTTGTTGAAGAATACCTAGATCTCCTGCCAGGTTGGAACAACAGGATTTACCCATTCGTAACCTCTTCCTTCAAATGGGCTCTTGGTGTAATTGACATTTGTGGTGTGAGCTTGTTTGGCCTGTGTCATTTCCATCTTCCTTCCTCAGGAAGCATTTACTGGCTACATTTCTTCTTCTTCCTCTTCCTCCTCCCCTCCCCTTTCCCCTCCCCCTTCCCCCCCTCTTCTTCCTTTTCCTCCCTGTCCCCCTCCTTCACATCCATCTTCTTCTAAAATTGTATTAAGTTTTAACATTTTAATTTCAGGATAGCTAAAATACAGTGTATATAAGTTTCAGGTGTACTGTGTAGTAATTCAACAATTCTATGCTCATCATGAGAAGTGTACTGGCTACGTTTCTTCTTGATGTTTGACTTGGGATTTCTCTTTTTGAGGGCAAAGATAGTCAGAATATGTTGTATGCGCCATGTTGGGAAAATAGAAATGTGAAGACAGCAGTTGGGGGAGATGAGTGATATGTATGTTATGGAACTGGGGTGTCTTGGAGAAACAGACAGGTGATAGTTGTCTAAGCATAAACTGGGAAGAGGAGAGAGGTAAAATCACTCATTTTTACTCCTAATTGACCCTCAAGAAAGATTTTTTTTTAACTTCAAGACACTGAATTTGGTAGGCAAATCAACAGATTTGCTCTTGGATGATAGCTCATTAATAGTTAATCAAATAAGAACACCATGTCTTGAACCTTATTGGGCCTTTCCCAAGAAATATCATGGAAGCTGATCATTGGTTAGTTTTCTATTCAAATTTATTTTTAATTCAGTCTACTACTACTCAGGGAGTAGGTGAAAAACCTTGAATATTTCAGGTTACGAGAGTTAGTAACTATTGATTCTTTCTGGTGTGACATTAAGATAGTTAGTGCAGCTATATCTTATAGATGTTTTTTTTCCTTCCATCTAATCCAATTTGTTTTTCTCTCCCTTGAGTTTGTACCTTTGTACCTATATGTTGAGATGTAAGCCGCTGTGAGGCTATGTAACAAATGCCGAACATGTACTTTCTTTTGCCCAAAAATGGGGACGAAAAGAGTCTGGTTCTGATAGGGGGAGAGGCTGTTTACAATGATTTCTGTGGCCAAATTTATTAGAATTGGCCACAGTCTTTTAAAATAGTAAGAACTTTAGGATTTTGCCTCTCTTTAATTGGAACATGGAATTTCTTGATATGATCCAAACTATAGAATATTATTTCCACAATTATTTGACCTCTTTTAAAGATTGTCTGAATAAAAACAGATGGAAAGGCTTCAGCTCTATTTTTTTTTCATTGTAGAAAAATCCCTTTTACAGTCATGCCATGTTTGGAGACAGATTTCACTCTGTACAGTTTGAGTGACCTTATGATACTTGTAGTCATGGGCTTTTTGTTTCTTTCTCTCTTCCCCCCCCCCTCCTTACCCCTTCTTCCTTCTCTCTCTCTCCATGTTCCATCCCTCCCTGTAACATCCACCATGAGGCAACTCTGGTGTAAAGGACCAGGCACTGGGCTTGGACTCAGAAGATGGAGGTTTGAATTTTTCTCTGCTACATCCAAGCTCTGAGAACTTTGGCAGATTATTTAACTTCTCAGGACCTCAATTCATCTATAAAATGAAGGAAAGAACCCTCGTGGTTGCAAAAGTTGAAACGAAATGACATATGTGAAGGAGCACAATTAACACTGATGCCCTGTTGAAAAAAAAATTATTGGTATGAAATATACATAACGTGAAATTTACCATTTCAGTCATTTTAAGTGTATAATTCAGTGGCATGAAGCACACTTACAGTCTTGGGCAACTAGTACCCTATCCATTTGCAGAATTTTGTCATCATTCCAAGCAGAAACTCTGTACACATGAAATGGTAACTCTCTATGTCCCCCTGTCCCAGCCCCACCTTTCTACTTTCTGTCTCTATGAATTTGACTTGCTAGGTACCTCACGTTGATAGAATCACACAGTATTTGTCCTTTGGGTCTGGCTTATTTCACTTAGCATAACGTCTTCAAGGCTCATCTGTGTTGCAGTGTGTTTCAGAGTCTCATTCCCTTTTAAGGCTGAATAATATTCCATTGGATGTTTATATCACATTTTGTTTATCCGTTCATCTCTTGATGGGCATTTGGATAGTTTCCACCTTTTGGCTGTTGTGAACAATGGTGTTAGGAACACTGGTGTGCAAGTATCAGTTTGCAACCTGGTTTCAGTTCTCTTGGGCGTACACCGAGAAGTAGAATTGTTGGATCATGTGGTAATTCTTTGCTTAATTTTTTTGAGTGACATCCTATTTTCAAGTGTCTTTTTTTTAAGCTGTTGGATTGTGGCGATGCAATTCCTAATGGTGTGGTTTGTTCCCTATGGTCTTTTCATTCCCGTAAGTTACATGAGAGGAGTCAGGATGGTGGGGTCACTGTCAATGTCAGGACTCCAGGAGCACCTTGCCAAGGTGGCAAGCTCTGTAGCCCACGGTTGTCGGAAATGCCTTTGCTGTGTGCCTTGACAGTGTGGAAGGGGAAGGTTTTCCCTGGTGGGGCCCAAATGTGTTGAATGAATATAATATTCAGCTGTACGAATGAATATAATATTTTCTGCTTTGGACCTTCCTGTAGGGATTGAGGAGACTGAAGAACGGGAGGACAGGCTGATGGGCTCAGGTGGGAGGTTGCAGTATCTCACCATGACCACCGAAAATCCGACGGCGGGAGACCTGGCTCCAGCCCCCCTTGTCACTTGCAAACTCTGCTTGTGCGAACAGTCCCTGGACAAGATGACCACGCTCCAGGAATGCCGCTGCCTCTTCTGCACAGCTGTAAGTTTTCCCTGATGCCTGCGTCATGAGCACGAGAAACTACAGAAGGGGAGAACTGTAGAAGGATGGGATCGGCTTCCATGGCTTTCTGAGAAGCCAGGGTTTGCGATAACAGGCCCCTGTTTTGGAGAGCAGTTCCATGTTTGGCTCTGTCTCCAAGTAGTACCTTGAATGGGAAATCTGGTACTTACTGGTGTTTAGGCAAAGGGTAATGTAAGTGTGAAATTTAATAATTGGTTAAATAAGCAGAATTTGTTCTTAAAGGAGTAGGCAAGGAACAAAATAGAAATATTTCTAACACGTCTTAATTAACTACCATCTGTAAGGAGTTTGGCAGATATTTTGAATGATGGAGAAAGCAGGTAGCAATTTACTGAATTTTCTTTCATAGACTTGCTCGTTTCCTACAAAGTACATGATACCTAATTCTTTGACTTTGTCATATCTCCTTCTTTTTCTTTTTTCACAATATGCCGGGTGGTACTTATTCCTCCTAATGAAGAGAAGCCTGCAGATCTCCAGGGGTGGGCTTGTCTCTTTGATTCTGACACTTGATATCAATGTCTGTGACCCTGACCGCACAGATCCCTGAAGGTTGGTTGGTTAAGGTGTGAAGATAGGAAACAGACTGATAGATTCAAAGTGGCTGCTAGAAGCATGAACCCAGGTGGTCTTAATCAAATTTTCATTTATTCAAGTGTCTTTTGAGCTCCTACTGTGTACCAGGGACTCTGCCGGGTGATGGGAATATAGCCGTGAATGAGATGCTTCCCACAGGATAGATGGAGGCATTGAAGGAACCATATAAGTTTAGTGAAATCAGGGGAAGCGCAACGTACCCAAAGGAACGTCTTACCCACTTGGGGATGGGAGGGACATCCTGGTGGCAGTGATCTCTGAGCTGAGGCTTTAAACAAGGGTTGCAAATTGATACTCGTGGGCCGTGTCTGGGCTTGACACATTTTTGTTTCGATCCCCAATTGGGAAATTTCATGAAAGAATGAAAAAGTGGTAAGATACAGCTACTCTGGGTCTATGTTAATAGGCCCAGAAATAGATGATCTTTCCTCTCTCTCTCTCTCTATATATATATATCATAATCATCAATTTCTATCTATATCTATTCTTTTTTTTAAGATTTATTTTTATTTATTTTAAAGAGAGAGCAAGCAAGCACACGAGTGGGGAGAGGGGCAGAGGGAGCGAACCCCAAGCAGACAGCACGCCCAGCACAGAGCCCAACACAGGGCTTGATGCCATGACCCATGAAATCATGACCTGAGCTGAAACCAAAAGTCAGATGTTCAACCCACTGAGCCAGTGGGCGCCCCTCCTCTGTTTATATTACCTGCCTCTCTCCTGTTTGTATTTGCATCAGCTACGCTTTTAAACTGAAGATGGGTAAAGACTCACGCAGGATGTGTGCTGGGATCTCAGTGTGGCAGAGGCCTGATGCCTCAGTTACAATATTTACCATTCATCTTTGCTTTGGTGGGCCTTGTATGGGCAGACTGTTAATATTTATTATACAACAAGTGTAATAATCACCAGACAAAGGTGGGTTTAATGCTCTGACTTGAGAAGCAGATTGAATTGTTCAGTTCCAGTGACCAGCGTCAAGGGGAGCAAGGAGAAAGGAATCAGTAAGGAAGTAGAATCATTTATCAAGAGCTATGTTTACTAAGCATAACTTAAAACAACAACAACAACAACAACCAGATAACAAGTTAAGGTGAAGCAAATTTTGCTCCATCTCTTTTTGCTTAGTTTATTTAATCAACACGACATGTTCTCAAGCTCGTGTATATCAATTAAAAAATTTTTTTGAATTGAGAATTAGGGTGGGGAGAAGCCTTAGGATGATTTTTTAGGTAAAAAAGAAAGTGACTAAAATCCTTCTCTCAGGTCTCTAATTCTGAGATCCAAAGATGACAGCGAATAGTACTGTTTACCCGTTTAATCATTCGGTCCCCACTGAGCCCTACCCATGTCCAGGAACTGTTGTAGGCACTGGGACTTACCAGTTTGAGAAACAAAGCCCAGCAGAGATTGTTGCTCTTAGGAGCTCGCATTCATCAAAGGCAGTTGCATAACAAACAATAAGCCTAATAAATGGACGAATTATACAGGATTGAGTAATAGGGCTTCTTCGGAAGAAGTAGAGCAGGGCGAGGAAGGTGGAGCCCGGGCCGGCGATGTTGCATTTTTTTTTTTTTATTTTATTTATTTATTCGACAGATAGAGACAACCAGTGAGAGAGGGAACACAAGCAGGGGGAGTGGGAGAGGAAGAAGCAGGCTCATAGCGGAAGAGCCTGAATGTGGGGCTCGATCCCATAACGTCGGGATCACGCCCTGAGCCGAAGGCAGATGCTTAACCGCTGTGCCACCCAGGTGCCCCGTTGTTGCATTTCTAGTAGGTGTCAGGACGAGGGCTCAACTTTGGTGCTGGTTCTTCCTCTTCTTGTTGGCCTGTGTTGCTTAAGGAAGTGACCTTGTCATCCAAGGGTGGCTTCAATTTCCTTTGGTCTTGCTTTGCTGCCGAGGGCTGTGCTTCCGAAGGGATTATTTCTCTGACTTTCTCACCTGCGTTTCAGACCCTTGCCTAATCCTTGAAATAAATGAGTCAGAAGCAACGTTTGGTTAAAGGCAGGATGGAAATTTGTGTCTCAGGGTGACTGATGTTGAACAGGCGGGATCTGGAATTGAGTTTTTGTGACGAGACTTAGCAGGTCAGGATTCCCGTTTGTGCACCAGCGTCGGGTGGAGAAGTACACATGCAGATGCAGACGTGGTGTCTGATCCCATCACAAGCATTGTTGCAAGAGCTCTTAGTTCCCGGTTAAAAACAACACAATGGCTTCTCGGTTCTTCTTTGG
Organism: Ailuropoda melanoleuca; assembly: GCF_002007445.2. Taxonomy (NCBI): domain Eukaryota; kingdom Metazoa; phylum Chordata; class Mammalia; order Carnivora; family Ursidae; genus Ailuropoda; species Ailuropoda melanoleuca. Next base: position 8,739,817 of record NC_048222.1, on the reverse strand, counting down.
CAATTTGACGGTGGGAGTTAGGACATGTAGATTATTCTGTCATCTGTGATCGTACTTCCTCATTGCTGGGGAGTGAGTGCTCCAAACCAGAAAGTCCAATGGCTCGGTATTTTTGATATCCCTCCAAGTCTGGAACTTCCTGTGCCTATAAACATTAACCTTCCCTGGCTTCCCGATACCCCATTCCCTGTGATCTACCAAAATAGTAAGCTGCACGTACCTGGTTACATTAGTGTCTGTAAATTTGCAATTGGCATCAGACTCACCTGAAATACTACTCTAACTTTTTATTGTTTGGACCTCTTATTTCTCCTTTTAAAAAGCTATCAAAGGATGTGTCTGATCCCCCAATTTTAGTTTGCACTTACATATTAGATATTAAATATTGTTATTAAAGATACCAAGTGTGTTTTGTGTTTTCAAGGCTGAAAAGAAATTTGTGATTTTGTTTTTTGAAGATTTTATATATATATATATTTTTAATATTTTATTTATTTTATTAACAGAGAGAGAGACAGCCAGCGAGAGAGGGAACACAGGCAGGGAGAGTGGGAGAGGAAGAAGCAGGCTCCCAGCAGAGGAGCCCGATGTGGGGCTCGATCCCAGGACTCTGGGATCATGCCCTGAGCTGAAGGCAGACGCTTAATGACTGAGCCACCCAGCGGCCCCTTGTGACATTTTTAAATAGGGCATATACTACTAATTTCCAGTTTTAAATATGATTGGTTGGCATCTCCTAATTACTGGCTGGGAAAGACGTCTTGTGCATTGTGTGTCTTTAGTTTTGCTGAGAGAGTTCTCCCTCCCCTCCTCATTAGGCGGGTGACCAAATGGAATGGTCCTCCTGCTGGATCCTGTATACTTCCATAGATTTAATAAAGCTTTTTATACCTTTTATCCTTGTCTTGTTTTCCCTAAGACGTATCTCTGACCAGGTTGCCGTGAGCTTGAATTCTTTCTGTTTCCAAGATCAGTGTGCCCCGGGAGAGCAGTATGGATAGATGTGGAGTGTCTGACTTGACCTTGGATGTGAACCAGCTCATTCCCCATCTTTAGGGAGATCTGGCCTTTAAATAAGTGCCCCCAACCCACGTGTGTTCTATGGACCTCCAGCTCTGCGATACAGAGGTGATCCGTGAATAGAGTGTTCCATGGTCAAATTAGCTCAGAAACTGGTATGTTCTCTCTTCCTCTCTTGGAAGGGACATAATGCACTTGAGAGGCTCTGTGAAATCTTGTGGTTAAAAGAAAAGCAAGGGGACCCTGTTTAAATCATATAGCTAGTTTCTTGTTAAAGGAACTTTGTGTGTTCTGTTTCTGATGGTGGTTTCTGTTAGGCTATTTGCTCAGCTTTAATATGCAGAAGAAAGTATAGTGTAAAGCAAGGAAGTCTATACAGGACAGAAATGGGCATAGCTCTCATTAACATGACTGAACTCATAGATCATGAAGGGCATTATGGAGCCCAAGAAGTTGATATTTGGGGGTTTTGGAGAGAGATGTTGCAAAATGACTCTAAGGGTAACGATCTCAGGGATGTTAGTGTATTAACTAATGATATGCAGAAACTCTCTCTCTCCCCTCTCTCTCTCCCTCTCTCCTGTGGATTTAAATAACCCTAACACGAAAATTCCAAATTTCCTTTCCTGGCATTTGCAACATACTCTTTCAGATAACACCACACCATTATAATTCAAGTGGAAGAAAAAAAGATTCACAAAAGTCAGTTATCAAAGGAGGGAAAATTTGTGGGTTCGCTCCCTGGTGAGCAATTTTTGCCTCTCTGATTTATTTTGGAAGCTATTTTTGTCCGCCACGAATTAAAGAATAATGGAAACACAGTTGCTTGTTTTTATAACCTAGATAATTTCACCTGAAAAGAGTCGGTATGTTGGGCATGGCCTATTTACCTTTCAGATTACAGACAGGATGTGCTGAGCAAAAAGAAAATAACGTCCAGCCTTATTCTTGCCTTTTTTCCATTACATTTTGTTGGCTCTAAGTAGTTAGAACTCCTTTTACTATTCATTTCTCTGAGCCAAATGGATTTTCCAATGTTTAAAAAAGTGAGAGGAAATATAAAACTTTTTAGACCAAGCCCTTCTTTTCCTTGGGGCCTGTTGAGTGACCTTTAAGAAAAGCCCACATACGGCCTGGGAGACGTTTACAGTTTGGAAAGAGTTTCAGTGTGTGCGTGCGCTAGTGCGCGTGTGTGTGTTTGCGTGTGTGTTTGTGTTACTTGTACTCACAAGTGTGTCCACACGGGGTGGTAATTTTCAAATGAAGCCGAGAACCTTCGGTGATTCTTTCCGGGATTCTAACTGATATCTATGGTAGGATTTTGGAAGGAGTGCTGTCTTTCTGCTGCCATCTCCGTGTTCCCTTTCCAGTGGTGGGTAAACCGTGCAGATTTGGAGGGAGAGAGAGACACCCCAGCTCAGGGTCAGGCTTCGCCATCCATGAGTGTGACCTTAGGCCAGATCTTTGGCTCCTCTGAACCTTAGTGTCCTCACCTGGGGGGTGGAGGGAGGTAGGGGAGGATCGTGGCGACCTCAGAGCGTTGTGGGGGGCGTCAGGTGGGAACCCCAGGGCAGTTTCTAGCTCAGAGCCAAGTCTCTGGTGAGTTGGTGTTGTTGCTGCTTTCTTTCCTGAGTTCCATCAGTATGCTGAGCTGTTCTGTGTTTCAGTAACTATTTTAGAGAAAGGAAACCCTGTAAAGTCTTGACTGCCTTCCTCATTAGCCTTTTATAAAAAGAGAGTTATATAGGCAGTTTCAGCCTTACTGCTATTCTGAGACACCCACAGACTCACAATTAGGATAGAGAGAGGTTTCTCTGTTGGATTTGTCCGGAGATTGGCTGAAGAGGTACAAGTGGGACTTAGAGGAAAAGCAATACAACTTTAAAAGTGAACAGAAGAGGGTGTTTACCCAAAGAGTATGAAAACAAGAATTCAAAAGGATATGCACCCTATGTTTATTGAGGCATTATTTACAATAGCCAAACTATGAAAGCTGTCCAAGTGTCCACTGATAGATGAACGGATAGAGAAGATGTGGTGTATATATACAACGGAGTATCACTCAGCCATAAAAAGGAACAAAATCTTGCCATTTCCAACAACATGGATGGATCTAGAGGGTATCCTGCTACGTGAATTAAGTCAGGCAGAGAAAGACAAATACCATAGGATTTTATTCATATGTGGAATTTAAGAAACAAAACAAATGAACAAAGGAAAAAAGAGACAGACCAAGAAAATAGATCTTAAACTCGAGAGAACAAACAGATGGTTAGCAGAGGGGAGGTGGGTGGGGGTTGGGTGAAGTAAAGGGAATTAAAGAGGGCGCTTATCATCATGAGCACTGAGTCATGCGTGGAGGCGTTGAATCACTGTATTGTACACCTGAAACTAATGTAACACTATGTTAACGATACTGGAATTAAAAGAAAAATGATAAAAATAAAACCTTAAAAAAATCATAATAGTGACTAGATCACCACATTTCTGATGCATGTAAGGGATCAGATGGAAGTGTCTCAAGCTACCATTTATTTAAAAGCTACTTCTCCCCAATAGAATAACCTGTTGGCTTGCTAGGTATAGTCTAACATCACTTTAAGTGTTTTTTATTGAGAACTCTCTGGAACTGCAAGAAATCATGAAGCATCGCAGGCCAGCGAGGTCACAAAAATTTTATGTCCCCTCCTCTGGTTGTGACCTACCAGCCTTTCTGAATCTTTCAAATTCTCTAGTTCTCTGCATTCCCGTCTTCTAGTACTATGGGATGGACAGAAGTCCAGCTGGCCAGTTTAAAGCCCTCTCTTATCTGTTGGTTTCTGGTAAAAATATGCGGGGGCGCCTGGGTAGCGCAGTCATTGAGCGTCTGCCTTCGGCTCGGGGCGTGATCCCGGCGTTCTGGGATCGAGTCCCACATCGGGCTCCTCCACTGGGAGCCTGCTTCTTCCTCTCCCACTCCCCTGCTGTGTTCCCTCTCTCGCTGGCTGTCTCTCACATAAATAAATAAAAAAATCTTTAAAAAAAAATATGCAGTGTATAAGGTTAGTCTTATGGGTAAAGTGAATTTATCTTTGTCAGGTTTTCAGAGCCTTCGTCTGTCATTGTTTGTTTGTAAATGACTTCAGTATTCTCACTGCTTGAACTCAAGAGTTCCCATGATCAGGCTGTGATGACTGTGTATTAGGCAAGTCGCTGATTTGAAATGTAAATTTTGGTACTAATTTTCCCACCGAGGGAGCTGCTGCAGGACAGATAGGATCTGAGAAGTGGGAGCAAATTGTAACAGCATGAGAAACAGAGTAGGGATGACTCAAGGAGGGGTTGGCTTTCTGGACCCATGATCTCATCCGTGCCTAGTGCTCACCACTCACTTATTCGAGGCGAGTGGTGAAATGTAGCAAGAGGGAAGAGCGGCCAAAGGAAACCGCACTCTGCAGGCTGAGCTACTCTGCTGTAGCTCCTCTCTCTGGATGCTGGTCTGTTTAGGTGTCTATGAGACTGGGTTTCAAATCTGGTTGCTTGGGCTTCATTTTTTGCACATATACAAAAATATTTATTGTGCCATGTATAGCTCTGAGGGTCAAGATCTAGTGGTGAGCAGTGGGATCAAGGCCTGGTTTTCAGAGAGCTCAAATTGTAGGCAAAGCACGGATACTGACAAACAAATATGGAAGTCAGATGATGATGGAGGCTCTGAGTTAAAACAGAGTAGGGTGAGGCGGGTGGTGAGTGCTGTAGGGGAAGGGGTTTCTGCTCTGTGTTGGATGGTCAGGGAAGCCTCGCTGATAAGGGATTCCTTGGGCAGAGGCCCGGAGGATGGAGGAAACAAGCTGTGTAGGTATCTGGCAAAGAGAGTTTTTGGCAGAAGGGAGCAGTGTGGAGGTCGGACACTGGGCTTGTGCTTGGTGTTCGGGTATAGCAAGCAGGGGGAGTGGCAGAGGGAGAGGGAGAAGCAGACTCCCTGCTGAGCAGAGAGCCTGATGTGGGGTTCGATCCCAGGACCCTGGGATTATGACCTGAGCTGAAGGCAGATGCTTAATCCATTGAGCCACCCAGGCAGCTGACTTAACTATGTTTTAAATGGATCACAGTGTTAATAAGGGCCATCCAGAGAAACAAATCCATTGGACATAGATCTACATAGCTCCAGTATGAGATACAGATGCATGTGTGTATATATAGATTTATTTTAAGGAACTCACTCATGTAGTTATGGAGGTGAAGTCTCGTGATCTCCTGCCTACAAGCTGGAGACTAGCCTCAGGAGAACCACTGGTGTAAGTTCCAGTCCAAAGGCAGGAGAAGACCAATGAGTTAGCTCATCTGGTCAGGCAGAGGGAAGGAATTCTCCCTTCCTCTGCCTTGTGGTTCCCCCCCCTCAACTGATTGGGTGAGGCCCACCCACATGGGGAGGCAGTCTGCTTTCCTCCATCTATGAGTTTAAATACCAGTCTTATCTGGAAACAGCCTCATAGATCCACCCAGAAATAATGTTGCACCCAAATATCTGGGCATCCTGTGGCCTGGTCAAGTTGACACATGAAATTAACCATTAGAGTCACCCTGGCTGCTTCATAGAGAATTAACTACCAAGGCAAGAATGAAGGCAGGGAGACTAGTTAGAAGATAAATACGGTAATCCAGACCAGAGGTGAGAGTGGCTTGGACAAGCGGGTGGTAGCCACTCATGTGTTTGGGTAGTCTAAGGCTTCATTTTCTTTTATAGAATACAGGGATAATAATCACCTAAGGTTATAGAGAAGATTGCAGTAGATAATCTGGGGAAAGCATTTAGTCCAGGGCCTGGAATGCAGCTAGTATGTCCATAGGTCTCTACTAATTTTAGTGTGATCATCGAAATTTTGCTTGAAAACCTCCAGGATTGGGACATACCATGACACTGACTCTTTTTTTTTTTTTTAAAGATTTTATTTATTTATTCGACAGAGATAGAGACAGCCAGCGAGAAAGGGAACGCAAGCATGGGGAGTGGGAGAGGAAGAGGCAGGCTCATAGCAGAGGAGCCTGATGTGGGGCTCGATCCCAGAACGCTGGAATCACACCCTGAGCCGAAGGCAGAAGCTTAACCGCTGTGCCACCCGGGCGCCCCAACACTGACTCTTCAATTACAGAATTTTAAATTATTATTATTTTTTTTAAAGATTTATTTATTCATTTGAGAGAGAGCACATGTGAGTGGGGGGAGGTGCAGAGGGAGAGGGAGAGAGACAGTCTCCAGCAGTCTCCCCGCTGATCACGGAGCCAGACTTGGGGCTCGATCCCAGGGCCCTGAGATCATGACCTGAGCAGAAATCAAGAGTTGGACAGTTAACCAACAGAGCCACCCAGGCGCCTCTACCGAATTTAAAATTCTAAGCTGTCTTTCCTTATATCCATTTGAAACCTATTTCCATATGAAGTCTACCTATTAGTCTGCTCTCTAGAACAAAACTGGTTGAAATATAATTTTTATTCTGCTCGCTAGCTCTATATTATTTGAATGAAGTTTATCTTATTGTTAGGACAAGATTGCTTATTAAAAATTCTCCCACGGTGCTCCATCCATTGTGGGGATATTATTAGATAGAACTTCATTCCCTGCCCCTCCACCCTTTTGTTGACACAAGCTTTGGGAATGAGCTTTATTTGCACAACATTCTTGACTTTGATCATGGGTTGAACAAGTACTTGAGGTGTTTCCATATTCTCTTAGGAAAGCATATGGTATCAGGGAAGGGGGGGTGGTACTGGAATACGGAAGATTTAATTTCTTTTCCACAAAGAAGGCTATAAAAAGATGGTACGTTGGCAATCTGTGTTGGTGTTTTGTGGAAAGTCTTCTTTTTTTTTTTTCCACGGCATACCTTGCCAAAGTTTAATTTTTCAAACCATGTATCAGAATACGATAGGCTGGCCAAACATGCAAACCATGACCAGAGAGCAGGCAAAAGTGGGAGTAGAGTGAGAGAATTTTCCCTTACAGCCACTGAGTCACCAAAGCTTTTCTATTTATTCTTTTGTAGTTGTATCTTTATTCCAATTTCCAGTAAGTCTATTCTCATCTTTCTTTCTTTTTTTTTTTTTTTAAGGATTTTATGTATTAGAGAGAGAGAAAGCATGCACGCACAAGCAGGGGAGGGGCAGAGGGACAACAGACTCCTTGCTGAGTGGGGAGCCTGACACGGGGCTTGATTCCAGGACTCCAGCATCATGAACTGAGCTGAAGGCAGACACTTAACCAACTGAGCCCCCCAGGTGCCCCAGTCTGTTCTCATCTTAATCCTGATTCTGCTCTTCCAATTGATACGGCCACGTACCAGCCATGGTGCTGGGTGGATAGGTATAACCAGTCCGGTTCTCCTGTGGGAAGCGGACCCTCCGATGAGGGAAGTACAGTGTGCTATGGGAGCGTAACGGAAGCCACCTAAACTAGACTCAGGGAGGTCCGGGAAGGTTTCCTGAGTGGCTAAGACTGAGAGAGGACTAGAAGGTTGCTTGATGGCAGTGTTGGTGAGGCTGTGGACAGGAAGAGTGCCTCAGAGAGAAGGGTCAGCCACACTCGGTGAAGGCACAGAGCCAAGGAAGGGCGGCATACTGAGGAACTGCACTGAGAGACATCCCTGGAACATATTGTGGGAGGTGTGGGGGTGCTTGAGCATGAAGTTGGAGAGGGAGGATGGGGAAGGTCTTGTAGACCTTGTTAAAGAACATTATGGAACCACCGAAAGGCTTTGTTTGGGAATAGGGTAGGTAGGATGGCTCTGGCACAGAGTGGAGAATGGTCTGGAAGGGAGCAAATGAGGCGGGGGGCGATGAGGTCTTGGAAAACACTCCCCTCATCCACATATGCTGTATTTATCACGGCAGACTGCAATTTTGAAGTCTGGAGTGTGCAAAGTATTTTTGTGTCCCAATTTCTCCTTCCTATGCATTTGGATACTAATGTCTGATTTTTTTAAATGTTGCTGTCAAAATGCCACTCCTGTCATTCTTTCACGCACTCCTGCTTGAATCATATTCCCTAGGGCTGACGCTGAAGTCCTGTTGCACGGTGTCTGTCCAGATCACCTTCTGCTGCCTCTTACGTGGTGATGCATTTCAGGCTTCTGTGTCTTTCCTTCTTTCTAGCATCTTCTTCTTTTCTTCCTTTAATACCCCACTGGCTTAGTTCCTAATGAAGTCTCATTGCCTGGTCAGGACAATTAGGAGTCAACAAATACTTTGACAAGCAAAATACTAGATTGGGGGGATTTATTGGTGAAAAACTCAAACATGGTTCTTAACCCTGGTGGCATTGGTTACCCTAGTGTAAAAATGATCAACTCTGCTCTGAAAGCATTTAGTGTTAAAATCAAGTCAAATAAATTTCTTACAGATATCTGTATTGCGGGGGCACCTGGGTGGCTCAGTTGGTTAAGTGTCTGCCTTTGGCTCAGGTCATGACCCTCGGGTTCTGGGATGGAGCCCCGCACTGGGCTCCCTGCTCAGCAGGAAGTCTGCTTCTCCCTCTGCCTTTGCCTCTTCTGCTCCTGCTCATGCGCACTCTCTTTCTCAAATAAGTCTTAAAAAAAACCAAACCAACCAAGTATCTGTATTGCCTTCCATTCCTGCAATCTGACCTCGATCCGTTTTAGCCTTGACTTGAAGTTCACTGCGGGCAGAAGCCCAGGAAAAAAGGCATCACCAATGACCACTGTTGCATAAGGATAGCAGCAACCATTTGTCCACCTGATTCAGCATGAGACGTTGTTCTAAGTGCTTTAGCTCATTCCATCCATAAAGTGATGACCCAAATCGGTCATTAAAACATATCCCTACTTTAAGGATCATGAAATCGTTACACCGTAGTTCCTCGTTTACTTGCCTTACAGACATTGGGGTTTGTGTGCTCACATTTTGAGGCCCACACAGCTCTCTGTCCCAAGCCAATCATGCACCTGATTGCTGGTTTCCTAAAGTACCTGGGTCCAGCAGCAGTGATGGTGCCGGAACCAGAGCTCCTGCAGTTAATGCCACTGCTTCTGCAAAGTTCGCAGTCATTTCAGGGTGGGCTGTGCAGGGTGTTTAGTTCCTCTGTGTCTCTGTTTGTAGAAATGGGAAGTCAGCAGGCAAATGAAGGCCCCAAGGGACAAGGCAGGAGGAAAGGGCACAGGGGCTAATTGCTCTCTTCTCTTCCACTGCCAGCCCAGAAGGGCTTTGGGTCCCAGACTTTGATTTCAGCCACAATGCAAAAGTTTGGTTCACCGATTTCACGTATGCAGATGGGGGTAGAGAATGTAATTAGAAATAGTGTGAAACCTTAGTTGCTTATTTTCTTCCTTCTTACCCCATTTGTCCTTGTGCTCTCCTTTTTAAATTAAAGAAGGGGCAGAGGGAGAGGGAGAGAGAGGATCTTAAGCGGGCTCCATGCCTGGCGTGGAGCCTGACACGGGGCTCTATCTAGAGATCTGCCATCATGACCTGAGCAGAAATCAAGAGTCAGACACTTAACCGACTGAGCCACCCAGGTGCCCCCATGCTGGCTTTAAAACAAAACAAAAACAAAAGCTTCCCACGTATCGATTGTAGGATCAGTTCGCCTTCCAGACTCCTTCTCTGTGTGCAAATATGTGAACACAGGGATGGATATATGTTCATACACATCATTTAATAGAGAAATGGGATCTTTATCTATAGATATTTTTCTTTGATTTGAGATTTATAAATTTAACTTAATTTGGGCATGCTTCTATGTGAGAGTATATAGACCCACCTTCCTTTTTAAGTGTTTGCTATTATAAATGAAAATTTTTGGACTTGTGAAACTGTATTTAGGAAAAATTTCTAGAAGTAGGAGTACCTAATAAAAAGGTATGTGCAGTTTAAATTGGTATGTTGCCAAATTGTCCCACCCCCAAACTGTTGTGGCAACAGCCCCCACCAAATGTGTAGGAAAGCCCCCTTTTTGGACACTCCGGATATTTTCAAATTTTTTACCTTCTCTAATCTGAGATGTGAAAAAGAACATATCTCATTGTTTAATCAGTGTTTCCTCTTTTAAGGAGGAAGCAGATTGTAGCAAAATAAGCTCATCTTATGAGCCTGTCTTTAAAAAATACACAGTATGTCCAGTACTAGTACAGTTTCAGCTGATTTTCTACCCTGGTATCCACAGTACTGTCAAGCTAGAAAAATGGGCCCTATCAAGAAAAGTGTATTGTGTTTTGGAGACATGAATGAATGAGAACATACTGCTTATTATGTCGGTCCTAATGTTGGTGAGGGGGGCATTATCACACAGAAGAGTTTATGTTCCCTGATCAGATGTTACTATGTAGGAAAAGGAACTTATAAAAATGGAGCCAGGTTGAAGCCAAAGAGGTTGGAAACTCACTAGAAAATTCAGTGAACTCTAAAGCTCCCTTTTCTGACTATTGAAGTGCATCAAGGATCCTGGTGGATCCTTGCACTTTGGGTGGATCTCTGCACTTTGATCCTGGTGGATTTCAGATGGGCGTGGCATCTCCTGGAATCAGGCTAGACCCGGTCAATGCCTCATTTCTGTGGAAATGCATAAGCTCTGTGTTAACCAAAAGCCTCAATGGTTTTGAAGCCTTTCCCACCCCCCGTAGGGAGGTCCTTTTGGTTTGACTCTTTTGGCCTTTGTGAGTTATTAGCCACATGAATGTAGGGTGGAGGGTTTTTATTCAATGTCTTTGACCCTCAGTTTATTCATCTGTTAAGAAAATCAAGGAAGGACAAGCAAAGCCTTGAAGTACCTGCCATGTAATATGTGAAATGCAAGAGTACTATTTTCTCCCCCTATTTACTCTTACCCTCCGGTTTGCACATTAAGAAACCAGCGCAGGGGCGCCTGGGTGGGTGTTGGTGAAGCGTCCGACTCTTGGTTTCGGCTCAGGTCATGATCTTAGGGTCGCGGGACTGAGCCCTGTGTTGGGCTCCATGCTGACTATGGAGCCTGCTTGAGTTTCTCTCTCTCCTTCTCCCTCTGCCCCTCCGCCCTGCCCACCCCAACTCTCATGCACGCACACTCTCTCTCTCTCTCAAAAAAAGAAAAAGGAACCACTACAGAATTAAGTTACTTGCCCAAGATCCATACTCTTAATTCCCGAATCATAGGGTTGTTTGGATGATAAGAGCGATGTTTGTGAAAATGCATAATATACTGCCCAGGACATAGGATGTGCTCCCTTAATTTTATTTGTTAGCACGCACAATGGAAGAGCCCCATCATTAGGTTTTTACGATTCTGTCTGTAGTTTCTAAAGTTTGATGAGGGCCTATGTAATGCAAAACTGACAACTGGTTTTCATGTACATTAAAGTTTAGTTAGTACAAAGAAGATGTAAAGAGCAACTGAATAAAAAAAAAAAATCCAAAAAGTTTTCCAGAGACCAAAGCATATAGAACCTGAACACACGTGTGGCCGGAGCCCCAGACCAAAGGACTGAGCCCCAGACCAAAGTGCTGTGAACTCTCAGCTGTGTGACATCAGGCACATTATTTGAGGACACCAAGGGCTAAGAGGTTTAAGGCAACTGCTTTGCACACTTGGAAACTCCCAGCACACTTAGTATAGATTTAGATGTTGAAACCAAAGTCAATGGTCAGGGCCCGACCTTCACGTTCAAAGACTGATGTTCTTCCACACCCAACGCACATCACATTGTGGAAGTTACTAGTAGTCACTAGAGGACTTGTTTCCAAGTGATTCCTGTGTGCTGAGGGTAATGGATAGATAGGGGACCCCAAAGCACAGAGATGCTTTCTTACCACAGTGGGGAAAAAAGAAATTTATAGCTGTAATAGCTGCTTTTCCTAGGTTGGGTGTTTATCCAAGTTGTTTTCATATGGAACGATGTCTAGTCTTTGAAGAACTTTAAAGTTTATGGTGTTGAGGAAAAAAAGTAGTGTTTTCAAGTAGCAAATATCCCAGTATTTTCTCATGCTTGAGTGTGAAATGAGGATGACAATACCAGTCTCGGAGTTGCTGCGAAGAGTAAATGAGAGAATATTAAGATGTGTATCACACCTACCGTTGGTGTTTGGCAGATATTCTCATCCCCATCGACCACCTTTCCCCTGCCTCTCATGTAAGGGATGGTTCTGCAAGTGCAGTCTTCAGAGCAGCCGCTGGGAACGTGTTAGAATTTCAAGTTCTGGAGCCCCACCTACGAAATCAGAAATGCTGGGGGAGGAGCGCAATGATCTGAGTTTTAGGTACTCCTCCGGGGGGCTGCCCTGGTCTAGGGTCCTTGCAGAGCACCCTTTGGGTGAAGTACATATGATTTGCTCACTCTCTTGTGCTGTCAAATACATAGACTCCCTCTGTCTCTTTTGTGAGCACTGACACACATTTCTGAAACATCATATGGCTTTGACTTATGATCTTTGCCTTAATAGTCTAATTGGCTAGACTATGGTGCTACCTCAAAATATTTGGGAGCGCCTGGGTGGCTCTTGGTTTCGGCTCAGTTCGTGATCCCAGGGTCCTGAGATCGAGCCCTGCGTCAGGCTTTGCGCTCTGTGAGAAGTCTGCTTGAAGACTCTCTCCCTCTGTCCTTCCCCTAGCCCTCGCACTCTCTCTCTCTCTCTCTCTCTAATAAATAAATAAATAAAACTGAAAGAGAAATTTGGAAAGTGGCTTTTCAAGGACAGTAAGTAGGTTAGATTTTAACAAGACAGTCAAGACCAGTCTTGGATATGCAAGGCTGTGGATTTACTAAGAGAAAGAAAAAGAAGACTGACTCAAAAGAGGGCAATTAAAGTGCGAGTCAGCACCACCTAACCNATAACCCCCCCCCCCCCCGATTTCTAGAAATTTGCTTTTTAGGAATGTCGAAAACATTTCTGCTTTTGCAGAATAAAGTCTTGGGGGAAAAAGATGAGATGAGGAATGGTTGCAATTTTGTTACCATCTCTATTATAAGTAGAAAGATATTCTGATTTTGCTATGAAGTTGTTGAACAAAATCATTTAAATTAATTTTGAATATTACAAGATGGCTCACATTCAACCTAGTCACTGTTAGTCCAGCTTTTTCAGAGTTCACATTTCTTTTCTTTTTTTAAAGATTTTATTTATTTATTTATTTGACAGACAGCCAGCGAGAGAGGGAACACAGCAGTGGAGTGGGAGAGGAAGAAGCAGGCTCCCAGTAGAGGAGCCCGATGTGGGACTTGATCCCAGAACTCCGGGATCACGCCCTGAGCCGGGCGTGATCCCAAGGCAGACGCTTAATGACTGTGCTACCCAGGCGCCCCATAGAGTTCACATTTCTTAAATCTAATAAATTCCCTTTTATAATTGTAGCCAAGGAGAAAGTTTGCTTAAGGCTTATGTCTTTTTTTTTTTTTTTTAAGATCTTATTTATTTATTTGAGAGGGAGAATGAGTGAGAGAAAAAGAGAGAGAGCAGGAACAGGGGAGGGGCAGAGGGAGAAGCAGACTCCCTGCTGAGCAGGGAGCATTAATGTGGATGCAAGATGCAGCGTCTGGATCCCAGGACTCCAAGATCCTGACCTGAGCTGAAGGCAGCCGCTTAACCGACTGAGCCACCCAGGCGCCCCAAGCTTAAGGCTTATGTCTATGCCAAACTGAAAGTAAGTCATTTCTAACTAGTAGTCTATGTAGAGAAACAATATCCTCTTGAAGAAACTAACAGCATCACTATTGTTTAACCTCTGGGTCATTGATGTGACCTATTTTGCATGCTGGCTTTGTAGGTTATATCCTACGGGAAAAAAAATGTAATCAACGATGAGTTAGCTTGTCTCATTTATACAATGTAAATATTCTTGAACATTTTCAAAAATTTCAATAATCATTAATGTTGCCACCATTAATTTTCATTAATAAGATTTTATTTCACTATAATTTATTCCAAACTGTGGTTTAAATACAATACAGATATTGGGGTTTTATATAAAATATAACATAAATGATTCTTGCTTTAAGAAACATTAAAATCTGATATTTGGAGAATGGTGTAATTTTTTTTTCTTTTTAGCTTAAAAATGTATACAACAGGGGCACCTGGGTGGCACAGCGGTTAAGCGTCTGCCTTCGGCTCAGGGCGTGATCCCGGCGTTATGGGATCGAGCCCCACATCAGGCTCCTCTGCTATAGCGAGCCTGCTTTCTTCCTCTCCCACTCCCCCTGCTTGTGCTCCCATTCTCGCTGGCTGTCTCTATCTCTGTCGAATAAATAAATAAAATCTTAAAAAAAAAAAATGTATACAACAGTTTGTTACGGGACTGTTGAAACATACAACAAAGGTGAAAGTATTTTAACAATGAATATCTATATTCCTCCCATCTCTGATTCCAACATTAAATTTTTACTCTACTTGCTTTATCATGCATCTGTCCATCCATTTATCCTTCTATCCTTTGTACGGATAAAACGGATAGATACTGTGCATTCCCTAGTAGAATGAAGGTACTACATTTTTCACCGTGTTTACCTGGACTGGTTGAATGGATATATTTGATGCAGGTAACTTGCACAGCCCTACATCATGGCTGAAGGGGTTTCTTGACCTTTGTTAATTTGGGGTGTGTTTCCTTCTGTATTGCTGAGAAATTCTGTGCATTCTAGGAGAGTCAGAAAGGCTGCCTGAGAGTTCAAATAGGGACTCGTTAGGTGCCCAGGAGGAGCACGAAGAAAGTGATAAATGAGTTCAGCAGAATTGCCCGCTGTTTAATCTGGGCTGTGCTCATATCACTGCCCGTCCTGGGCCTGTTGGCGAGGGCCCTGGGGCCAGCTTAGGGCTGGCAGTTCTGAGGTCTGATGTTTCTTGGGAGGAAATGGCAGGATGTAAACTTGGCAAGGCTTCTGATTTTCGTTCTCCTGGAACCAGCGGTTGCTTTTCTGGGTATACTGTGTTTTAAGCACCTGGCATACAAGGATCTCTTTGGAACTAGCTGGAGAACCGGGGCCCCCTCTGTTAAGAAAAGCAACCCTGCTGGGATAGAAGGGAGAGCCTCTGAAAGGTCAATGGGGGAGCTGTTGAATTACTCGTGTTGAAAGCAGATCCTTCCCAGGCTCATGCCTGCTCCCTGCTCTGGTTGAAAGGTGTTTCCAATCTAGCACGATTGATTGATTCACTTCATTGTGAGGACTGGATCTGTCTGCAGCATTTCCAGTGGGTTTTTCTTCAGAGCTATTTCCGTCACTGAGTTTCTTAATTTAGGTGTTTCATGATCCCTTGAGATAAAGATAGAAGTGTTTGATTGCTCTTGCTTGGTGGGAATGGAGGTACTTTGATTGGGGGCCAGATTTAATCTCCTATATTGAATGACTGTTCTCAAACTTACAAGGTGGATCTTAGTACCTTTTTACAAAAACAGTAGCAGCGCTGTTTTGGGTAAAGTATTTAAAGGATCTCAATCAGAGCTTTAACTTAACATATAAAACTTCCTTCTTAGTCTTCCTTTACTGTTTCTTCTGGAACTAGGTAAATGCAATGCATTCTCAATGGAGATGTTGTTTAGAAAGGAGTCCTTCCTTCCTATGGAGGTCATACTTCTGAATATTACAAAATAAAGGCTGTGACGATGGACGGATCTTCCTTGATTAGACTCAAGGGCATGGATTGTATTGAACTAAAGGTTCTTGGACTTGGTTGCATATTGGAATCACAGAGTTTAAAAACACTGATGCCTGGGGCGCCTGGGTAGCCCAGTCGTTAAGCGTCTGCCTTCCGCTCAGGGCATGATCACGGCGTTCTGGGATCGAGTCCCACATTGGGCTCCTCCGCTGGGAGCCTGCTTCTTCCTCTCCCACTCCCCTGCTGTGTTCCCTCTCTCGCTGGCTCTCTCTCTGTCAGATAAATAAATAAATCTTTAAAAAAACAAAAAAACACTGATGCTGCCTTAACAGGATTACAGAATTCAAGATCAATATACAAAAAATAATTGTATTTCTATACACTAGCAAAGGAAAATACGATAATGGTGCATTAAAACAACAATTATTAACAATAATTTCAAAAGGAATAAAATACTTAGGAATGAATTTAACAAAAGAAGCACAAAACTTATATTCTGAAAACTACAGAACATTGTTGAAAGAAATTCAAGAAGACTAAATAGAAAGACACTCCGTATTCAAGGATCAATACAGGCATACTTAGGAGGCATTGGGGATTTGGTTCCAGACTTAATAAAGCACATATCTCAATAAAGCAAGCCAAACGAATTCTCTCATCTCCCAGTGCATGTAAAAGTTATGTTTACACCATAGTCTTATACTTACACTATAGTCTTTTAGGTGTCCTGTAGCCTTATGTCTAAAAAAACTATGCACGCTGCTTAAGTAAAAAATACTTAATTGCTAAAAAAATGCCTAACCATCCTCTGAGCTTTCAATGAGTCACAATCACTGACAGATCACCCTAACAAATATAATGAATAATGAAATATGGCAAGTTTTGAAATATGGCAAGAGTTACCAAGGTATGACACAGAGACAGGAAGTGAGCAAATGCTGTTGGAAACATGGTGCCGATAGACTTGCTGGATCCAACGGTGCCGCAAACCTGCAGGTTGTAAAAACGTACCCTCTGCGGAGCACAGTACAGCAGGTGTGTCTGTGTCATTAAGATGGCCATGACGGATCTACAGGTACAAATCCCATCAAAATCCCAAATGTCTTCTTTGCACACATTGACAAGCTTATCCGAGAATCCGCATGGAAAATTGAGGGAAATAGAATAGCCCAAACAATGTTGTAAAAGAACAAAGTTGGAGAGCTCACTTCTCATCTTCAAACTTACTATGCCATAGCACTATAATAAAACTATGTCACACTGTCATAAGGATAGACAGATCAATGGAATAGAATTGACAGTTCCAGAAATAAATTCTCGTTTATCGTCAGTTGATTTCCTCAAGGGTTCCAAGGCAGTTCAAAGGGGGGAAAGAATAGTTTTTCAATAAATAGTGCTGGGACAACTGGATACCTTTTGCAAAAGAATGAACATTGCTGGACTGTTTCCTCATACCGTGGACGAACGTTAACTCAAATGGCTTCTGCCTAACTCTAAGAGCTAAACTTGCAAACTCTTTGAAGAAAATATGGGAAGTAGAAAAAATTTCATGACCTCGGATTAGGTAAAGCATGAACAGAAGAAAAAAAAAATTGGACTTCATCAAAATTAAAAACCTTTACAATGGACCTCCTCAGGGAAATGGAAAGATACCTGACAATATGGGATAAAATATTTGCAAATCATATCTGATGCAGGACACCTGCAGAATATACAAAGAAGTCTTATAACTCAATAATAAAAAAACAACCCAATTAAAAATGGGCAAAGGATCGGAATAGACATTTATCCCAACAAGTCTGGATCAAAGAAGTCTCCCAACTTTGCGTGCCAGTCACAAGCCCAGGTTGTTAACTGCGCTTTTGATCAACTGGCTGTAAATCATAGGTTCCCATGACCTTCCTCTTGGCTTCAATTAATTTGCTAGAGCGGCTCTGAGAACTCACAGAAGCATTTATTTGCTAGATTATTGGTTTGTTATAAAATGCCATAACTCAGGAACAGCCAGAGGGAAGATATGCACTGGGGAAGGTGAGGGGAAAGAGCATGCGTCTTCCAAGTCCTCCTAAGTTTAGCACTCTTACCAAGTCTCCATGTGTTCACCAACCAGTAAGCTCTCTGAACTTAGACTTTTGGGTTTTTAAGGAGGTTTTATTCCACAGGCATGACTGATTCAATCAATCACCAGTGGCCATGATGTAACCTCTAGCCATGCTCCCCTCCCTGGAGGTCAAAGGGTAGGACTACAAGTTCCAGCTCTCCACTGGCAACCAGCCCCCACTTGACCTAGGGGCATTCCCAAAGTCACCACCTTAACATAACAAAAGATACCTTTTATCTCTCCCACCACTTAGGAGATTCCAAGGGTTTTAGAAGCTCTGTGCTAGAAATAGGAAGAATGTATTTGTATTTCTTATTATAAATCATAATATCACAGCTGCCCTTCCCATTAGTGTCCCATAGTTCCCAGTGTTTCTTGTCCATAGAAACATACCTGGTCTTCAATCCTTTTCTTCAAGGCCCTGCCCTCTGCTAGAAAACTACTGCCTCATTTGACTATCTTCCTGTCCTAATTATTTGTGAATGGTGACAGGATTATTCTAGAGACAGGGTTTTATTTTATTTTCTTAAAGATTTTATTTATTTATTTATTTATTTGACAGCGAGAGACAGTGAGAGAGGGAACACAAGCAGGAAGGAGTTGGAGGGGTAGAAGCAGGCTCCTCGCTGAGAAGGGAGCCCGATGTGGGGCTCGATCCCAGCGTGACCTGAGCCGAAGGCAGACGCTTAACGACCCAGCCACCCAGGTGCCCCCAGAGACAGGGTTTTAATCAAAGAAATCTAAAGGTTGAAATTTCTGGTAATGTTGATAGGTGGACTGAGTGGAGAGAGTAAGACTTTTGGGGGTACATAATTATATACATGTAATATTTTAGAGAGAGAAAGAGAACGATCGTGTGCATATGTGCACACGCACGCACACATGCACATGTAAGGTGCGGGGAAGGGCAGAGGGAAGGAGAGAATCTTAAGCAGGCTCCAGGCCCAGCATGGAGCCCAACATGAAGGTTGATCCCTGGGACCCTGGGATCATAACCTGAGCCGAAATCTAGAGTCAGATGCTTAACTGACTGAACCACCCAGGCGCCCCTATATACACCTAATTTTTAAGTCCTAATTGTCATAAGTGCTACAAAGGAGGCATAAAGACTGTTTACAGTCTTGGAAGGTTTTTAAGCAGATGACAGAAGGGATCAGATTTAGATTTTATTTAAGTTCCTTCTGCCAGCAGTGTGGAGAATTAATTAGAAGGAGGCAAAAACAGATACCAGAAGACTAGTGAATGGACTAAGGCAGAAGCCCAGGTAAGAGGTAATGGAAAGTGGTCTAAGGATGGGGCAGAAGAGATTGAGAGAGGTGAATAGGCCTAATCAATACTTAGGACATGATATGGGTAGGACTTTGGAATTTATTAAGTCACCCAGTAATGTGTTTTGTAGTACCTTCCACATCTTTTTCTGGAATCCATCAGAGAATAAGACCACGTCCTTGTACTTCTTCTAGCTGAATTTCTAGTGGGGCAACCTAATAATACACGAGTAAATAACATTAGGTAATAGAAAGTGCTATGAAGAAAAATAAAGCAGGGCCAGGAGGCCTGATAGGGGAGGGAAGGTTGACCTTTTTAGCCAGTGAAGGCCTGTCTGAGGAGGTGACACTGAGCAGAGCCCTGAATGATGTGAGAATGAGCCATCTGGGGAAAGGACATTGCAGGGAGAGGAAATGGCACCAACCAAGAAAGAAGGCCTTATTCGGGAGCAGGTGTGACATGTTGAAGAAATAGTGAGCAAGTTCATAGTCCCAGAGTAAAGGGGGAATGTGGGCTCAGAGCAGTAGCCAGGAGTCGGAACAAGTTAGGACCGTGTGAGCCGTGGTAAGGAGTTGGAGAGGCCATCTAAATGAGATGTACATTCATTGGAGAGTTTGGGGCAGGAGAGTAAAATAGGATTTATATTTTAGAAAGATGTATGAAGAGTACCTTGACTACTGTGTGGAGTAGAGACCAGCAAGAAAGCTGTTGCGGGGGTCTCCGGAAGGGGTGACAGGGACTTGAGTTTGCAGCGGGAGTGGCGAGAAATGCTTTAGTGTGGGGACATGTTTTGGTTGTAGAGTTTGAGGAAAAGAGGAATCAAGGATGTCTTTGTTTTTGTTTTGGCTGAATAACTGGGTAATTGGTTCCATTACTGAGATGGGGAAGACTGGGGATGTGGGGAAGCTGGTATGTGGGGGAAGGTAGATTGCAAGGCTCTGTTAAATAATGAGGGCTTGGTTAGACAGCCAGGTGAAGACATCTAGTAGGTATTTATTGGATACAGGGTAAGAGAAAGAGGTGTCCTGGGTGATCCATACATTTGGGGTTGTGCAGCTGGGTGGATGGAAATGTCATTCACAGAGACAGAAAATGCAGCACGAGGACAGGATTTGGGGGTAAGAATAGTCATTATTGTACATGACGCTTCATGGCCTAAAAATGTTTCTGTGTTCTACCATACTAAGTGGAAAGTTTATTATTTAAAAGGAAAAAAACCTGTTTCTTTCTTTTTTGTGGGTCATCAGAATTTTCAAAAAGTTCTGTTTAAAACATTTTCCTTAGAATTTGTTAGCTGTTATGAAAATTGCATATTTAGGCATCTGTTCAATGCTATTATTAATGGAATGTAATTTTTTAAAGAGATAGAAGTTTATTGAATACATTGCAAGGGAGCAGCAGGCAGGACAGCAAAGGAGAGACTGTCAGGAGGCAGTAGCGGGGGGCTCTAGGGAAGGGGGGGAAGTGAGAAGGTATGGGAACATACTGAATTTTCCTTTTCTGGTACCTGTGCCCGGTTGTAAGTAGCCCACTGGTCAGCTAGAGCCTATGGCTCTTTCGACGTGGGTCACTTAATGAGCCTGTTTGCTTTCAGCCTGGTGGTCACGGTGGGCCCTTTCCCCTTACTGTGGTTTCCATTGCTCAAGCCTGTTGCCTAAAAGCAGTCTGTCCACTCCCCAGGACAGATCGACAATGACGCATCTTTGACATTTGGTTGGAGGAGGTCTCATCTTCAGTAGCTGCTTCCTGCTGGACGGGGGTGGGGGGACGAGACACCTTGTCCCCACCTAAACCTGTTGGTCCATCAGGTTATTCCGCGCAGTTACAGACCAGAGCTTGGTATTAGAGTCACACGCTGATAGGGGATTTAAGTGGAAGTCCGTCGTGGCCAGGTCAATGGGGTACCGCGGGAGGGGACCCTCCCACGAGGGCATGGGCTGGAGCCCTTGTCGACTCATCACCCTTGAGTGGGGTGGTTGGGTTCTCCGACGAGCAGGGGCATATTCTGCGTGTAGATCAAGATGGCGGCCAGACCCGTGGGGAGAGAGGAGAAAGTGGGGGCCCGAAAGAAGCTAGGTGGCTTCCAGTCAGGCACGAGTCCTCCACGTGTGCAGATTTGCCCCGGACGAGCTGCCGTGGCCAACTGTGCCACGTGCTGGGGGACCTCAGAGGGGGCAGTGGGAGGGCAGAGAGAAGGGATCCTTCACCGTCACAGGAGGGGACCGTCTGACCTTCAGACCACACCGAGGAGCTGCCCTGGCCAGAGACCTTCAGTTGTCTGGGAAGTACTAGGGTTAGATGGCCAAGGCCAAGGGCTGGAAGCACAAGAAAAAGGAGTGGGTGTGCGGGTTTCTCCAACGGCCCAGAGGGGAAATCCCTCACCCACTCTGGTGGCTTCCCCCTGAGGCTTTGAGCCTCACCCAGGAGTCACCTTGGCCTGAGGTCCTCAGTTTCCCCATGGAGTACTAGAGTCTGTCGGGTGCACCCAGGGAATCCCCAGAGAATCTGGGAAGAGGCCAGGCCCCCTGCCCGGCAGAGGTTCCCCGGGAGGGCCCACAAATGTGGGGGGTGAAAGTGAAAGAGTTCACCTAGGACAGAAGAGAGGAGATAGAAGTTTACCGAATACACTGCAAGGGAGCGGCGGGCGGGACAGCAAAGCAGAGACGGTCTACCTGGAATGTAATTTTTTTTCATGTGACTAAATGATGGTAGTTTTTACCCCCTATTTCTTTCTGTCTTTATTTACAGTCTAGATGCCAGTTTCTTCCAGAATTCTCAACCATTTACTGAGGTTTGTATAACAGGCACAGCAGGATTCCTATGAATGTTTTTGCTTCTGTTGTGCGTCAGCCAGAGGTAGTGGGGAAGAGATGGAGGGCTTGAGATTAAATTCTTAGTGAAAGCTGACGGAGGACATGGAACCAACGTAAGGTGCTTGAAAATTCAACAAGAAGCAATAACCAGGGCTTGTTGTTCCTCCTCTTGGCCTCCGACTAGAAACGCACGCTCACGGGGATGGAACGGCAAGTGCCTGTGCCGTCCCCACACTTAGTCGCTCGTCCTACCTCTCTGCCGTGGACCAGTATTTCTTAGAATTAAAAAAAGGGCGTGTATATACTTATGCTCTGTAGTCTGTGTATATATAGCTCTAACTTCTCTCCTAAAATCATGGGTCATGTAATATTGTGGCCAGGAAAGCCCTTGTTGGCAGCTTCAGAATTTACTGGCTTTACATGTCACGGATGCAGTACCTAAGAACCTTACATTAACGAATAGAACAGGGGCGCCTGGGTGGCTCCCTTGGTTAAGAGTCTGCCTTTGGCTCAGGGTCATGATCCCAGGACCCTGGGAGTAAGCCCTGCATTGGGCTCCTGGGATCAAGCCCCGCATTGGACTTCCTGCTCAGCGGCAGTCTGCTTCTCCCTCCGCCTGCCTCTCTCTCTCACAAATAAAAATAAAATCTTAAAAAAAAAAACCAAAAACTATAGAACATCTGTGATAAACTCTTGGGAAAGTTTAGATTTCACCTTTACAAGTTTGCAAAAGAAGTTGAAATGATTTTTTCTTTCCTTTTTTTCTTTTTTTTTTGCTTGTAAAGACTCACAGTCTTTTTGGTTTCTATTTGACTCTACGCTTTTTCTAGAGATGCAAATGGTTCTAAAGAGAGGCTTGAATAGAGGTGTGTATGCTGTTCTGTTACAAATACCTGTTCTGTCTATGATACTTCTGGACCACAGCGGCTTAACTGGTTTGCCGAAGGGAGTGGAGAAAGGATAATCTCAGAAGGTCAGGGATTAACATTTCCCTACAAAGTTTTTGATAGAACGTCTAAGAGCCAGTGAAGGGGGGGAGAAATAAAACCAAATATTCTGCAGTTTGTGGATTTTTCAAAGGGTTCCTGTGTATGAAATTTCAGGTTTGTGTTTTGTATGTGCGTGTGTTTTAAACCCTGGGAGTAACCATAACAGATATTATCGTTTCTGGTTTTTCAGTGAAGGGAAGCAGGTCTGGGACACAGCTCAAGTAACTTCCCCATCATCATGGCTAGAGCCCAGATATTCTGATACACGCGCAGTGCATGGTTCACTTTGTCTTCCCAGATACCTTCCCCTTGAGCCTAGAGACCATACATTTTTAGAGTCTTTCTGCTTAAATTTCAAGGGGCAGCTGGGGAGATCAAGGTGGTCACACCAGCAGCTGTGTGGCAGATGGGGGGCAGAGAGGTCCTCGGGAACAGAGCCGGGTGGACAGGCCTTCACATCATTTATTCATTTGTCCCTGGGCGTGACACTCCTTTTTGAGAGCCTGCTTTGCTCTTCCTCTCGAGTGTTGCATGTGTGCTGAAATTCTTCCCCATGTTTCCTTGATACGGCTCTCTCCTGCTTCCCTTTCTTCTTGGCACAAGAGACCATGTCTGGCACTGAAACTCTAGAGCAAGTGATTGTTCTCCCTTCTTTCAAACAAGAAAATAAGAGGTAAAATATAGCAACATAGCACAGTCGACTGTAGGAAGAGTCTGCAAGAGGACCCCTGGTCCCAGATACGTCTTATTCTCCAATTCATACTGAATCAGGAGCATTTTCCCCATGTGTTACACATCGTTTGAAAATATTTTTTATGGTTCTGCAGCATGCTATTGTATGAATTTAGCATTGTTTATTTACGTTTTTTTCTATTTGGCTATTTGGTTTACTTTCTCATTTTTTCTGGGATGAATATCATAGGGGAAAAAATGGACTCCTTGAAGAAGGGAATTATTAAGTACATGAAGAAGTACAAATCTGGTTTAAATGCTTTGCTCTAGTCATTGCTTTGGTCATACATTGTAACAGTAACTTCAGTCAGGCAAATACATGATTAGTTTCCTGAAATAATGCCATTATGATATTAGTTTTATTTTCAGATAGGGAAACAGAATAAAGATGGGGGCATCTCGGTGGCTCAGTCAGTTAAGCGTCTGCTTTCGGCTCAGGCCATGATCTCAGGGTCCTGGGATCGAGCCCCGTATCAGGCTCCCTGCTCAATGGGGAGTCTGCTTCTCCCCCCCCTCTGCACCCCCCACCCCACTTGTGCTCTCTCTTTCACTCAAATAAAATAAAATAAAATAAAATAAAGTGTTTTCTTAGATAAGTCAGTGCCTTAATCTTACAATTGACCCTCGAACAGTGCAGGGGTTAAGGGCCCCCGCCTGCCCCTCCCCCCACAGTCAAAAGTCCACATATAACTTAACTCCCCCAACACTTAACTACTCATAGCCTACTGTTGACCAGAAGCCTTACTGATAACATATACAGTTGATTCATACATATTCTGTATATGGATTGTATACTGTATTCTTACAATAAAGTAAGCTGTAGAAAATGTTATCAAGAAAATCATAAGAGAAAATACATTTCCAGTATTGTATTTATCGAAAAAAACTGCATATCAGTGGACCCACGCAGTTCAAACTCATGTTGTTCAAGGGTCAACTGTATTTTGATTCTGTTTGGCTTGCTCAGCATGAGAGGCACAGAGTTCTACTTTAGGGCGAACTTTGAGGGAGAGGACCACTAGGTAAAAATGGAACTAGGAAGTCACATAAGTTAAAAAAAGAAAGACTATAAAGAAGGCTTCTGCCATCAGTGCAAAAGACGGTTTCTTCTTTCCCAAATCTGTGGTGGGTAAAATGTGTGAGCATACAGGAGTTTGACTTGTTGCCTTGCGCAAACTCAGTGCTCTTAGGATGAGGTCATACGTCATTAATTACCTGTCTTGTATTCTTTCCCAGGTGATAGCTCTTAGTGTTCACACTTGTGATAACTTCGGTTTCCTGAGTGCAGGAGCCCCAGGACTGCCAGTGAAGGAAGAGGAGCCAATGGCGGTTATGTAACCTTTGTGCTACTGTAAGGCAATGGGTAATTGTCTTTTTTCTTCTTAACTCCTAGTGCTTGAAACAGTACTTGCAGCTGGCAATCCGGGAAGGCTGTGGGTCCCCCATTGCTTGCCCCGACACGGTGTGCCTGAACCATGGGACCCTGCAGGAAGCGGAGGTAGGCACGCGTCCCATGACCTTCCCTCTTTCCTGTTGACGTTATTCCCTAGGGTCTTGACAAACCCATAATGTCTCTTAGAAATTACAAAAGGGTATTTGAAAAAAACAGAACAAACACATCTTCTGAACTATGGTATTTCTTCAGTTCTTCAAAGTCTGTTTCCCATTAGGTGAATAGGAAGGCACTCCAGGGCATTAAAGGACTGGTTCTGTTCTCACTGGTCTGCTAAGAGCCTGACTAAAGATGGGTGTGAATGTACAGTCATCAAAGTTCTTAACCAATGGGCCACATTTTTTCTCCCCCACAGAGTAAAAAATTGCGGTGGTGGTAGTAACGGTCTGTCATTTTGAATTGAGACATGAATAGAACATTATGTTAGAGATACTGGTAGCTTTACCAGTTTATATGGGACCATTCCTTTCGAAGTAAATACTACATACACATGAACTTGGGCTATGCCATCTTCCTTTCTGGCTTCCTTTACATCAAGCTTTCCTTATATATAGTTATAGTTATTATTATGATAGGCAGCCCACTTTTTTTTTCTTTTGCATGGAGCCCATTGTGGGGCTTGAACTCTTGACCCTGAGATAAAGACCTGAGCCAAGATCAAGAGTCAGATGCTTAAATGACTGAGCCACCTAGACGCCCCTATAATAGCTAGCTTTTAATCCAGATGTGATTGAGTATATCATAATGGGCTTATCCGCCTTATGCTTGACGGCATTCTGTCTCTACGACTATTTCTTCTGCCTTTTAAAAAATGTTTAATTATACAGGTAACACAAAATACACTTTGCATGTTAAAAATAGTTCTGGTTAGGACTCAAGTTGCCTTGGTGCTGCTGCTGTTTATGTTACAATACATGGTTCTTCATCATTCACTGTCTTATAAAATGCATGTAAGTAGAACATTCCTTCATCTTCACGGGACACCAGGCATTTAAGCTCTTTGCTCCAAATGCTTTCCCGTGTAGATCCAGCCCATGTGGTTGCCCGTGTTCCTTGCATCTGCCCCTGCTCACCGTGGCTCCTGCCTGTCTTCTCACTGCTTCCAAATGAGCTCAGCGGTGACTTTGCCCCTTAACTTTTATTAATCAGCAATAGCTTCATTAGCAAAGCATTTAATGCCCAATCCAAGTACTGTTTGCTTCTGGAAGAAAACAGTAGAAAAGGCACCTTGGCTTCCATGTCACGCAAGCTGGTGGGAGGCTGGGGGCCCTGGAGAAGTAAAACTTGCCCTCCTGGCATCATCTGGTAGTTGCAGCTGGTGGTGGGCTTTTCTCATGTACCTGATCGGGGAATCTTGTCCCGTATGGGATTACAAGAGGTGGGAGGCAGACTCTTTGTTCTGAGAGCATTACTTCGGGCAAGGCCCTGGGCGTTCGTAGCCCTGTTAAAAAGGTGATGACTACTGGAGCCGGTCCCTTACCGTGTTAGGGAAGTAGCAGGCCCTCCCCCGATGGGGGAGCCTGAGCCATTTGTCTGGGCCCTGTAAAATTTGAGTGGTGAGTGCATGCCTACCATCACATGGTCTGAGAAATTGAACTTCTTCCCTCTGCCAGCTGGCAGTGGAGGGCAGAGAACAGCTTCTCAGCAACCAGTTCTCCTTCCAAGTCCTGGGACGCTGAAATGACCAGCCTGCATCTTGCTGCTAGAGCCCCCCGCCCCCACATGCCCCAGAGCAAGGATGGGTGCAACTGCTTGTGCCAAGAATGGGGGCTCCAGAATTTCTACAGGAGGGGGTTTAGGCTGCTGCGGAGGACTAGGAGAGAGGAAGGGGGTGGGTGGAGTACTAAGGAATTTGAAGCTACATTTGCAAAATAAATACAGATTTTAACTCACGTTGCATGTTTATGAGTGTGGCTTTGGTAAAGGCTGCTGGAATTCTAGAGAGCCACGTGCTCCCGTGCTCCCTGCAAATGATCCTTCCGCACAGCCCCTTCCACCCCCTTGCTGTAGCCTCTTGTCACACTCTTCCTTCCCTTTCTTCAGCACAGTGTGAGGCGGGGCAGAGGGAAGATAAGGATGCCCCAGCCAGCAGCCAGATTCCTCTTGCTGTGGTTTAAAGATCTGAACGGCAAGGGACCAAGTATGTCTGTCACAACCTTTGGCTGTGAAGTTTATTAGCCGCACAAGAGTCGAACCTTGGGGTGGCGAAGGATAAAGGCCTCGGCTCTGCCAGCATTAATATTTTTAGGGTTCCAGTTGAATTTTGCTTTGGAATGTATTTAAAGCTCTGCTTTAAAACTGCATATAAGTGGAGAATACTGTTTCTGTTTCTAAGCTGCTTCCTCAACTAAAGGCAACTATAAGAAGTGCAAACAGCAGTGGGTTAAATGTGTCACATGGGTGGGCACACAGGCAAATCCCTTTTACCCATGGAGGAGCCAAGGGAGAAGGGCAGAGGATGCTGTGTCCTGAAGCCTCTGGAGAACAAGTGAGAAAGGAACAGCGAAAGGAGAACGGTGAGAACAATTCCTGCCCTGGCACGCCAGCTCCCGCCATCTTTTCCACTTCCCAGGAGGGCCCTGCTTTCTGGCTCTCAGACAGTGATGCCCTCTGTTTTTCTCCAGCAGGTTTCAATGTCTAGTATGGAGAGAAGGAGACGTGAGTGTGGTTAGTCCACTCAAGTGATGAATGGGAGGATGTCAGGAAGTGCAGTTCTTCTTTTCTGGGTTGACACAGGAAACCCGAGTCGCTTTTGTATTAGCTTGATAAGGCTCTTAGCCATACGGCTAGGACTGTTTCTCTTGCCCGGATTTTTGCAAGTCATAGCACCTCAAAAAGTGCCAAAGCTTTGACGTGCTCTAATGATCTCCTCGTGGGCAAGTCCATCTTCAAATACACTGATCTCTTGTATTCTTTGTTTGGTCTGTCTCAATGTTTTAAAGCAACAGTAGCAGGAGTATGGTTTAAAGGGCCAAACCCAAGTGAAGACTAGGCTTTTCTTTCTTCTTTTTCTCTTAGATCCTGGCTTTCTAGACCTTGATGAGTGGTACTTGCATGAAGCCAATTCCTAACTTCAGTGTTTTAGTCATTTCATTTTCGTAACTAAAAAGATAATATATATTATAATCTTTTATATAGGGGCGACTGGGTGGCTCAGTTGGTTAAGCTCAGGTCATAATCGCAGGGTCCTGGGATTGAGCCCCGCATCCGACTCCTTGCTCCACGGGGAGCCTGCTTCTCCCTCTCTCTTTGCCCCTCCCCCTCCACTCATGCTCTGTCTCTCGTTTTCTGTCTCTCGCTCAAATAAATAAATAAAGTCTTTAAAAAAATAATCCTTTATATACATATTGTATTTTATATATAAGATATTGACCAACTGTCAGTATTATGGGAACACACCACTTTCAGGATAAATGCTTCTCTGGCAGCCAGGCTCTACTCACCACCCCCCACACCCGCCATTTCCTTCTTTAGTTTTTGTAGGGCTAGTGTCAATGTAGGTGGTGATGCCTGCTCAGATATTATGATCATAGTTAATATAGCTAACAGAGGTACCTCACTTTTCATTTCTCCTCCGTTGTGAATGTTGGATGTATCCAATTCACCATCATGTATAACAGTTACAGCCCCACACGTATGTGTATTCTGAGTGCCCTGCTTATCCTGTGACATAGTTGGAGTGGAATGGAAAATCGAAGACTTGCAGTAAAGTAGGAACTGATTATTTAATAAGTATCCTCCGGTTCATTTTTACCAGAAAAACAACAACAACAACAACAACAACAACCACCTGGAGTGCAATTATGAGCAATTAGTAGCTTTTTGTTATTATTCTGATGTTACTACTCTTATTCTATTAAAATTAAACTGAGTTTATTTTCTCTTTGGATTAAATTTTCTTTCTTTTTGGAAAGAATTTCTAGAATGATGAAGATGAGAAAAAGTGGTCTTTCATGCTTGGATTGGAGGAGAGAGAAATTTTGTTTAACAGGCAGATTAAAATAAAGTTCAAAGGAGAAATAGCAATAAAAAATCACTTTAAATCAAGATAAGAATTTCTTAGATCTGATGGAAGTGGTCTCTTGATAGTTGAGAAGATACTTGGAAATTTTTGTTTTTACAGCTTGAATGTGGATCTGGTTATTAATAGATTAGAAACCACTGAGTACAATAAATAAATAAATGAATAATAAATAAATAATAATAAAATGGGGGATAAGGGACAGGTTGTTTTTTTTTTTTTTTTAAAGATTTTATTTATTTGAGAGTGAGGGAGAGAGAGAGAGAGATCACGAGCAGCGGGAAAGGGTAGAGGGAGAAGCAGACTCCCAGCTGAGCAGGAAGCCCGATGTGGGACCTGATCCTAGGACCCTGGGATCATGACCTGAGCTGAAGGCAGATGCTTAACTGACTGAGCCACCTAGGCACCCGGGAGAGCTCTTTCTTACAGTAGAATTCTAATTAACAAATACAGAATGAATGATGGAAACAAAATCATCATTAAGCAAATACCACAGTAATAACTATTGTAAGGAAGAATTATGAATAGATAGAACAATTAGTGGAGCAAAGGTATGATGAGAAACAGAATATTTGCAGAATCTCAAAATGTATTTCTACTAGAACAAGATACTTGCTGATTACGAAGGGTGGAGAAATTTGGTAAACACCACCGTAACCAAGTTAAAAAGTCAACATTACCAGTAACGAGATGGGTTAACCTCATGTACTTCCTTGATGGCTCAACATCACTTCTGTGATATTCTTGCCAAAACTGCACAGCCTCAACCTAATCATGAGAAACCATCAGACGAACCCAAATCGGAGAACACTGCAGGACATAGCTAGCCTGGACTCTTCAAACAGGTCAAGGTCATGTCATGAAAGGCAAAGACAAACTGAGTAACTGCCACAGATTGGAGAAGGCTAAGGAGACATAGGCAACTAAATGCAAGGAGGTATCTTAAATTGGATCTTGGACTGAAAAGAAAAAAAGACATAAGTGGGATAATTTTTAAGCTTGGAATAAGGCTCTCAGATAGTTTGTCTTATATCAATGTAAATTTCATTATTTTAATTCTTACCTACGGTTATGTAAGGTGTTAACAGTAGGCGAAGCTGGGGAGAATGGGATTTAGGAACTCCACCTAAGTTTTATAATTCTTTGTCAGCCTAAAATCATTTCAAAATAAAAAAGTTAAAAAGGAACGTTCTGATACGATTTTGAACAATTTGGAATTTCTTTGTTGGCAGGGAGAGGATAGTTATAATATCACAAGTCACCTCTATATAATCTCTTTTGTTGGAATTTCAGTTTTGCAATCAGTTTGAGAGTCTTTGTGATTGTTTCAGGTTTTGTCTTGTTTTGCTTTTTAAAGCGGGAGCCCCTTTTTTTTTAATGATTTTTTTTTATTATATTATGTTGGTCACCATACAGTACATCCCCGGATACCGATGCAAATTAAAGCAGGAGCCCTTTAACCTGTGATTTGATTGAACCTTCAGTAATCATCCTAACACATTTATTTCAGGTTTATAATTATAAAAGACCTTGAGCAATAGTGACTTAGTTCCAAATGGCAGTGGAACCAGGAATTTAATACTTTGGATGATTTTTTTTTTTTTAACATGGTCCAGCTTTCTTTGATCTAAAGCCATGGGTATAACAGAAACATTTCAGAGAACTAGTCTAATCTGTAAAAGCCAACAAATGGTAAGATCAAGGGGTCAATTCTTCTTTTTTTTTCCCCCAAGGAGTAGATTAAAAAAAAAAAAACCAAAACACCTTATGTGTCTTATTGCCTTCTGGGTAATTTAAGTTCTTTGAGAGCAACTTCTCTGCCCCCTCTCCTTATCTGTCTCCTCAGGTGTCCAGCCACTGATGTATCCTTAGTGCGTTGTCAAACAGAATACCAAGAAGATGCAAATCTAAGTGGTGGGGTCTGGGAAGAGAACGGTGGTGATGGAACTTTTTTTTTTAATCACCGATTTCAATAGAAAAAAATTGATTTACCTTATTGTCTTAATTCCATAAAGAATCTCTGATCTATAAAAAATAATAAATAGGCGATTCAAAGTAGAATAAGTGACCAAAAAAATTAGAGACCTCTGACTTTCCTGTTGGCAGTAATGTGTTCTCTGATGAAATGTATCTTTCTAATTTAAAATTAAACATCCATCTCTACTGTTGTTGACTTTTTACTGCCTTAATTTGTGTCACTTTTCTCATTAGCATTTCATCTGCGTCTAAAGTACTTTATCTCCTGTTTGCTTTGTCTTCCATCAACTGTATTTGACTTAGCTGTTACATATATTGTATGTCATTGAAAAAAATCAGAATTTTTAGGAATTGACTTTGAGGGGTTTGAAGACGTTCTTCATCAGTCCGTAACTATTTTAGATGGGGGCAGGTAGAGTACAGGACTGTCCCATAGACTCAAAGGCCTTTTTTTGGGGGGTGGGTGTTAAAAATAGATGTACAGACTTTCACTGGGGTCTCTTGGACCCGGATGACATCATCTCCAAGTCACCTTGGCCCAAAAGTTGAAGTAGTTAGATTATTTGTTCTCTACCTACAGTGAAGC
This sequence comes from Ailuropoda melanoleuca, assembly GCF_002007445.2. NCBI lineage: Eukaryota > Metazoa > Chordata > Mammalia > Carnivora > Ursidae > Ailuropoda > Ailuropoda melanoleuca. Next base: position 8,708,306 of record NC_048222.1, on the reverse strand, counting down.
AATGACTAAGTTGGGAATTGCATTCAGATTCCTTAATGCCTCCCATCCCTTTGGTTACCTGTGTCTTCTGTTTCCAACTCAGAATTTTTTTTTTTTTAAGATTTTATTTGACAGAGAGAGAGACAGCCAGCGAGAGAGGGAACACAAGCAGGGGGAGTGGGAGAGAAAGAAGCAGGCTCCCAGTGGAGGAGCCTGAGCTGGGGCTCGATCCCAGTACTCTGGGATCACGCCCTGAGCCGAAGGCAGACGCTTAACGACTGAGCCACCCAGGCACCCCCAGAATTTTTTTTGAGACACCTTTGTCTTTCAGGAAAGATGTCCAGGTGGCATGATAACAGATGAAACAAAACTGGCTTTCAATGTTATAAAAGTCTAACCACACTTTTTAAAAAAGTATGGTACAACACACATCATATAAAATTAACCATAATTTTTTTTAGTGATTGCTTGGGAGCTTTATTTAAGGTGCCAGATGAAAATGCAACCTTTTCCTCCCAGCTGAAGAAAAATGTTATAATTAAATTTAATTTATGTTTTACCATACTTGGAATGGAGAAGACTGAACTTGCCTATTTTGCAGTCCTTCATACATTTTAGCTGACTTCGTTTAATTCATTTGCAAAATAAACGAATTGAATTTTTTTTTGTGAGGAGGAGGATTTGATTTTAAATACCTTTTAAAATGTACTATATTTGTTAAGTACAATTTTTAATTGCCTCGTTTTTTTTACTCTTGTTTTCTTAAAGCAGACTTCCTTTCATTTCTTACAGGAACTTCCGTCTAGATATATTTTATACCAAAGAATGTGTAATGCTTTCGAGTCAGAATTGCCAAGGCTACGACTGTGTCTTGTATCAACTTGTTAAATGTTTAGAAGCCTAATATCAAATCCTTGGGTCTTGTCAGTTATAAATCTTTTAAGCAACATCAATATATTTGACATCAATGGAACTATTATTTTTAGAATGCCAGTTTAAGAGCAGTTAGCTTTTCCTGCATCTGACTTTGAAATGCAATTTAAAAGGATTAATCCGAAATGTCATTTGGTTAGGTCTGAATCACTGCCATTTACCAGCAAACCTTTGGTTCCTATCGCCATCTGCAATGGAAATAGGAGTCAAGCCACAAGAAATGTCTTTAGCATTTCTTTTCTACCAGGACTTGGATGGCAACGAGGGACAACCAAGCACCCCGTGAAGTGATTTTTTTTGTTTGAAGAAATGATGTTCATACTGCTCAGAAGGTTCTATTCCCAAGGAGACTAATGAGGTTTTCATCATTCCTGAGGCACTATCTACCTGACCTTAGTTTTTAAGGGTTCTGAGGCTAGACCTATAATCTTTCCAACATTTCTTAAATGAACGTGGAGTGATAATGAGCATTGGTTGTATATATATGCTAATAATTGGGGAAGTCTAAAAGTTTGGTTGTCTGGTCTTCGTAGCTGCTGAGGGTAAGAAGGGAATTTGACCAAGGAGTCCTGTCAGGGGTGCTTTGAGCAGGAACTCCTAGCTGTGGCAGAGGACTGGGGCTGCTGTAGGAATTGCTGCTTGTCTTACCACATGACCGTGGAGAGAAAAAGAAGTTCTCGAACCACTGGCATAAAGTAAGCCGGGCAAGAAGGAGAGGTCCTAGACGGCTGGAACTCCGGCCTCCAGTGAGGACAGAGACCTCATCTTGTTAATATCTCTGGTTTCAGATTGCCTGCCTGGTTCCTGTGGATCAGTTTCAGCTTTACCAGCGGTTAAAATTTGAACGAGGTATGTATGCCCTCTTCTTTCTGTCCCCATGGTGAGTTGTGGCTTTCCATGTGTCATCTTCACACTAACCTCCATAGAAGGTTAAGGAGGCTGTGGGTTGTCAACAAAGCCACAAGGGCACTCCGAAAGGGGAAAAGCTGTAATTGCAACGTAACATTTCAGCTTTCTCAGCCACAGGCAGAAAAAAATGCAGACTAGCAGGAAATAGAAGCTTCCTTATGTTGGCTGTTTGTATATTTTTAATTTGGCTCATGTGAGAGAAGTTCTGCAAAAGTTGGATAGTTTTACAAAAGAGTATGTTCCTTAAAATGCATTTTACCACCAGCTTTCCCACTCCTGAAGATCACTTCAGAAACTTCATCGACCCAAACATTATTACTGCTGCTTGTAATATTCCCCATTTGTTCTTTTGATACTGTAATGTAATCCTAGTGATGGCTGCGTGTGTCATTCTGGTGTGATTTACAATCCATTGGGCTCACTTTCTTTCTGACTTTGGCCGTGGGGTAATTTATATAGCTTTTCTATTTGTACTGCCTTTTTATCTGTAAGATTTATTTATTTTTTGCTCCTTTTGGTTTCTCATAGATCTTTTTTAAGGCACCCTTTCCCTCCTGTCACACTCTGTACATTCTTGAACTAAATGGTCTATTTTTCTTTTTTCTTTTTTTAAGATGTATTTTAGAGAGAAAGAGAAAGAAAGGGGAGGAGGGGTAGAGGGAGAGGGAGAAGCAGACTCCTTGCTGAGTGCAGAGTCTGATGCAGGGCTCCATGCCAGAACCCTGAGATCATGACCTGAGCTGAAACAAAGGGTTGGGCGCTTAACCAACTGAGCCCCCCAGTTCTGTTTTTCTATATCTGAGAAATAGGAGAAAATTGTTCCCCTAGAACACATAGTCTCCTTGAGTATATAAAATAAATTCTCATCTAGCATGAGCATTCAGTTTTCTGATTCCTAACTTTTAAATCTGGGGTAGTAAAATCTAAGAGGTAAGATGGGGGAAAGAAGAACATTTCTCTCTCAGGTGCGAGTCTTTCACAGGTGGTCTTGCATATCTTTGCTTTTATGCATTATAAATTGATTAAGTAGTTTGACTCATACATAGAATGTATTTTTTTCTCACAAGCTCTAGGCAGATGTCCCAATACAGATCCCATGAATTGACCATGGATTTTATTATTCCTATTTTATAGATGGAGAAAGTGACAATCGGAGAGGTTGAGACCTGCCTAGCACCACATAGACTGTGTCTAAGCTTCTCCACCTATAGGAACAATTCTGTATTTTTTTTATTAGGGTAACATCTATCTAAAACATAAAACTTACCATTTCACCCATTTTAGGTATATAATTCAGTGGCATTAAGAACATACAGTGTTGTGCAACCATCACTACCATCTAGTTATCACACCAAGCAGAAACTATAATTAAATAATAACTTTAAATAATAACTTCCCATTTCCCTTTTTGTCCCCAGCCCCTGGTAACTTCTCCTCTGCTTACTGTTCTGTAAATTTGCCTGGTGTAGATAATTCATGTAGGTGGAATCATACAATATTTTCCTTTTATGTCTCGCTTATTTCACTTAGTGTAATGTTTTGAAGGTTCATACATGTCGTGGCACGTATCGGGACTTCATTTCTTTTTATGGTCGAAGAATAATATCCATTGTGTGGATACACCACATTTTGTTTAACTATTCATCTGTTGAAGGACACTCGTTTCTACGTTTTGTCTATTGTAAATACTGTTGCAATGAACATTGGGTTTTGAGTATCTTTTTGAGTCCTTGCTTTCAGTTCTTTTGGGCATATATTTAGGAGTGGAATTGCTGGGTCAGATGGTAATTCTATGTGTAGTGTTCGAGGAACTGCCAATTAGACATTTTTACTATTGTAAAATATGGAAGTAGATTACATTTGGAAGTCTGTTAAGTCTGGTGCCCATTTGGTTCAATTCCCTCATTTTATAGGAAAGGAAACCAAGGTCCAGAGACATTTTGATCTGAGGTGATTCTGGAAGGCAATTTGTAATTCTTCAGTGTGTCAATTCGTACACTTCTTCATTATCATCCATAATAAAGAATTATTAGAAAATAGGCATGCCAAGTAGGAGTAATTTTAAATTAATGCAGGGTTACATAATGAAATTTACTTGACTGGCATAGTCTTCATCTAAATTGTATGCCTCATTGATACTCGGTCTCAAACCCAAGACTTATCAAGTAGGTGACTTTGAGGTCTGTGCCACGAAAGTTGTTGTTGTTGTTTTAAAGATTTTATTTATTTAAGAGAGAGAATGAGAGAGCATGAGCAGGGGGCAGGGAGGGGGAGAAGCAGCCTCCCCACTGAGCAGGGAGCCTGATGCAGGGCTCGATCCCAGGATCCCAAGACCCCAAGATCATGACCTGAGCCTAAGGCAGATGCTTAACCAACTAAGCCACCCAGGCGCCCCTGCCCTGAAAGTATTCTATGTGGAACTGTTTGGAATGGGATCTTGGGATGCTTTAAATACTAATGTTGTGAATGAGCTACATGACTTAACTGGTGGAAAGTAAAACTCACTGGCTGGGCTCTCAGATAGAGTGGTAGAGATTGTGGCGGCTCTGGAAAAATGCAGAATCAGATCAGTGGCAGCCTTGCATCTGAATTATAAAAATTTTCATTAGTTTTGCCCAATTCTTACTGCCTACCAAGTTCGCAGTTTTTAGTGTGTCATCCTGTATTTTAATTGTCCTCTGCTTTATGTTACATATATGGTTAGCTTGCCTTTTATAGCTTTGTTTTCATCTAACTCTTCATGGGGAAAAAATATTTTGAACAGGAATGAGCCTAAATCATCCCTGTTTACATAAAGTGGAGAAACGGCATTTGGCATCGATCGGTTATTCTATGAATCCGCTCTCCTTCCATCTGTGACTTTCCGTTGGCTACTCCCGTGTTTGTGGCTTTCCCTTTCTGTGTCAGCCTTCCAATATTAACAACGAAGAGAATACTAAGTTTGGCATGTGTTAGTGATCACTGCTGTACTTTCTACTGGTTTTCAAAGCACATGCCTGGTGATTAACGTTAGAATTTTGCTTTTCTCTTGAGTCTGCTTGCCCAGAATCTACTTTTTCAAAATAGTTTGGATTTTTGGGTTTGTTTTTTTTTTAAATTGGGTTAAGATTTTCCATCTCTAGTCCTTAAGCACTTTCCCTATTTTTTGTGACCCTGTTTTACTTATTATAATTACAAAGTGCTTCTGTTTTTGGTAGGCTAACCTGTCTGTTCTTGGATATGTGTATTTATCATATAGTGGCTGGAAACTCTTACAAATGGTTCGAGTGTCACAGTGTTCTCCTTTGGAAAAAAGTGCAGTAAAATAGGAGTCCATTTCCGGTTATCTGTTAATCCTACTGCATGCGCTCATGTCTGCTGTATCTACTTTTTTGTGGACCGAGTATCTGTTGTGTGGCAGGTGCACTTCCAGACTCTGCCGTAAGCCCAGCTCCATCTTTCTCTGAAAGCCGTCTGTTCTCAGCATTTGTCACCACCTCCTCTCACTGTGAGTCTCAAGAATTATGATGTGGCTCTTTGAGTTTCATCTCGCACCTTTATTTGTCCTGGTGAAATGCTCCTAGCCCTCCTTTTGTATCTAATCATTGAAGGTTTTATCTCACCAGAGCTCTGTGTGTGGTTGTTTGGTTTCTCTTGGTGTTTTTCTTTTTAGGGCTGTGGGATACTTGAATGATCTTACTGTCAGTTCGGTTTAATTTTTTAACACCTCCCATTTCTCATTAGGTATCTTCCTTTACAAAGTTTCTGATCACAAGCCCATTCATATCGTGCGTGTGTACGTGCATGTGTGTGAGCGCGCGCCCGTTCTCTTTTTAGCCTACTTTTCTGGTGTTTTGTGGTAAATGTGTGACTAAGTCTAGGGTTCACTTATGAAGCTATTCTGTGCTTCTGGGTGCTAACATTTTCTCCTCAGCTTCCTCCTTCCTCTCCTTTACCATCAACTCTTTCTTGTGGGTCAGTTCTAAATCTAAAACAGCACCCTTTAGACGTTTCGGCTAGAAAACTAAAGTATCTGCAAGAAAAGACATTTATCATTGAATAGGGTGACATTTCTAAAAGGGACCCGAGTAAGAGGCACAGTGTGAAGTGTTTGCCTCTGCCTGTGTCCCCTTCATTTCCTCATCTATACAAGGGGGATAAGAATGGAAGTCTTAGGCTAGCGCTGTTGTAAGGAGTGAGTTAATATTGTGTGTCTGTCACCGTGTGCACTCAATAAATTATTACTGTCGTTGTTGTCGTTGTTTTTGTTATTCACCACTACCACCATCCCATCTTACCTTTATCCCTGTTTTCTAAGCTAAATGAAGAAGGCATCTTCTAGAATCCAGATCATACCTCAACCGAGCGTATAACACAATAATTCCACTTTTGTTCCCTTTTCATCTTAATCCGTATCTTTTTCAGCATATTTCTATTCTTATTGTGCTAGATTCTAAAGTGTTGTATGGCACCATGATAACGAAAGCTAATTCCTTACCCTGCCTGCTATATCCGGTTCCCTCATGCTCTTACTTGAAGCATAAATCCACTTTCTCTGACCACCTCCAAGGAGATCATGACTTGCTGACCTGTAGCATTCAAAGTGGCTGCTTTAAAGAGAAAAGGTTCCCATGCTAATAGTGGAAATGGAAATCTATTTAATAACATGATTATGTTTTTACATAGAGAATGGTATTCTAGGAGGGAAAAAGGCCCAGTCCCAGCATATACTTACTCACCATGAGTAAAGCAAACTCCTAACTTCCACGGGTTGTCACATAACAGCGTTAAGACTAGATAAACTCAGAAGTTGTTTCCAGGTTTGAAATTCTGTGCTTCTCCTCCGCAATCTTGATGGCAGCCCCTCGGCTCTTGGCCACATCTATTTGAATTTATTTGCTATGGCAGTTGTTAATTCTGATCCGTGTAGTTTAATTGCATTTTAACGATCTACAGAAGACCTTTGTTCTTTGAGATAGCAGAAAGCAAATTAACTTTGGCATAATTAAAAACGCAGTGGGTCGTAAATGTTAAAACAGTTTGTTTTATTTCAGCTGATAATTAGCTTGAATGTATCGTGTTTCCCACAATAAGAAATCATGGGATATCTTTTTTGGCACAGTTTCATGATGGCAGAGAATGGCAGAAAACCCACTCATGTTAGTTAAGAGAATTTACAATAGAATAAAAAGCAAACTCTACATACCTAATGCCAATAATTTCAGGTGGGGAAACCAAGGGTCTTGAGATCAGTTTTTGAAATCTGAAGGCAATCACTGGGGTCAGACATGGTCCTTGGGTCTCATGGCAGTTTTATTTTCTTAGAATATTTCTATTTCTCAATAATTGTCAGAATACAGAAGTAGAAATAGCTTTAAATAGCGTTTCCTGCCTTGCATAATATATATGAGCAAGCAGTCTTAAACAGTCAAAATCAGTTTTAATTTTCATAAGTAAATTCTGGTTGAAGTTTGTGAATTCGTCTGTCTCTGATGTAAGTACATTACATTTACTCACTGCTAAATCATGCTTATGTTAAAGTGTGGGGGCACCACTGGGAATGATTTACACAGGCACCCCCGTCCCCCGGTTTCTCTTTTTCTAAATTCCCGAACTTACCCCATCTCAGAGCTACATGAAGCTTTCCTCACTGCTGATGCGGAAGAAATTAGTTGAATATGCATGAGTTCATTTTCCACCAACTTTGGAATAGAAATTTGAAGGGGGAAGAAGCTAAACCTTAAACTTTTGGGATAATTGTGCATTTTGTTTATCTACCTAATAATTCTGTTTCTGAGACCAAGAGCCAGGAGTTAGAACTGAATTCACAGTAATAGTACTAAAAAGTGTACCTTTTTTACCCGTACCTGTACAGGGTTAATATAAAATTTTAAAACACTTTGTATTACTATACAGCAGCCCCCCCCCCCACTGCCTTCTGACTCCTCTCAGCTCGTTGGGGTAGAATCAAGAATGAGGAGAGGAAGCCTTTGTTCATGGACAGTGATCTGGCTTCCACCTGGCATCCATCAGTTGGTTCTTCCTTGGTGTTGGTTTAGGACTGCTAATATCTGATGCCCCTTCAATGTTGTTTTTTGTTTTCTGCTAATCTGGTCTCTAGGTTCCGTTTGTGGTACTCTCTGTTACCTGACAGATATAAAGTAAAATTGTGCTCTTGATGGCATATTGAAATTCTAGTAATTCTTAAAAAATAAAATGCCTCGGGGCACCTGGGTGGCTCAGTCGTTAAGCACCTGCCTTTGGTTCAGGGTGTGATCCCAGGGTCCTGGGACTGAGCCCCACATCGGGCTCCTGGCTCTGCTGGGAGCCTGCTTCTTCCTCTCCCACTCCCCCTGCTTGTGTTCCCTCTCTTGCTGGCTGTCTCTCTCTCTGTCAAATAAATAAATAAAATCTTTTAAAAAAATAAAATAAAATCTCTCTTTTAGCTTCAATGGACATTGCCTTGTAGCTGCTCTTCTAGGAGCTGGGCTGACGAGCAATGTGAAGGGCAGATGTTGTGCTCTTCAGTATAATCTGGCCAGACTTACATGGGTGGATCCCTGTTCTTCTGGGGGATGCTCTTCTCCAAGAGACTCCAGGATGCCCTATACAAAAATCTCCCTGACTAGTTGTTTCTATTCCTGGGAAATATCTGAATGCAGGCCTGAGCAATATAGAGCCTTGCTGGGTATGCCGTCTTTTCTTTTATTACCATTGGGAATTGATCTACAAGATACCATCTCTTACACTTCTGTTATGTTGCTTCATTCATTTATTCAACAAATACTATATCCCAGGAAGCTTTCTAGATCAGTGGTTGTCAACTTGAGATGACTGCATCCAGCTACATCTCTACTAGGAAATCTTGACAGTTTCACCTTCAAGGTATGCTCCAAATTGTCAGTACTTCCACTTCTAACGTATAATCAGTTATCATCTTGGACTAGATCACTAAAATAGCCTCCTAATAGGTCTGTCTGTTGCCACTTTGTTCCGCCACCATCCATTCTCCCTACAGTAGCCAGAGCAATCTTCTAAGAACAGTAATCCTGTCACAGGTCTCCCCTAATCAAGATGGCACTCCCCCGTCTTCCTTTGCGCTGCCCTGGAGGTGACAGCCATCTTCTATTCGGCATATTGGCCACCCTCAGACCTCTGGCAAAGCCCAAGATTGTTAAAAAAAAGGACCAAGAGGTTCATCTGGCACCAGTCAGACTGATATGTCAAAATTAAGAGCAATTGTTGGAAACCCAGTAGGGTGCACAGAAGAATCAAGGGCCAGATCTTGATGCCTAACATTGGTTATGGGAGCAACAAGAGAACAAAGCACGTGCTGTCCAGTGGCTTTCAGAAATTCTTAGTCCACAACATCAAAGAGCTTGAAGAGCTGCTGATGTGCAGTAAATCCTATGCAGAGATTGCTCAAAATGTCTCCTTTAAGAACCGCAAAACCGTCGTGGAAAGGGCAGTCCAGCCAACCATCAGGGTCAACAATCCCAATGCCAGGCTGCATAGCAAAGAAAATGAATAGACAGCTTCTGTGTACACTGTATCTGTGTTAATAGAACTAACAAAAAAAATGGCGCTCCCCACCAGTGACTTCCCATCATGCTTAGGCCTTATCATCATCATCTGTGATCAGGCGCTTGATGACTAGTCCTACATTATGTCCTCTGACTCTTCCCTTTGCTCACTTAGCTCCTTGTAAAATTTCACTGCCTTATTACTTCACTGCCTTATTACATGTATAAATCTCTTCTTTTGCGTCATTTGGATATAAGTTGGAAGTCTTTCAGGTCAAAGCCATGTGTAGATTGGCTGCTTATTCATGGTTCTAACCTATCAACTTAAATGTGTTTTTAAAAAATGCACAGCTATAAATAACTCTCAGAAGCAGAAGTAATGTTTGCTCGGTGTCATCTGGTTGGTTCACAAATGTAACAGCCCCAGAGGCTTATCTCCAGCAATTCTAACCAAATTAATAGTCATCCAGTTGAAAAAGCAGAAAGTGTGCTTTTGAGTAGAGAGGTCTCTGTCATGAATCAAAAATAAAGGCGGCAGACGAAAAAAACAAATTATATTCTTTGTATGTTCAGGCCCAGAGGCACCAATATACCTTTTCTTTGCATTCAAAAACGTCCTCCATGAATTTCTATAGAAGGCTTGTGTGTGCTGTTTGCCTGCAAGGGATAAATCTCTTTAATCCTATCTCCATCTCCAGTTAGAGAAATTAAGTCACTACTCTTCTGAATCTTCTGTTAACTCCTTGTTAACTTACTTAGCTCTTTATGTTAACATAGAAATAAATATAAAGCTGAGGGCACTGTCAGGAATTTGGTTAGATCTGTCTTTTTGCCCCAGAATAGTTTACTCTGCCCGTAATGGTTTATTAAGAAGACAATAGCACACCTTTGGCAAGTATCTTTTACATAACCAGAACAGTATTTCAAAGCTGTAGGACAAGCTCAGGTACTTGTGTAAAGAATGTCTGTGCCCCAAAGCAAACATTATAGAAACACATGATATTGTATTGCTACTGTGGGTGCTTCCTGTATCGACTGACATTTCTCCAAGCTTTAATCATGTCAGATTCTAACTAGCAGTGCTTTCTTTTTATTTAAATTATTTAAAAGAGTGGCTGACGATCCAGCAATTGCAGTATGAAGTATTTACCCAAAGGATACAAAAATAGACTTGAAGGGACACATGCATCCCGAGGTTTATAGCAATATTATCAACAATAGCCAAGTTATGGAAAGAGCCCAAATGGCCATTGACAGATGAATGGATAAAGAAGATGAGGTATATATGTACCATGGAAGATGACTCAACTACAAAAAAGAATGAAGTCTTGCCATTTGCAACAACATGGATGGAGCTAGAGAGTATTATGCTAAGTAAAGTAAGTCAGTCAGAAAAAGATAAATACCATGTGATTTCACTGATATGTGGAATTGAAGAAACAAAACAGATGAACATGAGGGGAAAAAGAGGCATACCAGGAAACAGACTCTTAACTATAGGGAACAAACTGAGGGTTACTGAAGGGGAGGCGGATGGGGGAATGGGTTAAATGGGTGATGAGGACTTGGGAGGGCACTTGTTAGGATGAGCACTGAGTGTTTTATGTAAGTGATGAATCACTAAATTCTACACCTCCGACTAATATTACACTGTACGTTAACTAACTGGAATTTAAATAAAAAATTAAAAACAAAAGAGTGGCTGTTTGAGAGAAGTAATTGGTTTAAATTAGTAGATATCTGTCCTCTGTTTTCTCCCATGACTGTCTGTATTTATAATAGAAAAAATTTTGACCTGCTGGGTGGACAGGAATGTACTGAGGACATCCCATCTGACTGGCGCCGTGAGGGGTGCTTGGAACTCTGATAGGGAGATCCAGAAATACTTACTTAAGACATGCCATGGTTCTAAGTGGAAGAAACAGCCTGCCTGTCCTCTAGGGTAGCTCTTAGTGGAGTTGAAGATCCCAGACAGAGGTACAAAAAGCAATGAATGAAAAATAAACGAGAATATAATCAAATACCAAATACTCTTTAGAAGAATAAGATATGCACCCATCGGAGACACAAGAGGTTACTTCTGGTGTAAGTACCTGTCTGTGTGTAGGATGTTCAGGAAGGAGAAAAGGCTGGCCAGCAAATATGGCTAAAAGAAATGTCACTGCTGTAGTTTCAATTTCTTTTCTTCTTGCGCTAAGCTTTGTTCTTCGGTTGCCCGCTCTGCCCCCACCCCCTGACTGTGCTGAAGTAGGCTTTATATATTTAAGAATTTGCTCTCAGTTTGGACAGTGTTCAGTGTTGTGTTGGTAAATGGATTTGGGGGGGTAGGGAGGCTCTGATTTATAGTGTTTGCCAATTTCTGTGGTGTAAATGCTCTCGTCGTGGCTGATTTCTCAAGTGGGTGATTCATGTGATGTCACTGAAGGCGGAGGTGGGACGCAGTGGCGTAGGCTGTTGGCTCTTGGCAAGACCCCACTTTAGGAGGTGACTGCCAATGTTCTTGCTCACTGTCTTCTTATGTACAGAATCTTTATTCCAATATCTGGAAGGAGACTGTTCTTTCCCTTTTATACCTTCCACACTCTGGCTGCCTACAGAGTTGCTATTCCAGGGACTGTTTTTTGTTTTTTAATCTCTGTTTATGTGGTACTTTAGCTCTTTTGAACTTAATCTCTTTGTGTTTTATCTCAGTGTGTGTTGTCTGCTTTATACTGTGATTAGGAACGACCAGTTTTACTTCCTGAGTTTAGAGCTGATTAAAAGGGGAAACTTCATTATGGATACTTGGATAAGAAAAGCATTAAATATTTCTGTATTAAAAAAAACTTTATATTAAACATTCCTTACCTCCACCCCTAAGAGCTTCTCACAGACAGTAATAATTTCATTTATGTTATCTTGCGGGGTGCTCTGTTATTACTTTGCTTGGTTTTTTTTGTTTTTGTTTTTTTTTCACATTTTATTAATTTTAAACATCTCTTGTCCTTCTCACACTGAGATTTCTGAGAAGCAAACCTCTATTTTCATCTCTGTAAGCCCAAGGTCTCTAAAAAGTCTCTGAAGTTGATCATTTGTTGAATGAACAATGAATAATAGACATTTGCCTAAGTTTTCAGGCATATCATCACAAGAGATCAGGCCTAAAGAAGAAGTTTGGAATAGTCCAAATTAAAGCAAGATTGAGACTTAGTCATGGCTTGGGTTCTGTAAATAAGTAAATACGGGAGAAGGGGCGCCTGGGTAGCGCAGTCATTAAGCGTCTGCCTTTGGCTCAGGGCATGATCCCGGCGTCCGGGATCGAGTCCCACATTGGGCTCCTCCCCTGGGAGCCTGCTTCTTCCTCTCCCACTCCCCTGCTGTGTTCCCTCTCTCACTGGCTGTCTCTCTGTCACATAAAAAATCTTTAAAAAAAAAAAGTTAATATGGGAGAAATCGAGGATCGAGTCTTAGACACCATCCATTGGTGGGACCAAAGAAAGCAGTATTGGTGCAAAAGGAGAAGGAAGATTGTGGGAAGAAAATAGAGAGGCTGGTGCCTTATGGAAGAGAGCTACAAGAGTACCAGATAGAAGATGGAATGAGAAACATTTGCTGGATATAAGTAGAGGGATGCAGTTTTAACATTCAGAGAGGAGTTTATTAATGAGCTGGGAATAAAAACTTTACTTTAGAGACTTAAGGAGGATGTGAGGGGTAGGAATGAGAATCAGTGAATGTGGATCACTCATCCAAGGACTGACATGAGACAGAAAGGTGAAATGGATGTTAGGTACAGGGAGACAGTAAATAGGGTTCTAGCAAGGGTAATTATTATTCATTTTAATGTCAGAAATTTTTTTCATTGTCACCCTTCTAAGTAACGCTTCATAAAGGAGGTTTAATTTTGAAAGTGCTATATGTAAAGCTCCATGTTTTGCCAAGTTGGTGTCTTTCCAAATGTAGAGAGCCTAATTGAAGTGGGTGGAGATTTAGAGTCTAATAATGATCATAACATACTTTCAACACCAGGACTGGTATTAGATGATTTTAGTGTGCTATGTACATCTGTTGATGAGAGTACTAGAAGAGAATGGAAAATAAATTCCAGTGCAAGGCAATTCAAGATGGTATTAGCAGTGTATGTATTGTAAGTCAGTTGTTGGCAGAGGAGTATATCTAGATTTTGCAAAAACCAAGAATGACTGCTTTACATCAACAGGAAGCAGCCCATCAGTGTGTCAGGTATACTGCAGCACACAAGTGAATAAGTAACCCTTGCCTACAGTCTAAAGAGAGAAAGGCCATCTCCATGAAGTGAATAGAGCACAGCAATAAAATAGATGCTGATTCTGTGACACCAAAATTAAGACAAGTATGTAGTAGGTCCTTTAAAAAAGGTCCTTTAAGAATGCATAGGCTATAAATCGGTTAAAGATGAGAGAGGATTTTTAGGGGTAAGGAGAAGCATAGAATGAGAATTGTATATATGGAGAAGAATGTGAAACGGGGGAAATTTGAATATGAAAAGTAGATTTTCCAGGGGACAACTTAGATCCAGAATTGTTTTATTAGTCTGTCATTCATACACATTGATAGTAACCTTTATTTTTAAAATTTTTAAAAAGATTTATTTATTTATTATTTATTTATTTATTTTTTAAGATTATATTTATTTATTTGACAGAGAAAGACAGCCAGCGAGAGAGGGAACACAAGCAGGGGGAGTGGGAGAGGAAGAAGCAGGCTCCTAGCGGAAGAGCCTGATGTGGGGCTTGATCCCAGAACACGGGGATCACGCCACCCAGGCGCCTCAAAGATTTATTTTTTTTTAAAGATTTTATTTATTTATTTGAGAGAGGGAGGGTGAGAGGGAGAAGCAGACTCCCCACTGAACAGTGAGCCCGATGTGGGACTCGATCCCAGGGCCCTGAGATCATGACCTGAGCTGAAGGCAGATGTTTTAACTGACTGAGCCACCCAGGCACCCTTATTTATTTATTTTAGAGAGGGTGTGTAAACATGGGGGAGGAGGGGCAGAGAGGGAGAGAGAGAATCTTGAGCAGACTCCCCACCGAGCACAGAGCCTAAAGCTGGGCTCCATCTCCCGACTCTGAGATCATGACCTGAGCCTAAACCATGAGCCATATGCCTAACCAACTGAGCCACCCAGGTGCCCTTGACAGTAGCCTTTAAAACTAGCTTTAAAAAATTATAAAAGTAATATTTGCTCCTGTTTTTTTTTTTTTTAATTCAATTTTAGGGGTGCCTGGGTGGCTCAGTTGGTTAAGTGGCTGCTTTTGGCTCAGGTCATGATCTCAAGGTCCTGGGATTGAGCCCTGCATGGGGCTCCCTGCTCAGCGGGGAGTCTGCTGCTCCCTCTCCCTCTGCCCCCCAACTCATGCTCTCTCTCTTTCTCTCTCAAATAAATAATAAATAAAATATTTTTAAAAAATAAATTCAAGTTAGTATTAAAATAAATCTTTGCCTCCTCTCCCAACCAAGGTTAACTGTTTTTATGCTTCTTAGATATTCTGAAAATGTTAAAACATATTTCTATATATACTATTCTTATAAACATGGTTCATTTATACTGTTCCTCAATCTGCATTTTTGAGTTGGCAATGTATCTTTGGGATCTTTCCATATAGTCACCTCGATTCACCTTATTGTAGAGCTACATGGTATTCAACTGTATGGATGTACGTTATTTGTCTACTAACCTACACAAAAACCTTATAGGTCTGGAGTAGTGTGTTAATTTTAAAAAGGTTAATAACAAAAATAAATTTTTATTATGGTAGATAAGGTTTTCTGCAGGACGATGTGTATAGTGTATATTTTATTTCTGTTTGCATACACACATTTCCACGTGCCTCACCTACAGAATGATAGAATCATCAGGTTGGAAAAGACTTTCAAGGTCATCTCAGACATGCTGTTTTAATCCCCTTTGTAAACTACCTGCTGCACGGGAGGAACAGTCCTTGTTTGACCTGGGAATTTGCTCACTGTTGCTAGAGGTAACCTTATGGGTCGAAATGCTTTCATCTGCAAGGAACAGAATGCCAGACTTATAAGTGCCTTAACCAGTGAAGGCACTGAATTACCTTGCACAAAGGAAATCCAGAGGTAGGCTGTTGCAAGCGCGGTCGACATAGCCGCTCAACTTCTCCAACTCATGGAATTTTCCCTTCAGTATTCCCAGAGTTGTCCCAGCCCAGACATCACAGCTTCTCACAGCTGTGTTCAAACACGGACAGACTGAAGGGAGATTCTTGCCCGCATATCAGGAAGGAGATCTTGTCCCAGAAGCCCCTTGGCAGAACTTCCCTCATCTCCCATTGGTCAGAGCCATGTCACATGACCACATCATGGCTGTGCGGAAGGCTGAGAGCTCAAGTCTGTGGTGTGCGTTTATAGAGATGGGAGTGTTCTCAGCGAGGAGGCTTGAAAGGAGTTGGGACAGACGTTGAATAGATACTGTAGAGGTGGCTGGAGAAACCAATATCATGTTTGAATAGAGTAAAAATTATCTCCTGGTACCCCCACTTTGGGTGTTGGTTAAGCTCTGTAAGCTATCCCTAAAGAACGAGACTTCTAACGAAATAAATAAGTAAAAAGCTGTAATGTCTCCCTTTTGCCCCTTCCACCACCCTCCTTCGGATGAGCATTCCTGTGCTATCAAAGTGGAGAAAAACACAGAGCATTACTGTTTTCTGTGACTCAGACAACTCTCTTGCTTTTTGCGTTGAACTGTCAGCTGCATTGCTTCCTATGGTTTTTTTCTTTATGGGAATTCGTCAAAATCTGTAATTGCTCCCATATTTATAGTTTTTGCTTTTATTGCAGCCACCCAGATACCTGAAATAAGTTGGTAGGAACGAACAGGTCAGAATGTCTACCAAATAATTTGGATTAGAATTATGAGAGACAGCTTGTATCCTTGTATCTTTTTAGGGTGATCCGCGGGGATGCTATAAATTTAACTCTAATACGTGTCTTTCCTTTCCTTTCCCTTCTGTATTGTCCGTCTTTTAAAGGACCCGTGATTTGGAATGGGTGGTTAAGTAGGTAGGTGTTGTGGGGAGTCCTTAGCTGTATTATATACCAGCCTTCATTTCTTTGGACTTAGTTTTTGTGAAGCAGTTATAAGAATCTGGAAAAAAAAATCAATGGTGTGGAAATAAAAGGTCAGGACCTTGAAGCATGGGTGTGTGCCCCTGTCCCTTTGAATTTCTAACCAGCCTGTCCCAAACTTTCAGGGATTTTTTTCAAGGGTCCACATCTCTCTTGGGGTCTGAGCACCCGTGAATCATAGGCTTCCCCTTTCTGATTTTATTTGGCTCATCATTCTCCAACTCCTGTTCCCCAGAATTATTGGATAAGAAAATATGTGTAAGGATGCTCTTTTTGAATGGAAACCTATAATAAGTGTGGATCTGATTATTGCCTTTTCTAGATGAGAGATTAATGGAGACAGTGTTTGCTGGAGCATTTTGGACTTATTTCCCCTGATACTGAATTCGTAAAATTATTACCTTTAAAACTAAGCTTATACTTAATGCCTTCACTTCCTTTTCACACCACTCTTGGGTCTGTTTGCCTCCTGTGTGGAAATTTCCAAGAATCCATAAGCCTTAGGAGATTTAAAGCTGAAATCTCATCAGTTATAATTTGCAAAATACATTGGTTCAGAGAAAAAAGGACTACTCTACTCAAATAACATCATTTTCACATGATATGTTCCCTTAAAGGTCACACTATAAGACAGGAACGTGAGGTCTATTATTGAATAGTAAAACAGACAACCGAACAAGATGTGTAAACATTTGAATAGAATGACAGTCGGCTTACCACCAACTCCGTATTCTTTCCTACAGGCCACTTGGATGTAGCTCGTGTAGACTATAGCTATCATTTTAGGATCTGTGAAAGTCCATACATTTTGTTTTTAAGAGCATGTCTTTTACAAATGTCTAACCAGCGTATGGTAGGACAACAGAATATCCAAATTGACAGCCAATCTGACTTTTTGGCTAAGCCACACCTGGCGCTGTTTGGTCCCTAAACTACTTGAATTCTTCTTCGTTCTTTCATTGCCCTCTAAAAAATAGAAGAATCCTCACTACTTATTTCTCAGTGCCGCAAAGGACAAAATCCTTCGTGAATTTCTTTTTCCTTTTGCTTTGGTAGGTTTTTAAGGTTCAATTTCCCTCCAAGATAATACACTTACATAATTGTAGCAGGGACTTGAGATTTTTGCCTACTTTGAGTGCTGAAGGGTGAGTAGTATTCCAAAAGAATTGCAAAGTTTGGTTAGTAAGAACACTTCCTATCCGTTCATAAGGGCAGTGGTGGCCTCTTCCGCTAGTACCTACTTTGAGAAACCTGTCAGGGCTGAGTGACCTTGCAGGTTTGGATCCATTATGAAGACCAAGAGGAGAGGTCACTGCCCTCGGTTGTACTAACATTCCATAAATAGTAGCCTATAAAAGAAAAGTGGAGGGGAGAAAGCCTCAGGCCTGTATGAAAGACACATAGACCATCACACTTTCTTTTTTGACACTTTAGAAGTTCACCTGGACCCTTACCGAACATGGTGTCCTGTCGCAGACTGTCAGACGGTGTGCTCTGTTGCCTCCAGTGACCCAGGACAGCCTGTGCAGGTGGAGTGCCCGTCTTGTCACCTGAAGTTCTGCTCCTGTTGCAAGGATGCTTGGCACACAGAAGTCTCCTGTAGAGAGAGCCAGCCTATTGTCCTGCCAACAGAGCACGGGTAAGAAAGGAAATGGTCTTTGGGATTATTCACCGGTGTTCTTCGAAACCCCAAATATGTGGCTTGGAGAAGGAGTTCTCTTGTGATGGAATTTAGAGATTAGTTATTGCCCTGCAGAACTTTCCTGAGAAGTGTCTCAGAATTGGGAAGTTGTTAACAAAGAGTAACTGACAGAGCCTTTCTAAGGGGGTGTTAGGTATTTACCCCTGGGGAATCTCCCAGATACTGCTGAAATTAGAGTCAGTATACATTTTGATTTCTCTTCGGGTCGGGAGGCATGCGGCCCCCTGGTTTCCCACCACAGGGCACGGCTTGTCCGCAGCCGTCTGCTTAGGAACCTGAGCACCTGCTCTTAATTTACCTCGTTCTTTGCCTGCAAAGCGACACAGACATTATTTTGTGACCCGACTACGTGGCAGCTTGTGAGGTGTGCCAATCCCGTCAGAGAGAGCACCACCACAGAAACAGCGGCCTCGGGACAGCGCGGTCCCCAGTGCGCGGGTCCTAGAGGAAAGGAGCTACATTTCCCGATACTTTGTGCCCTGCAAAGATGGTGCCAAGGTTCCAACGAGAAGCAGTTAATCTCTACCTTTCAGTACGGAGGGTTTTCATGGCAGCCGAAGGGCCCAGAGCGAGAGAGCTTTGTGCTTGATGCCGTGCGTTGCTTGAGAACTCTGGCTGTTCTGCATTGGCAAGAACAGAGGTACCGGTGTTCCACTGGCTGACGCACCCCGCACCCTCAGAGTGTGTAGCCATTCTTCAGGAACAGTAGCGCTACCTGGCTAGCAGGCTGTGCTCGAATCTTAGACCAAACAAACCAAGAGGAAAAATAGACCTAGTGCGCACGGCCCGCACGCACCTTCTTAGCCAGTACCCTCTGCACATGGCAGTGAGGTCTGCAGGTATCACGGGACAATGTGAAGATGCCAGAGGAGAAAGGTTGAATTCTTTTTTAATTTTTTAAAAGATTTTATTTATTTAAGAGAGAGCGAGCGAGCACGAGAGCGGGGAGGGTCAGAGGGAGAAGCAGACTCCCCACTGAGCAGAGCGCTGACATGGGGCTCAATCCCAGGACTCCGGGATCATGACCTGAGCTGAAGGCAGACGCCCAACCGACTGAGCCACCCAGGCACCCCGAGGGGTTGAGTTCTGTCATTGTCGCTTGGTATCTGTGGGACCTCAGGAAGTCACTCAGCCTCTATGAGTCTGTGTCTCTATTTGAGAAAAAAAAAGTGGAAGGGGGAGAATTAAAATAGTAACTGTCCCGCTGCTATCATAAGGTTATTGTGAGTATCTGATCAGATCCTGGGGCTGACAACCCTTTGTGAACTTGATGTCTCTGTGTGCTGGGGGTTTTGATGAACAGTAGCTAACATGCAACGCAGTGTGGTGGTTCCCCTAACCTTCCCACCCCAATGTGTTCCACTTATTTTCCGTGTCCCCTAAGGCTATGAGCCTGTGCTGACCTATTCATCCGTCTGGAGCAGGTCTCTTTAATGAGACTGGACATTGATTTTCAAGTATTGATTATTGCCTCCCACGACCTCTTCCATTTATTTATCAGAACGGATCACCGAAAAGATGTTTCTGTGCCGTGTCGGATTGAGAGCTGGTTTTTCTGTTGTGTAGCAGAATGCTTGTGTTTTTTATTTCGACAGTGTGTGCTCAGGGAATGAAATACTAATTTGGCAAAACAACAAATTAAGTCAGGTGTGGAAAATACAATTATATCATTCACTCCAAGCCAAAGATAAATAAATTAAGGTTCTTTTTTTTTTTTTTGAGTTATCCGAACAACTAATAATCTGTGTCCCTCCTATTTTTACCCCCATCCTCTTCCATGGGAGTGAATTAAGCTCAGATGAGGAAGAGTCCACTACCTACCCATTAGGAGCCCTAGGAATTCAGTTGGTAACCATAAAGTGGGGTCTAGAAGGGCCTTAGTTAACTGTTGAATTAATTACCCTCAGCCCGCTCTTCCCCAGCCCCGGATAGTGTACACCCTCGTGGTTCTAGCAGCATTCTTGAGCCCCACCCCATAATTTCTCATCCATTTTGTTTTTAGGGCCCTCTTTGGGACAGACACAGAAGCCCCCATTAAGCAGTGCCCTGTTTGTCGGGTTTACATCGAGCGCAACGAGGGCTGTGCTCAGATGATGTGCAAGAATTGCAAACACACGTTTTGCTGGTACTGTCTCCAGAACCTGGACGTAAGTTCCCCTTGCAAGCGTCTTCTCCTGGGGGCATTTTCTACATCGTATCTGTGCAACCACCAGGATCCTACAGGCTTTCCTTTTAAAATCTTTTTTTTTTTTAATATTTTATTTATTTATTTGACACAGAGAGTATGAGCACAAGCAGGGAGGGTGGGAGAGGGAGAAGCAGACTCTTTCCTGAGCAGGGAGCCTGAAGATGGAGGGACTCAATCCCAGGACCCCAGGATCATGACCTGAGCTGAAGGTAGATGCTGAAATGACTGAACTACCCAGGCACCCCTTTCCTTTTAAAATCTTGAGCCTATGTTTGTCCTGCAAGAGAAGCTTATTTTTCTCAATGATACTTTCTGAGCCTGCTACCCTAGATGTCTAGCAAATGTCTCTTTGAGTCCCTTACTATGTCGGCTTATCTTTAAAGGTGAGCTTTTGTTTTAGGGACATTTCTTTGCTGTGGGGGCACTGTCTCCTTTTATTACGTAAGGAACTATCAGTGTATTCATTTCGTATTGTTGCTGTAATAAGTCACCACAAATGTAGTGCCTTAAAACAGCACACATTTATTGTCTTTAGTTCTGTCTGACATGGTGTCACTGGATTAAAATTCATGGTGCCCTCAGGGTGCATTGTTTTCAGGATTTCAGGGGAGAATCCATTTCTTTGCCTTTTCTAGCATCTAGAAGCTGCCTGCTTTGGTTGGCTTGTGGCCCCATTCTCCATCTTTGAAGCCAGCCATATCCCGTCTCCCTGACCCCTTCTTCTATTGTCACAGCTCCCTCTGACCACAGCTGGGAAAGCAGCTCTGCTCTTAAGGACCTTCTGATTAGATGGGCCACATCTGGATGATACAGTGATTAGATGGGCCACATCTGGATGATGCAGTGATTAGATGGGCCACATCTGCATGATACAGTGATTAGATGGACCACATCTGGATGATACAGGCTGTTCTCCCCCATCTCAAGCTCTTACTTTAATCACACTTGTAAAGTCCCTTTTCCCATGTAAGCGAATCTATTTTCAAATTCTGGGGATTGGGCCACAGTTCTCTGTAGGAGAGCTGTTTTTCTGCCTGCAATAATTTGGTTCTTTCTCTTTTTGAATTTAAAGAAGAAAGCTACTCAAATCAATGGAATCTTAAATAACCTCAAATCTTAAGTAACCACTTCATTCATTGGCATGACAGTAGGATTGCTCTTATTTTGTTAGGGATCCATGCCCAGATAACGGGGTCTGCCGCAGTGATTCTTTCCCCTCATCATTCATGTCCAGTTCAGGTGCGGTTCATTCAGTCCTGTGCTGAGGCTCATGGTAACCTCAGAGGTAAAATGTGGTGTGAAGGACTGATTAGCAGATCTCACTTCAATTCTGGTGTTTCTTCTAGCACATGTGTGCTACCCCAAGTAGGAATAGATGTTCCTATTTTGGCAATCTGGACTAATGAAATATGTCCACATCAGTGTGAGCCCTCCATCATGGTGGAGTGGACATTCTTTTCTCAATTTTTTTTTCTTTCTTTCTTTCTTTCTTTCTTTCTTTCTTTCTTTCTTTCTTTCTTTCTTTTTTTTAAGATTTATTTATTTATTTTAGAGAGAGAATGAGAACAAGTGAGTGCAAGTCAGGGGAGGGGCAGAGGGAGAGGGAGGGAGAGAATCACAAGCAGATTCTGCACTGAGCGTGGACCCCGATGTGGGGCTCGATCTCATGACTCTGAGGTCACGACCTGAGCCGAAATCAAGAGTCGGACGCCCAGCCAACTGAGCCACCTAGGCACCCCGCTCAGCTTTTCATTTAATTGCCTCGCTTGCTTCAACTGGATGAGCAGCTCCTGTGGAGTGACAGTATCTATCACACACTCAGTGAGTCCGTGTGCAGTTAATACGGGACGCGTGCTGGCCACCGCATGCCTGAGCTTTAACTGAAAATTAGATAAGTTGTTTCAGAGGACATCTGTGAGCAAGAATTTTAATCAGCCTGATCTCAGTGTTGTAGGCAGAGGTATCAACTGGGGGAAAGAAAAATGACATTTTAGACTGGGGAAGCTCAGCAGCTCAGGTTGAAAGAAGTGTTTTTATTTACTTTTTTATTCTGTTTATCATAACCCCTTGAATTACAAGTATGTGTGATATTCGAGACCCGTTATGATTCCAAACGTGTGATGCCCTGGGTGAGGTTTTCACGGGTTGCACACCCCTCATGTTTTTACAAAGGAAAGAAGTCTTTTCTGTTTGCCTGCAGGTTTACCCAGAACTTTAACTGGGTTCATATCCACAAGGAGGCTGAGCCCATGAGGTTCTTTTTAAGAGGCAAGAATGTAAGGGAATAAAGATGTGTACCAGATCTCCCCATCCTTTGGCTGAAATATGTCTGGGGTATGGTGTTGCAAAGAACACTGTGTTCTGTTACTTGGACTGTTCCGGTGCTCGAGTTGAAATGGTACAGATGTTAAAAGGCTGGACACACAGACTTCAAATACTGAAGCATCTTTTTCTGGTCATTGTTTTCTGAGATCTCATTTTCTCGTTTTCGCCAGAGGCACTGGCTTGTTGGTAATGATGTTTTTCTCCCGGCAAGTGTTCTGTGTCAGATGGTGGTGTTGATCTTTGTAGGAAAGTTTCAGAGCATGGGTCTGGAAGCAGGATGATTGTCCAAGAGCCAAGCCTGAGACAGATGCCCAAACCGAGTGATTTTTGAGTTTTGCTGGGGTGTCGAGTTTACTCCTGCCTTGGTCCTCATCCCTGCTATTTCAGAGGATGAAATGTTCTTAATCTTCTGCTTTGGGGACCTCAGAGATTTGTCCCCTTCCATTATGTCTTCTCTCTCCTGTGACTTCAGTTTCTACTAATACCTCCATATGCTCAGCTGTGTCCCATTTAAAAACGAGTCACATTTTTCTCAAGCCTACTTGTCTCCCTTTCTACCATTCTCTCTCTCTCCTTCTCTTAGAAACCAAGCCTCAGAACAGCATAATCCCCTCTTGTCATTGGTACCTACCTCCAGTCTTTGAAGTGCACTCAGCTTGACACATCGTCGCGGCCCTGACTGTGTTTTGGCCAAGGCTTTTAGTGCTGTCTTCTGGGTAAAATCCAATGGATGTTTCAGTCCTCTTCTTACCTAGATTCTCCGCTGCCTTTGACATCTTCACTGCCTCTGTTTCAGTGATGACATCTCTTCAGCTTTCCTTCTGCCTTTCTGGTCACTTCTGTTTCCTTTCCAGATGCCTCCTTGATTCATTCTTCTTCTTTTTTTTTTTTTTTTAGGGTGAGAAAAAAAGAAGGGGGAGGGGCAGAGGAAGAGGGAGAGAGAGAATCTTAAGCAGGCTTAGCACTGGGAGTGGGGCTGTGTCTCACGACCCTGAGATCATGACCTGAGCCAAACTCAAGTCAGATGCTCAACCAACTGAGCCTCCGAGCCCCCCCCCCACATCCTCTTTGCTTATCAGTATACACTCTCCCTGGGTGATCTCATCTATGTCTGTGGTTTTTCTCCACCCCCTGTACGCTGATTCCTGTCTTTTCCCCAAAATTCTCATCTGTGTAATCAGCTGCCTTTTGAACAGTGCAGCTTGGATGTCTCAAGTGTCTCTCAAGTTCAACATGTGTAAACTGTGGCCATCATCTTCCCAACAAAGTTCAACTCTCTGTTGTCATTTCTCTCGACCAAACTCCTGCCTTTGCCCGGTGGCTTTCCCCTCATCTGCGATTTCTTCTCCTTTCTCCCCCATCTAGTTAGTTACCTTCTTAGGACCCCATGTCTGTTTCCCATCTCGGCCGCTGGGATGTTATCTCACATGCTCTCCACTCCCGATCTTCATTTCACGTCACACCTGTGCTAGAGTCACCTTTCAAAGATGATTGGTCAGGACTCTAATGCTTTCTAGACTCAGTCAAGAGTCTCGATGATTCTGATCTGTTTTCACTCAGTGATTTGTAAAAGCACTGAGATATACTCTAAAGATTGCGGCCTTGGAATTCCTGGAGGCCGCCATTTGTATTCCCTCAAAGAGCCTTTGTTTCCACCAAGGTGATCTCATGTGGTTAGTATTTATTTCTCAGTTCAAAAGAGCATGTTTACTGAAACCTCTCTCTTTGTGTTTCAGAATGACATTTTCCTCAGACATTATGACAAAGGGCCGTGTAGGAATAAGCTGGGCCACTCGAGAGCCTCTGTGATGTGGAACCGAACGCAGGTACCCTGACCTTTAAGTGAGCAGGAGATACACTGGACTCAGGATGGCTTAAAAGGCCCACCTATTTCTCCTCCCCACCCTGTTCTCTACTTACCCATCCCAGCCTGGGAGGTTCTGGGGACTTCTGGGGCGGGGGACCGGGAAAAGTAATGCGGCAGCTGCCTGAAGTTAGTTCACGAGCACGATCCCCTTGAGGATGCGGAGAGGGGCAGGGCTCCAGAGTGGCCAAGTCATTAACAGCGACCTGCAGAATCAAGGTGGATATTCTTTCCTCTTGAAAAAATGGTAGAATGAGTTTCCTAAAGCCCTGGAAGTCGTATTTCCTATAAAAGGCGGGGCTCTAAAATCCTGTGAGCCCCTGCTGAGGCTTCGATCCCTCTGCACAGGCCATTTTGTGTTTCTGTGGCAGGTTCAAAGGGCGTCCTGGTTTATTTTTAACGGTATTTCATATTTATTAAAGACCATGTTCCTTTTAAGGGCATCAGTGTTAATAGCCTAGTAATCATTATTAGCAGCCCCATGAGGCTGTCAAGGAGCCTCGGGTAGGGAGAGAGCCAACAGCAACAATTCAGGCTTACATGGAGCTTGTACTAGAGCCCAGGTTAGCGTCCGGTTTGTCCCTCTCACCTCTGATCTAATCCTTGCTGTCTCCCTGCTTTATATCCCGTTCGGATCATGCTGGGCGCTGGCTGAAAGGTCCCATAATTATAACTGTTTCATATGCCTGAGGTGATGTCTTCCTTCAGGCTGCTAGAATAAATTACTGTAAAACTGGGTGGCTTGAGAAATAGAAATGTATGTCTCCCAGTTCTGGAGACAGAAGCCTGAGATGAAGGTGCCAGTGTGATTGGGTTTTGGCAAGGACCCTCTTCCTGGTCTGTAGGTGGCCTTCTTCTCACTGTGCCCTCACAGGATGCCAAGCTGGGGGAGAGGAAGCAAGCTCTCTGATGTCTCTTTTTATGAGGGCACTAACCCCATCATGAGGGCTCCACCCTTGAGTCCTGATTATCTTCCAAAGGCCTTTGTTTCCAAATAACATTGGATTGGATGTTAAGGTTTCAATGTATGAATTTTTTTGGGGGAATACAAACATTCAGTCTGTAGCTGATGGTATCGTATCCGTATAGGAAGACTGAACTGCTGAAGTAGGGCTTTTCTTCTGAATTTCCAGGTGGTGGGGATTCTGGTGGGGCTGGGCATCATTGCCCTGGTGACTTCACCCTTGCTGCTCCTGGCTTCCCCATGTATAATCTGCTGTGTCTGCAAGTCCTGTCGGGGCAAGAAGAAAAAGCACGACCCATCCACGACCTAAAAGTCTCCGCCCCTGTCCACGTGCCACAGACGTCTGGGGTTTTAATGAGAAACACAGTGATAAAGCCCCATTTAGTGAACTTGCCTCCTCCTTGCCAAACTTTGAAAGTGCCTCTGTGTCCAGACTTTGAACTTGTCTGCCTGCCTTTGGCATCAGAAAAGGCCGAGCCTGTGCGAAGAGAAGGACCCGGGTTCTGCAGTCTCGGCCATGTCTGTGGCGCATGTCGGGAAGCCTTGGGGTTGCTGAGAAGGAACCAACCCATCGTCATGTTATCCTTCGAAGGATCCCATTGGACTGTTCAACTTCCAGCCAAATTCAAGGAGCCCAAGTGAACATTCAGTATAATCAATGTGTTGTCATGGTTGGCAACACACATCACAACTGAGCAGCCAGAGTCTGCTCTGTGTTGATTTGACCACCATGAGAAACATGGGAGAACCCCCCCCTCCCGCCCCCCCGTAGGAGGGAAAGGATAACACTGTTGAAGGGGAAATTGTTATAAGCGCTGCACAGCAGGCTGCTTATCTGGGGGAGTGGATATGTTGGTTCTGCCTCTGTAGGCTCCTGGGTGTGCTGTTCCAGGCATTCCCACAGTGACTTGGCAGAAACACAGTAAGTTTCTCCTTGTGTGATCTCAGCTTCAAGCAGGAAAAACTGCTGTGCAGAGGAAGCTGTCCCTTCCAAGTGAAAGGGCTGCAGCCTGTAGAACAATGTGGTCTGATCGAGCAGCTCTCTTGGCAAGTGTATCTTTGTTAAGGTGAAACTGCCCTCCTACAGCCGGTAGCTGTGGTCTACAGGATTGTTTTTTATGAAATACGGGTCGAGTGGCCGAGGTTAAAAACCTTCATCATAGGTAGCAGAGACCTTTCCTGAGCTCTGTGTTCGTGCACCCCACACATTTAGAGCTGGACCTAAAAGTACACACCAGGAATGAGTAGCAAAGTCCATGTGTACACCAGTCCACGTAAATTGCTGCCTTCCTAGAATTTCCATCCATTGGGCATGCATGAGTCTGTCCGGTGGTACACACGAAATAAATGTTTCCTCGAAGCCGTTCTGTCTTTCCTTCTGGGACAAATATGGTTTATTATAAATCAACCTAAAGGGTTTTTTTTGCATATTATATATGTAAATTTTGGTTGCAAGTTCATAACTTACCCAAAGGTATAGACTCATAAACCTTTTTTAAAACAACCCCTAGTATGCTATCATGACATCTCAGTTTGTAAAAACACTGATAATCAAGTTATCTACATCTTTTCAAATACAAATGGGAGCAGCTTTCTTCTCAGCAGAGTTTCATATTGCTCTCTCAGGATCTGGTAGGGCAATCCAAATACTTTCTGTGTGTACGAGGCACTGATAAAACAACAAAAAAAAAAGTAAGAAATAAAATATAAATGCTTTATGTATCATATCTGCTTTGGGTTGGTATCACCTTTGTGACTTATTTTTCCCGTTATCCATGGGTCAGATTTTGAATAAACGGGTTTTAAAAAGACAATAACATTTCTCCAATGACAGGATTACATAATTGCCATTAGCAACGTAGCCTGGTGCTTCATGAGAACATGTAAAATGCTCGTCGAGAGCTCTCCTTGAAACTAGGGACCCTGCATCAGGGACAGTCAGAACCCATCATACTTTCCCGAGGTAACTGGGTAACTAGGTTATTAAATTGCTGCTATCCTGGACCTATTATTAAAGAACGATGCTTTGCCGATGTAATGGAATGTATCCTAAGTGGGGACGTGTATATTTAAGGAACTTTAGTTCACACGTACATATTGATAACTGATTTATGTATAGTACATCCCCTGGTCGTGTACATTTTTCTTTACCATGTGTATAGAACATAGATGAGAACTCTGGGAAAACTTTTGAATGGCAGCCAACCAAAAACATTTTTAATGATTTTTTTGAAATTTCTCAATATTAAGTGTCTTTATTTTCCTTTGAAACTCTAAACGGTTCAGAACAAGAGTACCCTCTTCTATCGATGTATTTCATATTAAAGACAAGTGTACATATATTTGAATAATTTGCTTTGTCTTAACACTGCCTCATTATAGCAAAGGGCATTTATAACTGCTCAGGGGATCACAGGAACTCAGCTGAAATTGCATTTTTGTATCAAGAATGTCTGTCGTGGTAATGTCCTCCAGCACGAGGGAACTCTCTAAGCTGGATTCCACAAAGAATCTTTAAACAGGAGCTGATTTAGAATAACCTAACATCCTATGTTCTCAGAGGTGGAGTGCCCAAATTTGGAGTTGAAGGTAGAAGAAAACCTCCATACTGTTTCCTTGGTAAAACTGAAGGAACTTGTCTTCTCACAGAGAGACTGTACCAGAATCAGCTACCTTTTTGTAGGGGACAGAGATTGGGGGGGTTGTTTGTGAAACAGATTTTAAACAACTGGATTTAAGTTTTTAAATGTTGAAAAGTGCCTGGAAAATCGTGACTTCTTCCTTATATAGCTACATGAATTGGCCTGTGTAAGATTGTGCGAACCAACAGGAATAGGTTGGTGGGTTAGACCGAGATACATGTCTAGTGCAACAAAGGGCGAGATGTAAGCTGAGCTAGAAACTTTGTTTACAAAGGAGAGAGCTGACAACCTCAGTAACGAGACTGACGTTTTCATTTGGGATAATTGGCCAGTGAGAGAGCTGAACCTGTCACTTTCCTCTGTCAGTGATCCTTTATCTACACTAGGAAGAAATATGGGTCTACGTGATCATGTCTGGGTGTGTGGCAAAAATCTTTGGGTTTGGAGTAGTATAGTCTATTTGAAATAGAAATCAGAACTCCTTCACCAAATTGTAATCGGGATGTAATAACCTCCCCCATCCAGAAACACAAACGGATAGATGGGCACAACATCTAGCTGCTGCCCCTTCTGGGAATTTTTCTCTTGTTATTGGGTAGGGAGGTGAGGGGGAAAGGCACATTGGAAGTAAATTTTAGAGTCGTAGGCGTTCAGTTTGTTCATGCAATGGGTGGTGGCTCTGGACTTGAAATCTCTATTTTGATAAAGAGGCCTTTGAAAAACAAATAATTCACAGTGTGAATTTTCTTGTAGCCTGCATCATGAAAATTTTACCTGTCTAGGTTTGAAAATCTACGTGTTTATTTGAATGTAAATCACTGTTTCTTGGAACCCCAAATTGTCTCTTAAAAATTCTTCAGAATCTAAATATGTATTATTTTACCCTTCTCTACACAGTGCTTGACTTTCTGTTCATAAATGGATGCCTTTATGTATATAGAACTGTGTATATATGTGTTGCTCTGAAGACAATTTCATAATGCCTTAGATGAATGACATTTTATAAAGCTGTGCAATTGATACATCTGTAGGCTATTACATCTCATGTTGATTCGCAATCCAGAAAGTTTTGTTATGTATTTAAGAAATTGCTGTTGTATTGTATTTTTCCGATTATTTGAGAGGAAAATAGCTGTTATAGTCTCTGTAGCCCCAATAAATGCAGAGCAGGAAAGCAAGCGTGGTTAACCTTTGTCGTACTGCGCGTTTCTAGACGTGTTCAATTTTATCCTCCAGGAACCAAGGAAGCACTATTAAATCCTAGGTTCAGAATTTACGAAAAGTACCCAAATCTGCAATACCATTTATGGAAATAACTTGCTACCTTGTTTCTTAAATAAGAGGAAGTATTCACTTGTTGCAGACATTTTTGTTGTACATGGCATATTTTACACGCTCAGTGCGCAGGCATCGAGCATTATCCAGAGAAATAACCAGTAATTTAGGTCTTTGATCAAAAAATGCTGCCAGGCATCGAAGCCATTAGTTCTATAAAATGAGGTTTGGGCTATGTGCTCTCTATGGTCCGTTCTAGCCTCCCACAAGTCTGTCGGAGGAATGTATTTCCTCGTTAGAAATGTTAAGGGATTTACATTAGTGTTAACTTAGGGTCATTTCTATTTGATTAGTATTCAAGGCAGGAATCACCAAACGCTGACTGCCGGAAGTTGGTTACCAACTAGAACTTGTGTTTCCGCAAAACTGAAAGCTCACATTCCTATCTCCTGGCGATGGTGCCTCTTTATTGATCATACTATGGCTGTAAGAGGATACTGAGGACAACGACTTAGGATTGACTTATAATTCAAATTCCGTTTTCTAATCATTCAGTTTTGAGGAAATTTTAATAAGATCACATTAAAAGATTTTTTGACTATGGTTTCTTAATTTGCTTAATCCTTTCCTAGAATGTCAACATTATTTCATTTTTAAAAGTGTCATTGTTTGCTAAACTTGAGTTTGCATCCCCAAAGACTGATTGAATGAACCATTTTATACAGCAGTGAT
The DNA here is from genome assembly GCF_002007445.2 of Ailuropoda melanoleuca. Taxonomy (NCBI): domain Eukaryota; kingdom Metazoa; phylum Chordata; class Mammalia; order Carnivora; family Ursidae; genus Ailuropoda; species Ailuropoda melanoleuca. The sequence goes on along the minus strand of NC_048222.1, from coordinate 8,678,175 downwards.
TTTAATCAGTGCCCAACTGGCAAGCTCATTGCCATGTAAATTATGGGCCTCATGAATCTGAAGAATTATAATTAGGTTTTTCTGTAATTATTTTCATCTGTTAGATAATAAATTTATTTTTTTAGACCTTAAAGAGAGTATCCAACTCTACATTATGAGAAAGAAATGAATTTCTTCAAATAATGCAATAACAATTATACTATGTTTTATTTATATATATTTTACATATACTTTTTAAGGAACTTTTGAGAACAATCCAAGAGATAAGTGTAGTAGACATTAGATCCATTTCATAGAGAAAGCAGGGGTTTTATGTTCATATCTTGCCAAGGGCCACACTACTGATGAGTGGCAGCCAGAAAAAGAATGTGAGACTCCTTCAGAATACTTTCAACACTTTCATCAGTTAGTAACTCTGATCCGGCCTTCGTTCCCGTGTCTGTGAGTACCAAGAGAATGAACTCCCCTCTCAATCATCTGCATCAGTGGGGGTATATGTAAGAGAATTATTATTTCAAATAATCATTGAGAGTTTGTGTTTTGGTGTGTCTGAAAGCCTGCCTGGGGCAGATGGCCACCCCTGAGGTCAACCCCAGTCCCTCCCTGGTTTAGGTAGAGGCGAGAGCAAGGGGAGGAGGGCAAGTTAGTCAAGAAATAACTAGGTGGTGTGTATCCTGCTAACACTGGAATGAGAATTACAGGTGGGTCCATGTACTTACTCCAGATGCCAACATGCTTGTTTCCTCTTCTCTACAATATAAAGTATATTCTCACAGCCTCCTTTGAGGTTGACAGTCAACACTCAAAGCGATTGTTAAATCCAAATCCTTTCCTTTGAACATTACCAGCCTGTGCTATAATGTGTATTTGTGGCCGATCGTTACATAAATCCATCGATTGGCAGTTCTGAAAACAAGAAATGGGCTCTAAATAATGAACTTACTGAATTTCTTTTTTTTTTTTTTTAAGATTTTATTTATTTATGTGACAGAGAGACAGCCAGCGAGAGAGGGAACACAAGCAGGGGAGTGGGAGAGGAAGAAGCAGGCTCCTAGTGGAGGAGTCTGATGTGGGACTCGATCCCGGAACACCGGGATCACGTCCTGAGCCTAAGGCAGACGCTTAACGACTGCACTACCCAGGCACCCCAAACTCACTGAATTTCTGTTGTGTATAAAGAAGTTGTGCTTCGAATTCCATTTTCTGCCTCAATGGTTTTCAATTTTACCAATACAATTTTACCAGCTTTCCCTTTTTTTGTATGTTGAAACTAGAATTCAGGCTTTAGATGAAAAGGGAATGAAGTCTCATGTTTGCCTGGATGATCTGGTGTGATCGAAGAGGCCTATTTTCCTTCTGGAGGAATGGGTGGGTGGTTCTCATTTGTGCTATTGAATGCATTCAAATAAAATGAACATGAAGTTTTTCTCGAGTTGTGAGACTTCTGATTATTGATCAGTCTGGACTTAGTTTTTGAAGTCAAGCCCGTTTGTTTAAGTAAAAGCAAACAAGTCCAGAAATCCACACACCACCCTGCATGATGTGTCCCGAATTCCAGCCTGGCCCCGGGACTTTGGCACCCCAAGGGCACGTGAACGGAATGTCGGGAGAGGGTTGGCAAATTTGATGTCACCCTGGGCACAGAGCAAGCAGTCAGTGCCCTCTGTTCTCCCTGCCCCCTGCCAGTCCAGATGGTGTGGGGTCAGAAGACAGACACCCAGCTTGCAGTAAGATGATTTTGTTCTTGATTGGTGGTGTGGTCCAGGGCCAACCATTTATCCACACTGTCATTTCATCCATCCTGGTTCAGGCACAGAGGGTCAGATGACATCACAAGTGTCAGAGGGGCATTGTTTTTTAGGAGGTGTGAGGAGGAAAACCATTGCACTGTGTGTGCTATGGCTGTGAGTGTGGGTGGCAAGTTTTCAGCCAGACACTGCTCTCAAGGGGGAAGAGGGGGGCTAATACATTTCAAGCTTGTGAATGTGTATTGAGGGAGGAATGACCTCCTCAGAAAATACATTGTCTTTCTAGATTTAAAAAATTCCCTCATGTTGCTTTTTTACAAAGAAATATTTCACAGATAAATATTTATCTAATTGTATGTTCAATTAAAATGGAAGCTATATGGAGAGAAAAATGCAGAATTCGTTTCAACACATTGATTTTGACGGGGAGGGGCAGTTTACTGTAAAAACTTACACGATGCCATCTGGTATGCAAAGTACTTTCAAACACGTTTTCTTTTGCTCTTCCTACTACTCCAGCAAGTACATATTAAAACGGCTCTCTTCCAGCTGACCGGTGGGAGGTGAGATTCTGGGGCTATGTCACATGGCCCGGGTCATACGATGGGTTAGTGGCAAGGCTGGAAACATCTTTCATGAGCCCACCCAGGACCTCTTAGCATTATTTTAATTTTTTTAAGCATCTTGAAACAACACAGTTATTAACCTCAGTTTCTGTACATCAGAAATTTGGCCTGAGGTGGCCGAGCTCTCTGCTCAACATCTTGCCGGGCTAGAAATCAAGGTCTTGGCCAGCTGTTGTCATTTGGAGTTTGGAGTTCTTTTCCAAGCTCACTAATTGTTGGCAGGATTCAGTTCTTTCTCATGCCTACCTTGTGGTTCTGTGTATCTTCAAGCCATGTTGAGGTGTCAAAAATCAGAAATAGCAGAACTAAAACCAATGAATGGCCCACGTAATAATTAGTAAAAGTCTATTAAGCACACACCAAAAAGACAGTTTGTGAACCAGGAGCACTCACTGAACCAAAACATAGAACGAGGTTCAGTGTTCTATTGTTATAAAGCGGCTTGTATAGTGACAACGCAGCGTCTGTTCTTCGCAGAGATTGGTTATAATAGTAGCATTCCCTTTAATGATAATGAATTGGTCAGTGGTTGCCTCATACCAACCTTGGTAGGTAAGTTCAAGTTTTGCATATAATTTTCAGAGGTATAAGCAAGAAATGACCCAGGTCAAGTTAGTCTTGCAAAATAAGCTAAATTAAACTTTGTTTGTATGACTAAACTGGTTTTAAACTGCAATTCAGGGAATTTGCATTTTCTTTCTTTTTTTTTTTAAGATTTTATTTATTTATTTGACAGAGAGAGAACACAAGCAGGGGGAGCAGCAGGCAGAGGAAGAAGCAGACTCCCTGCTGATAAGGGAGCCCGATGTGGGACCCTTGATCCCAGGACCCTGAGCCAAAGGCAGACACTTAACTGACTGAGCCACCCAGGCGCCCCATGCAATTCAGGGAATATTCAAGACTGGTCTCTGTTTTTATTTTAACAATTCCCCCCTTTTGATGATGCTCTCAGCGGGCTGAGAGTCTTATCAACCAGTATGGTGTTATTCTGTATTACCACTGTTGATGCAGTTTGGCTGAAGAATCACACATTTGATGCTTTTGTCCAGTTGCATCATCAGGTCAAGATGTAGTCAACATCTTCATCACTTCTGTGGTTATTGTTGATTTCATCCAGTCATCTGATCCTGACAGATACCATTTGACGTGTGAGTGGCTGCCGACGCGTGTAAAGCCCTAGAATGCATAACACACTGGAGAAGTTGATATGATGACTATAAAAAGAGTAATAGGTAAGGATTGCAAAGTTCTCTAGAGCAGAGGTTCCCGGGAGCCAAGATTTAGCCAATTAAATAACTCAAATGGGTTATAATTCTTGAACCTTACGTACACAGTCACAGCACAACGTATTAGCAATCGCATATCCTCGTGATTACTTGGGACAGGATGAACATGAGATGCTTTGCTTCAAGAGGTGGTACTTGTAGGTGGCCTTCCACCCAAATTAGGCTTCTCTATGATGTGAGCAATCAGGTAATTTAATGGGAGACATTTCTACGGAAATAAAAGGTAAACAAACGTTGATTGGTCCAGCAAATTATAAAACTGGTTTCTGAGTTCAGAGAGCAGCCCATTGAGAAGATTTCTGGATGTGGGGTCATGAGCATCTTCAGATGGAGGGAGGGTGGGCAGTGGCGATCTGTCAGGTTTTCGGGTTTGCAATGTGAATGTGAATGTTTCTAAGTGGCCACATTGCAACTGGCCCGAACATCGTCCCCACCCATGAGCTGTTGCGGTGATGTCTCTCAAGTCTTTATTGTAGCCCAGCTTTAGCTTCTGGGGTTTCCAGGAAAGGGCAGTTTTATTTCCATAGCAATTCCAGTCAAAAGAGTGGCAAAAAATTGGAAACATTAGCTTTTGGAGAGTTCTAGCCAAATATCGGAGGGAACTAGGAAAATTCAGGGTTCAGCCCAGTTTATAGGTAAAACACAAAGCCTCAAAGACAATGAGCAACTTCGAATCTGTTATCCATAAATATCAGATAATTTTCCTCTATATAATCATCTTCATCAAAGATAACCATAGCAGGTCTTTTCCATCCGCAGATTAAGTCTAGTTTCAATAAACTTGTCCTGATTATTTACATGCCCGCAGCACAAATAGTGATTGACCACACAGGCTCTTTTAAACCTGCCTTGCTGGAGCTTTTCATAAGGAATCTCAGACTGGACATTCAAAACTCTCTCGAAGCTAGGAAGCCAAGCCAAGGCCTTGTCCAATCGTGTCCTCTTCCAAGGAGAACAGATTCCTATTGAACTTATGCAAGTATATGTAGTGTTATGAAAATAGGAACATTGAATAAGAGTTTCTGAATTCTGGAGGGATCAGGAAGGGAGAAAGAGATAAGCGTTTCAACCTTTGCTGCAAAAGATACACTCTACCAAATTGCTGTAAGTTATAGAGAGTTTAAAAGAGGAGAAGAAGGGGTCCTTTAAAACTGGCATTAAAGAACTAGAGGTGCTCCGGGGCGCCTGGGTGGCACAGCGGTTAAGTGTCTGCCTTCGGCTCAGGGTGTGATCCCGGCGTTCTGGGATCAGGCCCCACAACAGGCTCCTCTGCTATGAGCCTGCTTCTTCCTCTCCCACTCCCCCTGCTTGTGTTCCCTCTCTCACTGGCTGTCTCTATCTCTGTCAAATAAATAAATAAAATCTTAAAAAAAAAAAAAAAGAACTAGAGGTGTTCCAAATGGACTCAGAAGAAGTTATAATCATCTTCATCAGTTCATTCAGTCCCTTGTGAGTATTTCTGATTTGCTTCTTCTTGGGTTAGCAGCTTTATGAATCAGGTTTCCAACAGAGTTTTAGAAATTCTTACCCAGTTTGGTGTTATGATCTTCAAGTTCTCAGAAACCTGCATTTTAGAGTACTTGTCAGGGTCTTTTCCCTGAATCTCTTTGAAGACGGAGTGCTTCTGTTTATAGTTCATTGTAAATGCTCTCAGAGAAGAATGGAGAGTAAAACAATAACTGTATATAAATGACAAAAGACTTTAAAATGGCCACGGTTAAATGCAATTGACAAGGGAACGTGGTTATTTCTGTGGCATACATTTTAAAATTATGACTGATAACATTATATCAGGACCTGTCAGATTTTAGGAGCTTCATACAAATATCCCCTATAGAAAGTTCAGCATCACTTCTTATTTATTTATTTTCCAACAAATTTAACATGTACAAAGAGTTACATAGTCGTTAAAAAAATTTTTAGCTCTTTTAATAGAGAAGACTCAATTTTTTAAGTAACTGAAGACCTAACAGAGACAAAACACAGAATCAGTCTTCTAGGCAGATTACATTAAAGGTAAAGAAAGTCTTTGCTTACAATTTCTTATTAAGAGCAGACCAATAATCTAAGAAAACTTTGTCTCTTTAACAGTGAGATCCAAATCCAAATTTTACAGCTGTGTATTTTTGAAATTAAAACTTTTTTTTCTTTTTAACGTAAACGAAGCCATTCTGATCTTAGTCAGACTTGACCACACATAAAATTCCTTTCTTAAAATTCTTTTCCCACAAACCTTCTACAGTGTTCTATATCCATCAGCTTTTGTCCTCTTTTTCTTTTCTTATTCTCAAACAATCATTTTTGATCTCATTTTTTTGGTCTCTAGTTTAACTTAGAAATTTTTCTTATTTACATGTGTTTAATTACTTGTTTTTTACAATTATGTTTGGATTAGACATTCAACAGCTAACCATTATCTGAAGATATTTTTCTTACTGACACATTTTCAAGGCATGCCTGCTTTATGAAACCAACAAACTTCAACTAGCTCTTATCTATCAAAGATTATCCCAGATCGTGTGAAATTGAAAAACATTTGGGCTGGTTTCTTTAAGCCAATTAAATAGAGCTCTGTACAAATAAATTTTGGCAATACCATCTGAAGGTAGAAAAATATCATATCTATAACACACATACATATGCATACATAAACATACAGACAGGCCCAAACAGTGATCTTGGCGTTTTTGTTTTAAAAGTTTTAGCCATGACCCAGGTATAAAACTGAAAAGAACAGTTGTATTCAAATTTGTGTTCTGGCAGATGGACTAAGTTAAGGTTACTGGCTCAGATGACTGAAGTTTTTTTTTGTTGTTGTTGTTTTTTACTAAGAATTTTTATTTGTATGCTATAAGGTTTTATTTTATTTTTATGCTGCAAGGTTTTAGAGCTATTTTTGGAGTCATTTCGTCTTTTTAGCGACTTCTCTACACTGAAGAATGCATTTCGTTGTCTCTGAAAGGTTTGGAATCCTTTCTTTTAAGGCTATCCCTTATAGTGGACTTATCTGAGTTAAAGATTCCCCAAAACAGCCACTGCAATTCCAAAAGTTCACCCATTTTCCAAAAAGGCACAAGACCCTGGTCCATAGGCCAGGTGGAGCTCATCTCTGTCTTTAGATGCCCTACAATGTTTTAATTATGAGGAGACCTGTTTTCCAAAAGCTATTACAAAACACAGGGTGTCACATGTTTCCCCCACTTTTGAACAGAATAGAGTGACTTCCCAAGAAGGTTCAACAAACAAAATTGGAAAGCAAGCATGCACAGTAAAGTTGGAGGCTCAGAATGGAAAGACAGGGGAGCTTCGATCCAGTTTCAGGGTTGATGAGAGAGCAGTGAGCTTGTGGGCTCTGTGGGTACCAGACCCGTTCATTCTGTGGCCTCAGACTCATTGGGGGTCTTTTTTGGATCCCATTTCTCATGCCATGAAATGGCAAAAGTTCAGAAATAACAGAAATGATACCAGTGAATCACCAAAGTAGTGACAAGAGGTTACTGTGGACACACCAAAAGGCAGTTTGTAAACTGGGAGCGCTCAAACTGGAAAATGGAATATTAGGCTCCGTGGCATATTGTGATAAAGCAGCTTATATAGCGAGACAGCAGTGATCGATTATAATATTAGAATTTTCTTAAATGATAGGAAATTGGTCACTGGTGACCTCCTATCAACCTCGGGGAACAGTTTTGCTTGTGATTTTCAGAGGCACAAGTAAGAAATGACCCAGGTCAAGTTAGCCTTGCAAAATAAGCTCAATTAAGCTTTGTTTGTATGACTAAACTGGTTTTGTCTGCTCAGGGGGATTTTCAAGGCTGAGTTCTGTTTGCATTTTATTGTAACCGAGTTCTTGTCATACTCACTACAGCTCTCTTTGACTTTCTCTTTTGCTTCATCTCTGATTTCCCTGAAAGGTACAAAGCGGAACATGTTTACGGCGGTCATTCTCAGTGGGCGATTTAGCCTTTTGCTGATTTGTTTCCCTGCTCTGTGAAGCCAAACACGTCGCAGACATGATGCTATCAGCTGAAAAATTCACAAACTCAGGGAAAAGTTAAGAGCAAAACCTAGCTTTCCTAGAAGGAGGCTGTTGGTCTCCAGTTTCAGTTGAACCTGGCACGGCCAGGGTGTGAGCAGCATCCCTGCTTCTGGCTGGGAGATCCATCTGGTCTTTCTGGGAGACAGATTTTCCCAAATGGACTTAGAGGAAAACCTGATCTCATGTTTTTCAACAAAGCTTTAGGATTGGATGAAATCTCGTGTTGGTTTCAGAAGGGACAATGCCTTGTGAGAGCTGGTTTAAAGTACAGGATGGTGTTTCCACTCAAGTCAGACCACTAAAGCAAGGGATCTGAGTTAACCCATGGCTGTGTGTTGTTGAGGGACCTGCATTAGAAATCAAGGTCATCCTCTCCTCCCCTCTCCTGCCCAGTGCAGGAATGCAGACCCTGACCAGGTGCTTTAGGTGTTTTAAGCTAGTACAGCCATTCTTCTGAGTATAGATGGACGACAAGAGGGAGGTGTGAGAGAGCTACTAGTCCCTTGTGGCTTTGGGCAACACACAAGTTAGCTTGGCTCGGGTTTCTTCATTTAGACAATTGGAAGTGACTGTTTTCTAGATCCAGTTCAAATCTAGCCTTGTGTAGGAAGGAAAAGATCACCAGCCCCCACCGCGGGCTTCATCTGCATGAGAATAGTTAGCACAAGGGGACTTCTTATTAGACTAGGGACTCTTAATTGCCAGAAGCAGTTTCCAGGCACCAAATTGCGGATAATTTCAGAAGCCTGTGAAAAATATTACCAGTTTATTTTAAATAAGCAAATTTAAAGAACAAGGGTTGAGCTTCATGGTTTGTTTATAGCTCTCCATGGCTGAAAAGACTTACAGCAAAAGTTGCTTGGGGAATTTCCAGGGACATGTTTCTTCTAGTGTTTATGTTAGAGACATCAGAATCTCATCTATTTGAAACACACAATGGATTATATATGCTGTGTGTATCAGTCTTAGGATTCTTGTTAACATTCAGTTGGTTGCTGCTGATCAATTATTCTCTGTTTCTGGTACACATTGCATTTTCTATGAATTGAGTTAAATTTAAGGTATACATGTGTGTTGATGGATAGGATAGTATGTGAAAATGTGTGTGTGTGTGTGTGTGTGTGTGAATGGGTAGTAAATACCTAGGTGGATAGCTGGCACATCTGCTTAGATACAATGAAATTTTTATTCAGGCTGAAATAATAAATTTTACTTTCAAAAGTACAACACAAAACTACTTCCGGATTTCAAACAGTAAATTAAGAATTAGAAGTTACATAAATATTTTTAAGTGCTTTAAAAAACATTTTGATTTTTGAACTAAAATGTGTTTATTTTTCTATGGATTGCTTGAAACCCACAAAAAGCTGTTCTTCACAGAGGACTGCTCTCATTTGTGACAAAACGTTTCCACTTCAGGTTTTTAACATTGGAGAGTAACATTTTTAAGAGTGGTCGTACTAAACTTATTTCTAGTATTTATGTCAGATGTCACAAACATATCATAACTGTAACCAAACCCACATGAGTTCCCTCCTTGGTGCGTCCCAGACACAGCAGGTGGAGTTGTCTCACAAGGGAAACTTTATTTGCAACATATAGAATCACCAGGAATAACTTCCAGAGCCGTGTCTCCCTAAGCAAGGGTGGATGAGCTCCTTTTATTCCGGGTTAGGGTGAATTAGTTTCGATAGGGAAGCCTTGTCCTCATCAGATGTAGAGGAGGGCATAAGGTCGCGCACGCGCCTTAAGGAAACATGCCCGTACATACATTGCGCGTTATGTAAATGACGCTTGTGCTCCTCCTTGGGCGGAGAGTTTCGTATTATAATGAGGTAAAGAGAGTCACTCGTTCTAGAGGTCCCTCCATGGTCCATCTGCGCAGGCGCGCGTCCGGGTTTTGCTCAGACTGGTGTGGGTGGTCTGGGCTGGCTGGAGGTCCTGTCAGGCTGGAGGTCCCGTCAGGTCGGTGGCTGTGCTGGAAGGGCGGTTTCTCTTGCCCTTTGCCGGAGTTCTCGAGGTAAGCAGCAAAGAAGAGCTTAAGGAAAAATGTGAGACAAAGGTGGGTGAATACAAGCAAGTCCGCCTTGAAGGTCAGGTCTTGGGATCTAGCTGGTGACAAATCCCTCCTCCAGTTTTGAAAAAAAAATTTAAAGATTTAATTTATTTACTTAAGAGAGAAGGACAGAAAGAGCATGAGTGAGGGACAGAGGGAAAGCAGGCTCCCCACTGAGCAGGGAGCCCAATGTGAGACTTGGTCCCAGGACCCTGGGATCATGACCTGAGCCAAAGGCAGATGCTTAACCGACTGAGCCACTCAGGCACAGCCCCTGTGCCCCCTCTGGTTTTATTCTCCTCATTCTTGAGAGGCACGAGGAGAAGGTCCGTTTTCTGTTCTACTTCTTGCTGGACATGGACAGAGTCATAGGAATTGATAGAATTATCAATTATCAATTATCAAATTATCCCTTGGCTAGTTTTAGGTATATCTGTGGGTCACCAGGTTTCACCCCACATATCCTTGTGTTGCTACCATTTGTAATTTGATCTTTACGCACATGGATCCAAACAGTACCCAGCAGTTATGTATGGGAGTTCCAGTCAGTAAAAAGAGCAGTCTTCAGTTTGTTTCTCTCTGCTATGATCCTCCTGAGATTTATTAGGTTACCTGGTTCCCAAGGATACGTTAGTGTGTTCATGGCTTTTTGCATCTCTAAGATAATAGTGACCAGGACTAACATCAAGAAGATGTTCATTTTAAAATCAGACCAAGGTAGAGGGGACTAGAGTATTTTCTATTTTGCCATGTACTAACAGTAAGCTGGACAGTCACAGAGAGAATGATTTCATCTCTAGAATAGAAGTTTCATGTCAGTGAGTGGTTCACAGGAATATTTGTTGTCATCTGGTGCTGGTAGCGTTTCTTCCTTCTGGGGCCTCTGGGGCAGATGATTTTTTACTCTAGTACTGTGGATCCAAGACATGACTCTCTCTGATTTTAAGGAAGAGTGTGTGGTTAATAGCCCTAGGCAGAGCCTGTCCATAAAGGATATAGTTGATCCTGGGGTGGCCCGTTTTTCTAAGTTTTGATGTATACCCAGTCCCCAGGTTCATACAGGTGAAGCTTAATTTCAGGAGACAAAAAAATTTCCGTATTTGTTGAGTGCATCCACCACCTACTGGAGATTAATTATATGCTTCAGGTCTAGAGAAACCTCTGGAGGTTAGAAGTCAGAGCCTTTTGGAAAGGGCCTCACATAAGTCATTTTGAATGGGCTGAGCTTTTAGTTTGCCCTTTGGAGCAACTCTCATTCTAGGGTGAGCTGTTGGTAGTAACTTTAACCAATTTTCCTGTGTCTCCTGGCAACATTTTGGGTCTTTTTCGGAGTTCTGTTAGGACATTCTGTCTTCCCAGAAGATTGAGGCCTCCAGGCAGAGTGTAATCTCAACTTGATGTTTAAGCCCTTTGTTACTTTATTAGCTCTTTCTGTCCTATAGGAAAAGGCCTTTATCCATCCAGTAAATGTATCTATGAACACCAAAAGGTGTTTGAACCCTCCAGGGGCCTTTGGGATTACAATGAAGTCTATTCACCAATCCTCCCCTGGTATTGTCCCCCAGATTTGGGTTGCTCTAACTAGACAGGGTACTAGAGGTCTGGTTTGTACATTTGTCCACAGGAGACACATTGGTTTGTTATCCTCTCAATAATTTCCTACTTTGTTGGCATGCACATAATCTTCATTAACAGTAGGTATGAAGCTTACCCTAATGGGTGAGTTGTATGTACTCTTAAGGAATCCCCAAGCAATCTGCTTAGGTACCCAGATTCTCCCATTGTTGTTTACCATCCATCCTGTGACTCCTGGAGGCCATTAATAGCCCTGTTTTATAGCCCCTTTGATCTCATCCTGGAAGTAGGATGGAGAGAATTTACATAGTGGTAGAGAGGGAGTTAGTGGCAAATGCAAAATCTCCCCAGACGTGGCAGCTCGTTTCTCTCCATGTGGCTCCATGGGCAGGAATTCCAGGAAGGCATATTTAGAATCAGTCACCCTTTCTAATGTTCTATTCCATTCTAATGTTCTGCCTAATATTTCCGCCTTTTGGGCTGAGGTGCCTGGGGCCATCTTTTCGTCTATATAAGAGCTTTTCGGGGAAACTCCTGCATATCTTGTCCTTCTTAGTCAATTTTCCATAATACAGCTGCCATCTACAAACCAGACTTCCTCTGCATTGGACAGAGGCTCACTCTGGAGATCTTTGCACCTAGAGTAAATTTGATCAAGGACTTCGTGATTGGGGAGTAGGGTGGCAACTCTATCTGGGGGGTCTTTATGAGCATGGCCTGATGTTGTAACATTCTGTTTTGATTCCAGAAAACTCAAAACGTGGTGTGGGGTCCAAACAGTCACAGGTTGGCTGATGGTTTTTCTGTTTCTTTTACCAAGAGGCATGAGGCTCGTACAACTCTTAGGCAAGGGGGCCAATCCCTGGCCACTGTGTCCAACTGTTTAGAAAAATAAGCTACCATTCTTTTTTTTTTTTTTTTTAAGATTTTATTTATTAATTTGACAGAGAGAGACAGCCAGCGAGAGAGGGAACACAAGCAGGGGAAGTGGGAGAGGAAGAAGCAGGCTCCTAGCGGAGGAGCCTCGTGGGGCTAGATCCCAGAACGCTGCGATCACGCCCTGAGCTGAAGGCAGACGCTTAACGACTGTGCCACCCAGGCGCCCCAGCTACCATTCTTTTTAAAGGCTCCAGCATCTGGGTTAACATCCCTATAGCTATTCCTTATCTTTCATATACATACAAATCAAACAGCTTGTCAAAATCAGGTAATGCTAAGGCTGGAGCCTTCATAACGAAGACTTTACATTGTCCAACTTCAGGGAAAAGGACAGTTTTAGTTTGCAATGATTCCAAGTCAAGAGAATGAAAGAAAATGGAAACCTTAGTTTGGAGAGTCAGAGCCAGATATTCAGCTCCTAAGAACCTAGGAGAATTCAGAATCCTGCCCAGGTTTATAGGCAAACAACTAACACTAAGACAATCAGAACTAGAATCTAACATCCACAAAAACGTGTTATTAAAACACAATTTTTCTCTAAAATCACCCTCATTGGCATCAAAGACAGCCAAATTAAGACTAATTTGTTTGTAAAACAGTCCAGTTTTAGCAAACTTGGCCTAATTATTTACATAAGCCTGGCAAGAATAGAAGTTGACCCTGTAAATTTTAAAACTCTGCTTTGCTGGAGGGTGCCTGGCTGGCTGAGTCAGTAGAATATGTGGCTCTTGATCTTGAGTTCAAGCCCCAGGATGGATGTAGAGATTACTAAGGAAAAAACCAAACCAAAACAAAAACCACCACCCCAACAAAAAAAACCCCAAAACTGTTTTGCTGGGATTTTAAATAAATTTTAATTTAGTTTTTTTTTTTTTAATTCGACAGAGATAGAGACAGCCAGAGAGAGAGGGAATACAAGCAGGGGGAGTGGGAGAGGAAGAAGCAGGCTCATAGCAGAGGAGCCTGATGTGGGGCTCGATCCCATAACACCGGGATCACGCCCTGAGCCGAAGGCAGATGCTTAATCACTGTGCCACCCAGGCGCCCCTAGTTTTTATTTTCTAAATTTAAATTCAATTAATTAACATAGAATGTATTATTAGTTTCCGATGTAGAGTTCAGTGATTCCTCAATCTTATATAACACTCAGTGCTCCTCACATCACGTGCCCTCCTTAATGCCCATCACCCAATTGCCGCACCCCCCATCCTTTCCCCTCCGGCAGCCGTCAGTTTGTTTCCTATGATTAAGAGTCTATTACGGTTTGTCTCCCTCTCTGATTTCATCTTATTTTATTTTTACCCCCTTTCCCCTACGATCCTCTATTTTGTTTCTTAAATTCCGTATATGAGTGAGATCATATGATAATTGTCTTTCTCTGACTGACTTATTTCGCTTAGCATAATACCCTCTAGTTCCATCCATGATGTTGTTGCATATGGCAAGATTTCATTCTTGATGGCTGAGTAGTATTCCATTGTGTGTGTGTGTGTGTGTGTGTGTGTGTGTGTGTGTGCGTGTGTGTATACCACATCTTCTTTATCCATTCACCTGTTGATGGATGTCTGGGCTCTTTCCATAGTTGGGGTATTGTGGACATTCCTGCTATAAACATTGGGGTGCAGGTGCCCTTTCAGATCACTACATTTGTATCTTTGGGGTCAATACCTAGTAGTGCAATTGCTGGGTCGTAGGGTTTTGGTGGGACTTTTATAAGGAATTTCAGATTGAACTTTTAATAACCTCAAGGCCAGAAGCCAAGCCAAATACTTGCCATCAGATTTGTCTGCAGTACCCATAGATTTGGGTGTGTTCCTCTTCTTGAGGTCCCCAAAATATCCCATGGTTTCCTGCACCTTCCAGGAAGTGACATTCTTTACTTACCTGGTAAGGCTGCCGGGAACTCTGTAAGCAAGGTAGCAGCCCACATTTCCAAGAGTCTCTACTGACTCTATAAAGTCAACCTTAGTTCCTTCAAGTTGTCTGGTCATATCTGTCTTAACTTTCTCAAATATGACACTCCAGTCAGAGCCTTGGTAATATAACCAATGTTTCCAGTGGTGTCCTGTTACAAGGAGAACAGATTCTCAATGAATTTATGCAAATAATTATAATTGCTATGAAAGGAAAACTACGCATTAAGAGTTTCAGAATTCTGGAGGGTTCAGGTAATGGGAGAAAAGTTAAATGTTTCAATTTGTTCAAAAAGGAATAGTTTATCATATTTTTGTAAGTCATAGATATCTTAAGAGAAAACTTCCTTACGTTTAAGGAACCAGCAATGTTTCAAACAAGAGTGCTAAAAACTATTATCATCTTAATTCATTCAGTCCATGTTACTAATTCTTGTTCTGTTTGCAGCTTTCCCACTGGTTCTGGAAATTCTTACTCAGCTTAGTTTTATTATCTTAAAGATATAAAAAAACAAGTGTTTGTCAAAAAGTCCTTTTCATGAATCTCCTTGAAGATGAAACATTTTGCAAGAGCATCAGAACATTAACTATCAATGACAAAGAGAAACTAAAAAATGGCCATGGTTAAAGATCTGATGAGAGTTCATTATGATACAGTTGGCAAGGAAATCTGGTTACTTCGTGACACACAACATTTTAATAATTAGAATGTCAAGTGATGACTTGACATATTAAAACGTTAGGGGGTCTCATATAATTTCTAGAACATTTATAGCATTTACCCAAACAACATAAGCTAAGAAGGTTTATCATCATTTGTTTGACAACATTTCCCATTTAATTTAACATACCAAATAAACAAGCCTAATTAGTCAAAAAGACTTCCTTTAAATTTGAATCTTAGGGATTTTGTTATAAACCTCAGAAGGTTTTAAAGCACATACCTAACGTGGATTACAGAGCATTATAGAACTTAATATTTACCCAAGCTGGCAATATGATATTCTACAGAGAGTTACACTGTTGTTAGCAAAACTTAGCCCCTTCAATATCGAGAAGTTTTAGCTTTTTAAGTAATCAAAGACCTGATAAAGACAGAGCATAGAAACTGTGTTTTTCTGGGCAGATAAAGAAAAACTTCATTTACAATCTCTTATCAAGAGTAGGTCAACAGGGATGCCTGGGTGGGTCAGTCAGTGAAGCGTCTGCCTTTGGCTCAGGTCATGATCCCAAGGTCCTGGGATCGAGTCCCACATTGGGCTCCTGCTCAGTGGGAAGCCTGGTCTCCCTCTGCCTGCAGCTTTACCCTGCTTGTTCTCTCTCTCTCTCTGACAAATAAATAAAATCTTAAGAAAAAAAAAAAGAGTAGGTCAACAATCCAAGAAAACTTGGTCTTATTTTAAGAGAGAGAGAAACAGAACATCAGTTCTGACTTAGTGTACTTTTTTTTTTTTTTAAAGATTTTATTTGTTTATTCATTCCACAGAGATAGAGACAGCCAGCGAGAGAGGGAACACAAGCAGGGGGAGTGGGAGAGGAAGAAGCAGGCTCCCAGCGGAGGAGCCTGATGTGGGGCTCGATCCCATAACGCCGGGATCACACCCTGAGCCGAAGGCAGATGCTTAATCACTGTGCCACCCAGGCGCCCCCTGATTTAGTGTACTTTTAAGGCTCATTCATTTCAACCTTAGTCTGTCCTGATCACACATAAAATTCTTTCAAAGATTCCCCTTCACAAACCTTCTACAATTTTCTTATTCATTCAGATTTTGTCCTTAGCCTTCTCTCTAAACTACCAGTCTTAATTTTAGGACAAAATTACTTTCTTTTTTGTCCCCCCTCAATATATTCCCATTGCTTGTATCTTTGTTATTGAAACGCATCTACTTTTCTTGCATACAGAGTTGTTTTCCTTATAATTTCTAGCAGTCTCAATTACATTTATTAGAATTTTGACTTTTAGAAACCTCAGTCTCCAGTGAAAACTGAGTAGCAACCAATGGTTAACTGTTACACCAGAATTCCTCAGATTGACAAATTTATGAATATATTTCACAATTTGTAGAAACACTTTTATTCATAGTACAATTTTCATTAAGCATAAAACTAACTGACCCAGGTATCCTCAGTTTCTCTGCAATAAGCCAAAAGCAGACAAACCTTAATTCTGTAATCAGTGCAATCAATTACAAAAATGTAATATTATTTGAAACAAAACAAAACCCAAACCTAGATATCCAATGAATTCAACTCATCATTTAATTTAGCAAAACTTCAAAGTTTCAGGTTACCAAAGGCTTTGAAAGCTATTTAAAAATTTCATCTGCAAACCTTTTTATCTGTTTAACCTACTTGTTCTTACCTATTACCCATGGCAATTTCAGGAGACAGACAAAATCAACCATCCTTTTAAGTCATTTTTGCTGACAAATCACAACAGATACAATATGAATTTAATTAATAAATTCAGATAGAATAAAAGTTGATAATCAGTTATATTTGATGTTGGTAACTCCAAAAGACATGTCTATTTTAATTTACCAAAGATTATCCCAGATCATGTGAACTTGAAAAACATTTGGATTACCTTTCTGAATTTAGAATGCCCAATGTTTCTAAGTACTTATCTTTCAACCAATGAAATTGAGCTCTTACCTGTTCCCGGTGCATGTTTCCAGGGAACCCAAGTGCTACAGCCTCCTTTGTCCAGGGTTGTAAGGGAAGGAGGAGGTGCACAAGGGCCAAGCAGCCAGGGTGGAAATTTGAACAGGGAGCAACAAACAGGCCAAACAACCAGTGGGATGGAGATGTCATTCACTCCCTTAGACTCTAGACTAGTCTCTATTAGATCACTCCTGTTTTGCTAGGCCAGAGCATCCAAGCCTCTGAATGGCCATGTCATGGTATCTTTTGTCACGTGGGGATGTCTAGACTCCACTCCAGTGGAGTATTCAATCCCCCAGAGTGTTTACCAGAGAGGTCCTGTTTGCCCTGAGTATTCTGACTGTTATGCCAGCTTGCCCGGACTTTGTGAGACAACTCTAGCTTTACCTCGAAAAGCTGTGCCATAGATCTGGCGTCACTCATCCCAAAAGAAATCCTTTTGAATAAAAGTAATCAGAGTGGCCCCTGGATTTCAGATGAGGACAGAATGCCAGGCCAGCAGCCACAAGCACCAAGAAGGGAGAGTCCCCTCCAAGGAAGCTGCTGCTGGTCCCTGTAGCTTGAACTGGTTATGCCAAGTGAGCTGCTGCTGCCCCCTGCTTCATCCATTGGAAACCAGGTGACCAGAGACCGGAACCTCAGAAGGACCCGCAGTCCATCTGGGGCACCAAATTTGTCACGGAACCATTGTGAGTTCCCTCCTTGGTGCATCCCAGACACAGCAGGTGGAGTTGTCCCACAAGGGGAACTTTATTTGCATCAAATAAGATCACTGGGAATAACTTCCGAAGCCCTGTCTCCCTGAGCAAGGGTGGATGAGCTCCTTTTATTCAGGGTTAGGGTGAATGTTTAGACGGGGAAGACTTGTCCTCATCAGACGTAGAGGCGGGCATAAGGTCGCACATGCGCCTTAAGGAAACATGCCCCTACATACATGGCGCGTTATGTAAATGAGGCTTGTTCTCCTCCTTGGGCGGAGACTTTAGTATTACGATGAGGTAAAGAGAGTCACTTGTTGTTCTAGAGGTCGCTCCATCTGCGCAGGCGTACTCAGGGGTTCCGCTCAGACTGGTGTGGGTGGTCTGGCCTGGCTGGAGGTCCCGACAGGGCGGTGGCTGTCGCTGGAGGGCGGTTTCTCCTGCCACTGGCCTGAGTTCAGAGATCAGCCGCAAAGAAGAGCTTAAGGAAAAATGTGAGACAAGGAGGGTGAATAAGAGCAGGTGGGCTGTGAAGGTCAGCTCTTGGGGTCTAGCTGCTGACATAACCAAGGAAGTAAAACAGAGACTTGAAAAAAATCTGCAGACTTAATTTCTATTACCCATTTTAAGGAAAGCAAAAATGTGTATTGATTGCATCTTAAAGTGGAAATGATGGCGAAAAAGAAAAGGGAAATGATTGTATTCTTTCCCTATTACGAATTCATCATCTACAGGGTGTTTCTTAAAATGTTTCCACATAAGCATCCTCAGCTGGCATAGGAACACAAGTTCACCCCTAGCAGAAAAGGGGGTTGACCTGGAAGTATTGCCCAAAGTGAACCACGGAGGACTATAAACTTATTTGACCTCTCCTGCTTAATTTCCTGATATTATTGCCTTTAAAATTCATCTAAAAATTACAGTCTATTCCATGTCGTTTGGATTTCATTTTAAAGATAACATTGTTAATTACCTAAGTAAAATGAACTTCTTGAAGATCCTTCTTTTTATCATGTTTCCTCCAGGACGCACCGTGTACCCCTGGGGTGAGCCTAAGCCTATTTGAAAAGCATGGACTTACGGCTCAGCTCATTGAAGAAGGCAAGGCTTTCAGACTACCCTCCCAATTATGAAGCATGAATTCATAGCCTTCATTGTACAGACAGACGTGTGGCAATTGCTCCCCTCCAGTGGCTTACTCTGGTTTGGGAGAAAAATCACACCGGGCCATAGAATGATGAATAACCATATGAGGTCATGCCCGATGAATGCCAGGTGAGTGGCAGAGATCTGGCTAGGGGTTCACAGAGCTGATACTGGGTCAAGGCTCTGAAAGATTGTTAGGATTGTGATTGCAAAGTAGGGGAGGGGAGTATTCCAGAGGGGGTATGGTGACAGCAAGGTGGCTTGGGGGGGTTATAAATAGTCTAATTAAGCTGAAACAAAGCACCTGTAGGGCCAAGGAGAGCCAGATACAGATGAGAAAAGAGACTTGGCTGTCAGGCTCAGGAGTCAGTGGGTCTTTTTACAGTGAGAGCTATTTAAGGGCTGTGCATTTGAGGGGTGATTTGTGCAAAGGTACACATTTGCTGGTTAATCTGACAGCAGTGTGTCGTTTGAATTGTAAGGGAGTAGCACGAACAGTTAGAGGATTATGGCAGTAGTCCAGGTATTATTTAATTTAGGCCTGATGCAAAGTAGTGTCCACAGAGAAAAAGGGGGGGAGGGGAGACAAAGCAAATGAGAAAGATGTTTCATGCACATAAAATTTAATAGCATTTTGATGATCATATCATTTACAGAATAAGTGCTTTTTTAAAAAAGTATTCTGTTAAACTGCTGTTTTCTTGAACATATTATTGAATCAAATCCAAAAGCCCCTATACAATTGCTCTCAGTCTTTACCCAGAACCAGCTTAGAAGAGGTTTTGTTAATGTGAAGCTTACTCACGGGTTTTACCCTTAAATCCTCTTTGGAGCAAAGCAGATAATAAATAAAATTAGTCATGAGGCATGATAACAGGGCAGCGAGATCAAATGTAGAGGGAGATGGATTTCTCCTTGGTTTTATAACTTGACTTGATTCTTAAGTAAGGGGCACAGGAGAGTTTCTTGTAGAAATGAATTCATTAGTGTTTAAGAAATGCTTTCAACCCAGCTACCATCTCCTTTTTTGGGGAAAGCTGGGAGCACTGTAGTACACAGCCAGCTTAACAAAGACCGGAAATGGAGCTGAGTCCTGAGAGTGCTCTGAGGACGTCAACTGACCACGTTGTTTTAATTTACTTGGAAAGGAATTCCCTTTGAAAGTGCAGTAAGGTGTGTCTTTCCCTTCACTTAGCGGCCGCTGTGTCTGCTAAGAAGAGATACTGATGTAATCTTATGTTATATACTTCGGTCTTATATGTGAAGAACTAAAGCTTATAGCAATTAACCACTTAACTCAGTGATTCTATTTTATTTTATTTTTTTTTAAGTTTTTTTTTTTTTTTTAAGATTTTATTTATTTATTCGGCAGAGATAGAGACAGCCAGCCAGAGAGGGAACACAAGCAGGGGGAATGGGAGAGGAAGAAGCAGGCTCATAGCGGAGGAGCCTGATGTGGGGCTCGATCCCATAACTCCGGGATCACGCCCTGAGCCGAAGGCAGACGCTTAACTGCTGTGCCACCCAGGTGCCCCAGTGATTCTATTTTAGAACTGATGATTAGCCCATCCTCATTAGACTCTCCTTTTGCCCTTTGCCTGTGGAAACCATTTGCTCTCTGAAAGCCTGACACTGGGAGCTCTGCTTAATTAGAGCTGAACAGAGGCCAGGGAACAGAAACGAGGAACACTGAATTCTGGCCCACTTGGCCTCTGTTAATCAATACCCATTATTTTAGGAGAAAAAAAAAAAGGAATAGTTGCATAAAATGATCAGAGACCAACATGCCCTTCCATGTAACAGTAGAAGGGCTCAGCCCTGCACACTTCTGTGCTGATCAGTCGATGAGCAGGGAGGAAGGGTGTAACTTGGAGAAATGCTTGGACTGTTGTCCTAAGTTCATCTGTAGATACGGGTGCACACAAATGTTCCTCTATCAATTCTGCTGATAGTTTTATTGTATTGAGAGGGTGAAGAATTGAGTCAGAGAGAGAAGTCTTTTAATTAAGAACAATCTCTGGGGCACTTGGGTGGCTCAGTTGATTAAGTGTCTGCCTTTGGCTCAGGTCATGATCCCAGAGTCCTGTGATCAAGTCCCACATTGGGCTCCTAGCTCAGCGGAGTGCATGCTTCTCCCTCTGCCTGCTGCTTCCCCTGCTTGTGCTCTGTCTCTCTCTCTCTCTGTCAGATAAATAAATAAAATCTAAAAATAAAATAAAATAAAAACAATCTCTGATTCTCAGAATGATGCTTTTATCTGGTTCTTTCTCTGTTGGTTCTTAATAGCCAGAAGTTTGTCTGTTTTCTTAGTTTTTCAAACAATGAATTCTTGGATTAATTTTATTTTGCTTTCTAATTCATTAATTTATTTTTTAATCTTTGTAATTTTCCCTCCTGCTTTTCCTAGCTTTTAATTATTTTTTTCCTTTTTACTTCTTGGGTTGAATTTTTCACTTATTTTCATTCTTTCCTGTTGAGTTATAAAAGCATTTAAAACTATCAATTTTCTGATGCACCTGGGTTTGAGGTCAGTTAAGCGAACGACTCTTGGTTTTGGCTCAGGTCCTGATCTCAGGGTCGAGACTTGCATCAGGCTCTGTGTTCAGCGTAGAATCTGCTTAAGATTCTCTCTCTTTCTCCCTCTGCCACTCATGCTTGTGCTCTCTCTCTCTCTCTCTCTAAAATAAATATTCTTTTTAAAAAAGCTGTGAATTTTCCTTTCCACATAAGTTTGATAACATCCAACAAATTTTAATAAATAATGTTGTCATTGTTGGTCTTTTCTGCAAAATAATCACCATATGGATTTGTATTTAATAATGGTTTTGGTAGGACAGGTTCTGGTTTCCAGGTATATTTTGTTTTTCCTTAAAAATATGACAAATTCCTGAGATTGTTAGTTTTTGCATTAGGGTTATATAGGCTATACTACCGCCACTTTGGGGAATATACTAAGGATTGCTTTGTGGGAAATAATTAGAAGATATTCCACAAACAGGTATTTTCTCTGAAGTGTACAAAGCTTTTTACTTATTTATTTTAATTTTAGCTTTTTGGAAGGAAAATTGGCAAAAAAGTCTAGGATTTGTAAAGTATACCTCACACCAGTGTAATGTATGCATTGTGAAAGGATTTCCTCCTGGTTAACACATCCATTGCTTCACATATTTATCTTTTCGTGTTTGTGAGAGAGAACTTTTAAATTCTCTCTTAGGACGTTTCAGTGATACAATACGGTGTTATCAGCTATAGTCATCTTGTGTCACATGAGGTACTTAGAATTTACTCATCTACAGCCGAAAGCTTGTATCCTTTTACCAAGCTCTCCCTATTTCCCCCACTTCCCAGCCCCTAGCAACTACGTTTCTATTTTATGTGTTTGACTTTTAAAAGATATTCCACATGTAAGTGATACCATGCAGTATTTGTCTTTCTTTCTTTGACTTATTTCACTTAGCATAATGCTTTCAGGATCTGTCCATGTTGTCATAAATGGCAGGATTTCCTTCATTCTCGTGGTTGAATAGTGTTTCACTGTGTGTGTATATATACATCTACATAAATGTGTGTGTGCATATTACGTCTCCTTTGTTCACCTGTTGAGAGATACTTAGGGTCTTTTCATATTTTGGCTACTGTGAATAATGCTGCAATGAACATGGGAGTATAGATATCTCTTCAATATCCTGTTTTCTTTTCCTTTGGATATAAACCCAGAAATGGGAGCATTGGATCATATGGTAATTCTATTTTAAATTTTTGGAAAAACCTCCATACTGTTTTCCATAGCGGCTGCACCAGTTTGCATTCCTGCCAACAGAATCTATCTATCATCTCTATCTATTCATCTATCTATCATCTATCTATCTATCTATCTATCTATCTATCTATCTATCATCTATCATCTATCTATCATCTATCATCATCTATATCATCGACCAAACTCTTGATTTGGGCTCAGGTCATGATTCCCCCCTTTTTTCCTCCATATTCTCATTCATATGTGTTATCTTTTGTCTTTTTGATGTTAGCCATTCTAACAGGTGTGAAGTGATAGCTCATTGTGGTTTCAATTTACATTTCCATGATGATTAATGACCTTGAGCTCCTTTTCATGTACCTGTTCATCATTTGTGTATCTTCTTTGGAAGAATGTCTGTTCAGGTCCTTTGCCCATTTATAAATTAGACTGTAAGTGTGTTTTTTTTTTTTTTTTTGGCTATTGAATTGTATGAGTTCTTTATATATTTTGGATATTAACTTCTTATCAAAATAAAAACTTTGCAAATATTGCTTCCATTCTGTAGGTTGCCTTTTCATTTTGTTGATGGTTTGCATTGCTGTGCAGACACTTTCCAGTTTGTTGTAATCCCACCTGCTTATTTTGCTCTTGTTGCTTTTGCTTTTAGGGTCAAATCCACCCAAAATCATTGCCAGAGCTGATGTGGAGGAGCTTACCACCTATGTTTTTTTCTTGGAGTTTTATGGTTTCAGGTCTTACATTCAAATCTTCCTGTGTCAACTTATACCTCTAGGCCAGTTCCATAGCCTTCATGTTGAGATGTCGCTGCCTGCTCCTAGTTCTGGTCTACTGTTTCCTGAATCTCAGGTCTTCATTTTCTTGGCTTATCCCCTTCTTTTGCTGGAGTACATCTTCAACTAAAATATGTGTGGAGGGCAAAACTTCTGAGTCCTTGCTTGTCTGCTTTTTTTTTTTTTTAGTCTTCTCTTGCATTTAATTGAGAGTTTGGCTGAGTACCAAATTTTAGATTGTAAATTTTTCCTACTCAGATTTTTACAGATACTAATTCCATACCTTCCAATATCTAATTAGTTTGCAGGAGATCTGTTTTCTTCCATTCTTGACTTTCATAGTCATGTTTGTAGATATGAGACCTTTTCCTTTGTTCTTATTATTAGTTCGTAAATCTTCTTCATGTTAAGACAAGTCTTCTTCTCAAGCCCTGGGAATTTTCCAAAAATGGAAGGAAACTTCCTTCCTTCTTTGCCTCCATTGTTTCTCTCTAACGCTCCTATTAAATATTGAATCCTCTGAGTTCACCCTACATGCTTCTCTATGTTCTCCTTTATGGGAGACTTTCTCTATTGCCTGTCAACCATTCTATTTCAATGCGTGTTTTGACAACTGTTTTGAATCTCCAAGAGCATCTGTTTATTTACAGACACTCCTTTCCCATAGCATCTTGTTGTAGATGCAATATCTTTTCTAATCTCTCTAAAGACAGTAATTAGAATTTTAATTTAAAAAATTTGCCACAGGGGTGCCTGGGTGGCTCAGCCAGTTAAGTGTCCAACTCTTGATGTGGGCTCAGGTCATGATCTTGGGGTCGTGAGATTGAGCCCCGCATTGGGCTCCGTGCTTAGCATGGAGCCTGCTTGGGATTCTCTCTCTCCCTCTCCCTCTGCCCCCTGCCCCCTCCCACTTGTGCTCTCTGTCTAAAATACATACATACATACATAAATACATAAAAATGTTTAAAAAAGTTTACCACAGTCTCTTTGATGCTGCAGGCTTCTCTCAAATGTTTGTTGTTCCTCGGTTGTCTGTTCATACTTAGGATGAGTGAACTAAATGATCAGGAGTGGGGTGTGTGTGACTGAGTTCTGTTGACCCAGGGGCTTCTGTCTGAGCTGAGTGGTCAGGAAATTGACCTCTACACTAACTTTCTGAATACTAATTACCAACATCCACACTAATTGCTCTATTTCTTTCCTGGCAGACATTTTATTGACTTTCTTTAGAGAAGAATCTATCTACTCTCTCTCTCTCTCTCTCTCTCTATTATCATCATCTATCTAACTTGTTTATTTTGGCCTGGGGTAAACACCTTTTTCAGCTTCTGGCAAAAGAGGGGAAGGCAGGGGCACCTTAACTCAGTTTCAGCTCAGGTCATGATCTTAGGGTCGGGGGGTCAAGCCCCGGTGGCATCAGGCTCCGCACTCAAGAGGGAGTCTACTTGAAAGATTCTCTTCCTCTGTCCCTTCCCCCACTTGTGCTCTCCCTTTCTCTCTCCCTCTATCTCAAATAAGTAAATAAATAAATAAATAAATAAATAAATAAATAAGTGTGTGTGTGTGTGTGTGTGTGTGTGTGTTTAAGAGGGTCAGGCAGGTAGTGAGCTGTGTTTGGCTCTTCATTATATAGGTTTTCAACCAATTTCCCTGTTTCCAAATCCAGTTCTCATGCCCCATCTCACATTGTATATGCTGCTTCTCAGTCAAGGTTCCCTTTGGGTTCTGCCAAGCAAGTTAAGCCGCTTCATCGTAGGAGCACTTTCCCTCTTTGTTTATATATTAGGTGGCTACTTTTTGCCCTGCTTCACTCATTGTTCAATGCCTTTACATCTCTGTTCCATTCTCTAGCAATTTATTGAACTCTCTTCTGCACTGATGGCCTCCCCTCATTACTCTTTATTTTGTAAGGCTTATACTTACCCACTTTAATTAAAATGGGTTCTCACAGAAAGGAAAGAGATACCTCAATTTCTGCAGGCCTCCCATTCTGAAATGAAATTCTGTTATATAATTAAGCTCACATGTATGCTATGTTTAGTGCAAAAACGTTTATGACTGTTACACCTATGTTTACATTCTACCCGATAGAAAAATAAAACAGCTTCTTTTGTCCCTCTTAAGGCTTGTCTGCCTTGAATTTAACTTTGCTACTAATATTTCAGTTTTCGTTTTCTTTTTATTAAGTGCTATAATGTTTAAATCTTTAGAGTTTCTTTTATTTAATATGTATATAGAGAGTGTACAGAGAATTCTTCTATCCCCTTCTTCCCTCATACATAGTTTTATCTACTATTACATCTTCAGAGTTCTCACACAAAGATAAATACAACATCTGATTAAGATGGAATATGGTTTCTACCAAATAACCAGGGAAAGTTCAGTAATAATATTCACAGGAAAGAATGAACCCAAAACAATCTGGAGGAAGAGTCCCATATTAATAATAGAGAACACTTAATATATCACCCATCCCAGAGCTATTTTAATTATAGAGTGTTCAATTGCTTGAGAATTTAAAGGATAAATGTTAATAAGGCTTTGGAAAGGAGAATAGAATACATTGGTTCTGAAATTAAGTAGTTGTTTTACCTTGGACATATTGCTTAGGGAGCTCCTCTTGTGTTCTAAGCACTTTGCTGGGTGTATGGGATCCAACAAGTAATATATGAGCCATGCCCCAAACATGCTCTAAATGGATAGACATATAATCAAATAATTTAGCACAAAGTCCTAACTATAATTGTATTCTAGGTGGAGTGATGGTCCAAATAAAGAAGTGATTAATTTTCCTTGAATAGGCCCAGAAATGGCTTAACATAATTTTGCCTCTGATTTTCTATCTTGATTGCAGAGATTCTTGTAATTTCTGACATGCTAGTTCTGTGATACCCCACCTGAAGAAATAGCACCTCACTTCCTTAAAGCAGTTGCTTTTGTGCACCTGAATGAATTCACAGATGGTACTCAAATATATAACTCAGGACCCAACCAGAAGAGAGAGCCACAGAGTAATTGGAATAAGGGAAGTTTAACATAAGGACTTAGTATCTATAATAGAGGATTAGAGTAATGGGGAACTGACCTGTAAGAAGTAAAGGGAAATCAGAAGAAGTCAGAAATCAGACATAAGGGGCAGTCATTACATCTAAGACTGGGATGGAGCATTTCCCTCTCCATCAGGGCCGAGATACAGACTTCATAGAGTGAGCTCAGCCTTGGCTTACTGGATACTGGAAGAGTCGCTGAGATACTGTGCTTTTGGGTCTTGCGGGAGATCTACCCTCCGAGGCCGTGGGGAGCCATCCACAGGAAGTGCTTTGCCTGCAATTCACTGCAAGACCAGTTGAGGGAGTGCTGGGAAAGCAACTGGCCGTGGAGTGCTGCTGGTTGCCCCCATACCCTGCAGGAAGCAGGTGCTGAAGATTCCTTATAGGAACGGTTCATTGCAGAGCTGGGTATGCAGAAGGCATGCACAGCAGGTGTCCATGCTGGAGAAATCAGGAGCTGTAGGAACCTGGCAAAAGGAGTTACCACACCGTGAAGAGAAAAATAACTCTTTCCCTCCAGTGTCCCTCCATCTCCCTCCAACGACAAAGCTTAGCTTTGTACCAACTGGCAAAGAAGAAGTATGTAAAGGGCCCATATCCATTTAGGCAAACACATTGATAATTAACACAATAGGATAGATTTTTGTGACTCTTTTTCTGAAATGGATCATCTCTTTGAAAATTCACGTCGTATTTCAATGTTCATCCCTTGTGTTCTACAGATTGTCTACTGGTTTACTTTCTCCCAATGTTTGCTTAGAAGATTTTTTTTTTTTTAAAGATTTTATTTATTTATTCGACAGAGATAGAGACAGTCAGTGAGAGAGGGAACACAAGCAGGGGGAGTGGGAGAGGAGGAAGCAGGCTCATAGCAGAGGAGCCTGATGTGGGGCTCGATCCCATAACGCCAGGATCACACCCTGAGCCGAAGGCAGGCGCTTAACCGCTGTGCCACCCAGGCGCCCCTAGAAGATTTTTAACATTTCCATTTTGGCATTTACCTTGAGGACTAAAATTTAGACACATGTCTGACTTCAAGGTGCTGTTTCTCTGCCCCCATAGAAAGATGGGATTTTGTTTTGTTTTGTTTTGTTTTCTATTTCTAGAATCCTAGATTTGTGTTTCCTTGGTTAGCTAGTCCATGTTTTCGCTGAACCCTCCATGGTACTCTGCTTGTCATTATCTTTCTCTGGCTCTTCCCCTCTTGTTTTATTTGTAGCCTTAGTCTTCTTGACAGTCCGAGGAGTGCAGGACTTCTCATGGGTAGGAGTTGGAATGAGTTTATAGCCCTTCAGGATTGATTTTAATATTCTAGAAGTATTCCATAGAATGGAACAAATTCCAAGTTCAGTGTCTGGTATTGAAGACAGATGTCAGGCAGCCTTATTCCTGTAATCAAGGTACTGTATATTTCCTGGTGGTTGGATTGCAGATTTTTTGGCTCTATAAACTTGCCGCTTCTTGGTTTCAAGGAAGTTTAGCAGGTGATGTGGTCTAGTATGGAGTCCCCCTATGTGTTAAAAGCTACCTTGTGACATACGATATTTCAGTGATGGAGAGATCGAAGTGGAAAATAAGCAACAGCAACTCGATTGAAAGGGACTTTCTTTAACAAATATAGGGGCCAAGCCATTGATGTCTTAGGAGAGGGAAGATAGCAGCCTTTATAAAGAAACAAAGCAGGCATCATGCTGAAAGAACCATCTTAATGACTAATAATGAGAGCACATTCTGGAAACAGCCCAACTAAGGCTGGTAGAAGAAGGTCCAGAACTGTAGACTTGAGCCCAAACCTCCTCTTTGGCATTTCCTCCGATGACTTTGGTAATATGAATGAATCCACTAAGAGTAGGGATATTGGAAGATCTTTCAGCAGTGATGCATAATCTGAAGAATTGATGCTTGCCATTATTAATTGTAGTGATAATAATAATGGGCAATACTTGAAAGTCCACTATGTGTCAGATGCATTGGCATGACCATTAAAACAATATTTACTACCACTTAGAAGGTATACATTATAATCCTCTGTTATGAGAAAATCAAGTCTTGTAGTATCTTCAGATAACTTGATATGGTAAGTGTTAGGGCCAAGTTTTGAACCTAGATATAAGATCTGTGAAGGCAGAAGTCATTGCTGTCTTGTTCACTTGGTACCCCAGTGCCTTCAAAGTGTCTTTCACATAATAGGTGTACGTAAATATTTGTGGAGTGAATGACTAATTCCCATATCTGAATGCTTTCCACTGTCTTCATTGTTTTATATTAAGGTTATCTAGGAATTTGGGCCATAACCCTTTTAGTTCTGTATAGCAGATATTTCATGGGGTTCTGAGAGTGGGAAGATATTAGAAGGTAGTAATCTTTGGCTGGTGAACTGGAGGTCCTTGTAGAAACATGCAATCCACAAAACCTGACACAAATTAGAAGTAATGACAGACCTTCAGAGGTAAACTCTAATTTAGTAAATGGTTTTGCCTTCTGTTTAATACATTTGTTACAGGAATCTTTAATTTAGGAAGGATAATCTAGGAAGTATAGAGCCCAGGGGAATCCCTGGGAGGTCCTCAGGAAGTCTGTCAGTACTGAAATTGTATGCAAAATTGTGTTGTGTATGTATTTATCTGAAAGGAGGGTTCTGTGACTATTAGGGGGGCTGTGACACTAGAAAGAGAAGCGGTGTTCAATGGGAACATTTATCATTTAAATTCTGGGGAGTAGGTATTTTTGTGTCATGTCAGAATTAGAAGCATTCTTTTTGTTGGTTTTTAGTAGAAGGAGAAATTTTGTTTTCTCCTACAAAGAATGAATTTAAGAGGCTTTTTAGGTATAATTGACATTCCTGAGCTTCAGGCTGAGGCATATTTCTTATTGAAAAGTCTAACTCTCTCATTATGTCAAAGCCCAGAAGAGAATATTAATTAATTTCCAACATACTTCACGGCAACATGAAAATAAGTCAGTGTCTCTTTCTGACCACCCAAGCTGCCAGCTACCCTGAATGCTTTTTCTTGTTCCTTCGTGTTTTGGGTCCAAGCTAGCTAAAATGGGGTCTTTTAGAGATTTTCTTGAAATAAGGTGGTGAGCATTTACCGGTCCCTAAACAAAACCCACAGACCTGCTTGGCTGATTTTGGCGATCAAAGCCGCATGGCCCCTAGCAAGTTTGTGTCCGCTTTGATCCGTGATGTGTATGACACTATATTTTTTGGCTGCTCTAAAGCAGACTGCCAATTAGATCCAAATGTGTCAGACAGCCTTGGAGAAGGTACTAGTGGCCAAGTTTCCATTAGTGGTTCCTACTGATTGATGCCTGCAGCACTCTGTTCATTTAGAAATAGAAACCTATTCTCATCTTTAATCTTGGGGCTGGGAGTTGAAGTAATAGGGAAGAGAAAGTGCCAGAACACAATTAAATCTCTTTGTATCTCTCAGCTTTTAACTTTTGTTTCTTTTTTAACGCAGTTAAGACTCAAAACAATAGGAGGCGGTGATTCTCTTGTTCGGAAGAGGGTATGCTTTTTATTTTCTCACGAGTAGAAGGATGAAGGGAAGAGGGAGGAGGAAAGCCACGTTTCTTGAAAACAATGCTATGCCTGTAACTGTGTTAGATGCTATCAGGTGTGACCTCATTTGATTCTCTAACAACTCGAGGAAATAGGAATGAGCGTTCTGCATACTGTGGAGGAATGTGCAGTTCAGAGAAGAAAAATACATTCTTCTGTGTTGTATACATTATAAGAGGCAAAACAGATTCCACTAGGTAGCTGTTGGGTTCAGCAGCCTGTGCTGTTTCCACTCTGCTGTATAATAATGTGAGTGATTTCGGCGCTAATCCCTCTAGCACCTGAAAAGAGCTTTGAGAAAGCCTCCTGTGCACAATGGAAATTGGGATATTTAGGCTAGAAGTTAGCCTGTGAGTCACCATAGACCGAATTTTGGGGAAAAAAAAAAAAGAAGACCAGGGGCTTAATTTCTAGATTTCATCTTTTGCATTAATACTTAGAAATAGGCTGGTTTTTATTTTTTCCCTTCTGGTCCTAGGCTATAGTTTCTTGAAATCAGATCACTATTCTCAGAATAGTGCACCGGGGGGAAAGGATGGAGGAGAGAAAAACCAAACCTCTCTTCTCTGTTAATGAGTCATATTGTCCGTACTTGGTTTTTCATTGACACCAGCTGGAATGGGTTTTGCCCATCTCTCAAGGAGGATCCTAATGATTGTTCTTGGGGCCTGCATTTCATTTGTGGTACCAGTTAATCCTGGAAACTCAAAATTCATTCAAGTGACTATATGCTGAAGAACACTTTCTTCTTTCTCAAGGCGTGTTATTTGATATTTGGGGCTGTGTTACACAAAGTTGATGAAGTGTACTTCACTGTGGCTCTTCAGGGAGGGAGGGTTTATGGCAAACAGAACATTTAGCTCTGGTGAATAGCCTAGGGCAGAGGTTGGCAAACTTTTTCTGGAAAATTCCAGATAGTTAATATTTTAGGCTTTGCGGGTCATATGGTCTCTGTGGCAACTACTCAATTCAGCTGTTACAGGGTGAAAACAGCCATAGACTGTCTGTAAACAAATGGGTACAGCTGAGTTCCAATAAAACTTACTTGAGAAAACAGATTTAGACCTGTGAGTTGTAGTTTGCCAAACCCTATCCTAGAGGATATCTCAGGTTGTCCATATATAGGACACTCCCTGCCAAGCACATAATAAATGCTCAATGATGTTTTTTACATGACCAAATGCAAATGTATAAAGGAGCAGCAAAACTATTTCACAATGGCCTGAAATCATGCTGGAAACCTAATGCCCAAGATGATGGTATTTGGAGGTGGGGCCTTTAGGAGGTGATTAGGTCATGAAGGGAGAGCCCTCCTGAATGGGATTAGTGCCCTTATAAAAGGACCCCAGAGAGCATGCTTGCTTCTTCTACCACGTGAGGACACAGCAAGAAGTTGGTGGTCTGCAGCCTGGAAGAGGCTCTCACCAGAAATGGACCGTGCTAGTACCCTAGTCTTGGACTTCTGGCCTCCAGAACGGTGAGAAATAAATTTCTTTTGTTTATACCACCCAGTCTGTGGTAATTTTGTTACAGCAGCCCAAGCAGACTAAGATATCTTTCTAGACTTTATTCCTATCAACTGTGTGATAAATTAGGAATTGGTAGGAATATCCTCAATTTACAGGGAAAAAAAAAATGAAGCGTTAGAAACTAGAACCCCAAAAGTTGGAGGCAAATGTTCATTTAGAATTCATGCTTCCTTTAGGTTTTTTCCACACCTTAGCTTTACTGTTTAATTTTTTTGACTAAGGTATAATTGACAGTGTTACATTAGTTTCAGATGTACAACAGTGATTGACAAGTCTATACCTTGTTATGTTCACAAGTGTAGCCACCATCTGCCGCCATACAACACGATTACAATACCACTGACTATATTCCTTATGCTGTGCCTTTCATCCCTGTGACTTAGTCTATGACTAGAAGCCTGTACCTCCTACTCCCCTTCACCCATTTTGCCCATCTCCCTACCATCTCCCCCCTCCCCGCCCCCGCAACTGTCAGTTTTTCTGTATCTATGGGTCTATTCTGCTTTCTTGTTTGTACATTGGTTTTGTTTTTTGGATTCCACATGCAAATGAAATCCTATGGTAGAATTCAAACATCTTGACTCTATTTAATGCCCCTATTTACTGAATCTCCTTGGTTTTATCATTTATTTTAAGGAAAGCTGCTTTTTATTTTTTTAAGAGAATACTATTTCTGCGGTATCCGATAAGGTACTCTGTGCTGCAAGAGATGGAAAACCCAGTTCAAACAGCATTAAACAATACAAGGAATTTGTTGGTTGATATAATTGAAAAGTCTAGATATAGAGTGGGTTCCAGACAGGCGTGGCTCAATTATTCAAAGTTACCAAGAACCCAGTTCCGCTTTGCTGCTTTGTTCTGCCTTCTACTGCATTCTTCACTATCAGATCCCACCCTGTGGGACACCCTTTAGGGTTTTCTTGCTTGGGAATGTTGGAGCGAGGAAAAGGCACTTCGCAAACTTCTGACCTTGGCTGGATAAAGAAACAGAACATAGAGAAGAATGGGCTAACGTGTCCTGGTTTGGGCATTGGAAAAAGAATGCGATTAGGCAAGTCAGTAGAACATTTGGAGGTCTTGAAAACTGGGAACAAAGCAGAGAGTAGGGGAGCTCCCTTGGAGGTATGCAAGAGTCTAGCAGTTATGCTGAGCCCAAAGCCAATGAGAGTCCCTGCAGTCACAGGCGAAGGTGAGCTACAGGGGTGGATGGACGAAATCCTGAAGCCATCTGAAAAGTCAGTTTTTATCTCCGTGTTGAATGGGGGATTGCTGAATAATTTTGAGCGAGGGAATGATGAAATCAGACTTGAACATTAGAAAAATTACTCCGGCAGCTTCGTGGAAGGAGTTTCAGGGAGAAAAGCAATGAACCTAATACAATTAGCCGGACATAGCGTAGTAATGGCAGGAAGCGGAAGGGACGAGTAAGAGCCACTTAGAATTAACCCACTGAATACAGGGANATCTCAGGTCTTCATTTTCTTGGCTTATCCCCTTCTTTTGCTGGAGTACATCTTCAACTAAAATATGTGTGGAGGGCAAAACTTCTGAGTCCTTGCTTGTCTGCTTTTTTTTTTTTTTAGTCTTCTCTTGCATTTAATTGAGAGTTTGGCTGAGTACCAAATTTTAGATTGTAAATTTTTCCTACTCAGATTTTTACAGATACTAATTCCATACCTTCCAATATCTAATTAGTTTGCAGGAGATCTGTTTTCTTCCATTCTTGACTTTCATAGTCATGTTTGTAGATATGAGACCTTTTCCTTTGTTCTTATTATTAGTTCGTAAATCTTCTTCATGTTAAGACAAGTCTTCTTCTCAAGCCCTGGGAATTTTCCAAAAATGGAAGGAAACTTCCTTCCTTCTTTGCCTCCATTGTTTCTCTCTAACGCTCCTATTAAATATTGAATCCTCTGAGTTCACCCTACATGCTTCTCTATGTTCTCCTTTATGGGAGACTTTCTCTATTGCCTGTCAACCATTCTATTTCAATGCGTGTTTTGACAACTGTTTTGAATCTCCAAGAGCATCTGTTTATTTACAGACACTCCTTTCCCATAGCATCTTGTTGTAGATGCAATATCTTTTCTAATCTCTCTAAAGACAGTAATTAGAATTTTAATTTAAAAAAAGTTTGCCACAGGGGTGCCTGGGTGGCTCAGCCAGTTAAGTGTCCAACTCTTGATGTGGGCTCAGGTCATGATCTTGGGGTCGTGAGATTGAGCCCCGCATTGGGCTCCGTGCTTAGCATGGAGCCTGCTTGGGATTCTCTCTCTCCCTCTCCCTCTGCCCCCTGCCCCCTCCCACTTGTGCTCTCTGTCTAAAATACATACATACATACATAAATACATAAAAATGTTTAAAAAAGTTTACCACAGTCTCTTTGATGCTGCAGGCTTCTCTCAAATGTTTGTTGTTCCTCGGTTGTCTGTTCATACTTAGGATGAGTGAACTAAATGATCAGGAGTGGGGTGTGTGTGACTGAGTTCTGTTGACCCAGGGGCTTCTGTCTGAGCTGAGTGGTCAGGAAATTGACCTCTACACTAACTTTCTGAATACTAATTACCAACATCCACACTAATTGCTCTATTTCTTTCCTGGCAGACATTTTATTGACTTTCTTTAGAGAAGAATCTATCTACTCTCTCTCTCTCTCTCTCTCTCTATTATCATCATCTATCTAACTTGTTTATTTTGGCCTGGGGTAAACACCTTTTTCAGCTTCTGGCAAAAGAGGGGAAGGCAGGGGCACCTTAACTCAGTTTCAGCTCAGGTCATGATCTTAGGGTCGGGGGGTCAAGCCCCGGTGGCATCAGGCTCCGCACTCAAGAGGGAGTCTACTTGAAAGATTCTCTTCCTCTGTCCCTTCCCCCACTTGTGCTCTCCCTTTCTCTCTCCCTCTATCTCAAATAAGTAAATAAATAAATAAATAAATAAATAAATAAATAAATAAGTGTGTGTGTGTGTGTGTGTGTGTGTGTGTTTAAGAGGGTCAGGCAGGTAGTGAGCTGTGTTTGGCTCTTCATTATATAGGTTTTCAACCAATTTCCCTGTTTCCAAATCCAGTTCTCATGCCCCATCTCACATTGTATATGCTGCTTCTCAGTCAAGGTTCCCTTTGGGTTCTGCCAAGCAAGTTAAGCCGCTTCATCGTAGGAGCACTTTCCCTCTTTGTTTATATATTAGGTGGCTACTTTTTGCCCTGCTTCACTCATTGTTCAATGCCTTTACATCTCTGTTCCATTCTCTAGCAATTTATTGAACTCTCTTCTGCACTGATGGCCTCCCCTCATTACTCTTTATTTTGTAAGGCTTATACTTACCCACTTTAATTAAAATGGGTTCTCACAGAAAGGAAAGAGATACCTCAATTTCTGCAGGCCTCCCATTCTGAAATGAAATTCTGTTATATAATTAAGCTCACATGTATGCTATGTTTAGTGCAAAAACGTTTATGACTGTTACACCTATGTTTACATTCTACCCGATAGAAAAATAAAACAGCTTCTTTTGTCCCTCTTAAGGCTTGTCTGCCTTGAATTTAACTTTGCTACTAATATTTCAGTTTTCGTTTTCTTTTTATTAAGTGCTATAATGTTTAAATCTTTAGAGTTTCTTTTATTTAATATGTATATAGAGAGTGTACAGAGAATTCTTCTATCCCCTTCTTCCCTCATACATAGTTTTATCTACTATTACATCTTCAGAGTTCTCACACAAAGATAAATACAACATCTGATTAAGATGGAATATGGTTTCTACCAAATAACCAGGGAAAGTTCAGTAATAATATTCACAGGAAAGAATGAACCCAAAACAATCTGGAGGAAGAGTCCCATATTAATAATAGAGAACACTTAATATATCACCCATCCCAGAGCTATTTTAATTATAGAGTGTTCAATTGCTTGAGAATTTAAAGGATAAATGTTAATAAGGCTTTGGAAAGGAGAATAGAATACATTGGTTCTGAAATTAAGTAGTTGTTTTACCTTGGACATATTGCTTAGGGAGCTCCTCTTGTGTTCTAAGCACTTTGCTGGGTGTATGGGATCCAACAAGTAATATATGAGCCATGCCCCAAACATGCTCTAAATGGATAGACATATAATCAAATAATTTAGCACAAAGTCCTAACTATAATTGTATTCTAGGTGGAGTGATGGTCCAAATAAAGAAGTGATTAATTTTCCTTGAATAGGCCCAGAAATGGCTTAACATAATTTTGCCTCTGATTTTCTATCTTGATTGCAGAGATTCTTGTAATTTCTGACATGCTAGTTCTGTGATACCCCACCTGAAGAAATAGCACCTCACTTCCTTAAAGCAGTTGCTTTTGTGCACCTGAATGAATTCACAGATGGTACTCAAATATATAACTCAGGACCCAACCAGAAGAGAGAGCCACAGAGTAATTGGAATAAGGGAAGTTTAACATAAGGACTTAGTATCTATAATAGAGGATTAGAGTAATGGGGAACTGACCTGTAAGAAGTAAAGGGAAATCAGAAGAAGTCAGAAATCAGACATAAGGGGCAGTCATTACATCTAAGACTGGGATGGAGCATTTCCCTCTCCATCAGGGCCGAGATACAGACTTCATAGAGTGAGCTCAGCCTTGGCTTACTGGATACTGGAAGAGTCGCTGAGATACTGTGCTTTTGGGTCTTGCGGGAGATCTACCCTCCGAGGCCGTGGGGAGCCATCCACAGGAAGTGCTTTGCCTGCAATTCACTGCAAGACCAGTTGAGGGAGTGCTGGGAAAGCAACTGGCCGTGGAGTGCTGCTGGTTGCCCCCATACCCTGCAGGAAGCAGGTGCTGAAGATTCCTTATAGGAACGGTTCATTGCAGAGCTGGGTATGCAGAAGGCATGCACAGCAGGTGTCCATGCTGGAGAAATCAGGAGCTGTAGGAACCTGGCAAAAGGAGTTACCACACCGTGAAGAGAAAAATAACTCTTTCCCTCCAGTGTCCCTCCATCTCCCTCCAACGACAAAGCTTAGCTTTGTACCAACTGGCAAAGAAGAAGTATGTAAAGGGCCCATATCCATTTAGGCAAACACATTGATAATTAACACAATAGGATAGATTTTTGTGACTCTTTTTCTGAAATGGATCATCTCTTTGAAAATTCACGTCATATTTCAATGTTCATCCCTTGTGTTCTACAGATTGTCTACTGGTTTACTTTCTCCCAATGTTTGCTTAGAAGATTTTTTTTTTTTTAAAGATTTTATTTATTTATTCGACAGAGATAGAGACAGTCAGTGAGAGAGGGAACACAAGCAGGGGGAGTGGGAGAGGAGGAAGCAGGCTCATAGCAGAGGAGCCTGATGTGGGGCTCGATCCCATAACGCCAGGATCACACCCTGAGCCGAAGGCAGGCGCTTAACCGCTGTGCCACCCAGGCGCCCCTAGAAGATTTTTAACATTTCCATTTTGGCATTTACCTTGAGGACTAAAATTTAGACACATGTCTGACTTCAAGGTGCTGTTTCTCTGCCCCCATAGAAAGATGGGATTTTGTTTTGTTTTGTTTTGTTTTCTATTTCTAGAATCCTAGATTTGTGTTTCCTTGGTTAGCTAGTCCATGTTTTCGCTGAACCCTCCATGGTACTCTGCTTGTCATTATCTTTCTCTGGCTCTTCCCCTCTTGTTTTATTTGTAGCCTTAGTCTTCTTGACAGTCCGAGGAGTGCAGGACTTCTCATGGGTAGGAGTTGGAATGAGTTTATAGCCCTTCAGGATTGATTTTAATATTCTAGAAGTATTCCATAGAATGGAACAAATTCCAAGTTCAGTGTCTGGTATTGAAGACAGATGTCAGGCAGCCTTATTCCTGTAATCAAGGTACTGTATATTTCCTGGTGGTTGGATTGCAGATTTTTTGGCTCTATAAACTTGCCGCTTCTTGGTTTCAAGGAAGTTTAGCAGGTGATGTGGTCTAGTATGGAGTCCCCCTATGTGTTAAAAGCTACCTTGTGACATACGATATTTCAGTGATGGAGAGATCGAAGTGGAAAATAAGCAACAGCAACTCGATTGAAAGGGACTTTCTTTAACAAATATAGGGGCCAAGCCATTGATGTCTTAGGAGAGGGAAGATAGCAGCCTTTATAAAGAAACAAAGCAGGCATCATGCTGAAAGAACCATCTTAATGACTAATAATGAGAGCACATTCTGGAAACAGCCCAACTAAGGCTGGTAGAAGAAGGTCCAGAACTGTAGACTTGAGCCCAAACCTCCTCTTTGGCATTTCCTCCGATGACTTTGGTAATATGAATGAATCCACTAAGAGTAGGGATATTGGAAGATCTTTCAGCAGTGATGCATAATCTGAAGAATTGATGCTTGCCATTATTAATTGTAGTGATAATAATAATGGGCAATACTTGAAAGTCCACTATGTGTCAGATGCATTGGCATGACCATTAAAACAATATTTACTACCACTTAGAAGGTATACATTATAATCCTCTGTTATGAGAAAATCAAGTCTTGTAGTATCTTCAGATAACTTGATATGGTAAGTGTTAGGGCCAAGTTTTGAACCTAGATATAAGATCTGTGAAGGCAGAAGTCATTGCTGTCTTGTTCACTTGGTACCCCAGTGCCTTCAAAGTGTCTTTCACATAATAGGTGTACGTAAATATTTGTGGAGTGAATGACTAATTCCCATATCTGAATGCTTTCCACTGTCTTCATTGTTTTATATTAAGGTTATCTAGGAATTTGGGCCATAACCCTTTTAGTTCTGTATAGCAGATATTTCATGGGGTTCTGAGAGTGGGAAGATATTAGAAGGTAGTAATCTTTGGCTGGTGAACTGGAGGTCCTTGTAGAAACATGCAATCCACAAAACCTGACACAAATTAGAAGTAATGACAGACCTTCAGAGGTAAACTCTAATTTAGTAAATGGTTTTGCCTTCTGTTTAATACATTTGTTACAGGAATCTTTAATTTAGGAAGGATAATCTAGGAAGTATAGAGCCCAGGGGAATCCCTGGGAGGTCCTCAGGAAGTCTGTCAGTACTGAAATTGTATGCAAAATTGTGTTGTGTATGTATTTATCTGAAAGGAGGGTTCTGTGACTATTAGGGGGGCTGTGACACTAGAAAGAGAAGCGGTGTTCAATGGGAACATTTATCATTTAAATTCTGGGGAGTAGGTATTTTTGTGTCATGTCAGAATTAGAAGCATTCTTTTTGTTGGTTTTTAGTAGAAGGAGAAATTTTGTTTTCTCCTACAAAGAATGAATTTAAGAGGCTTTTTAGGTATAATTGACATTCCTGAGCTTCAGGCTGAGGCATATTTCTTATTGAAAAGTCTAACTCTCTCATTATGTCAAAGCCCAGAAGAGAATATTAATTAATTTCCAACATACTTCACGGCAACATGAAAATAAGTCAGTGTCTCTTTCTGACCACCCAAGCTGCCAGCTACCCTGAATGCTTTTTCTTGTTCCTTCGTGTTTTGGGTCCAAGCTAGCTAAAATGGGGTCTTTTAGAGATTTTCTTGAAATAAGGTGGTGAGCATTTACCGGTCCCTAAACAAAACCCACAGACCTGCTTGGCTGATTTTGGCGATCAAAGCCGCATGGCCCCTAGCAAGTTTGTGTCCGCTTTGATCCGTGATGTGTATGACACTATATTTTTTGGCTGCTCTAAAGCAGACTGCCAATTAGATCCAAATGTGTCAGACAGCCTTGGAGAAGGTACTAGTGGCCAAGTTTCCATTAGTGGTTCCTACTGATTGATGCCTGCAGCACTCTGTTCATTTAGAAATAGAAACCTATTCTCATCTTTAATCTTGGGGCTGGGAGTTGAAGTAATAGGGAAGAGAAAGTGCCAGAACACAATTAAATCTCTTTGTATCTCTCAGCTTTTAACTTTTGTTTCTTTTTTAACGCAGTTAAGACTCAAAACAATAGGAGGCGGTGATTCTCTTGTTCGGAAGAGGGTATGCTTTTTATTTTCTCACGAGTAGAAGGATGAAGGGAAGAGGGAGGAGGAAAGCCACGTTTCTTGAAAACAATGCTATGCCTGTAACTGTGTTAGATGCTATCAGGTGTGACCTCATTTGATTCTCTAACAACTCGAGGAAATAGGAATGAGCGTTCTGCATACTGTGGAGGAATGTGCAGTTCAGAGAAGAAAAATACATTCTTCTGTGTTGTATACATTATAAGAGGCAAAACAGATTCCACTAGGTAGCTGTTGGGTTCAGCAGCCTGTGCTGTTTCCACTCTGCTGTATAATAATGTGAGTGATTTCGGCGCTAATCCCTCTAGCACCTGAAAAGAGCTTTGAGAAAGCCTCCTGTGCACAATGGAAATTGGGATATTTAGGCTAGAAGTTAGCCTGTGAGTCACCATAGACCGAATTTTGGGGAAAAAAAAAAAAGAAGACCAGGGGCTTAATTTCTAGATTTCATCTTTTGCATTAATACTTAGAAATAGGCTGGTTTTTATTTTTTCCCTTCTGGTCCTAGGCTATAGTTTCTTGAAATCAGATCACTATTCTCAGAATAGTGCACCGGGGGGAAAGGATGGAGGAGAGAAAAACCAAACCTCTCTTCTCTGTTAATGAGTCATATTGTCCGTACTTGGTTTTTCATTGACACCAGCTGGAATGGGTTTTGCCCATCTCTCAAGGAGGATCCTAATGATTGTTCTTGGGGCCTGCATTTCATTTGTGGTACCAGTTAATCCTGGAAACTCAAAATTCATTCAAGTGACTATATGCTGAAGAACACTTTCTTCTTTCTCAAGGCGTGTTATTTGATATTTGGGGCTGTGTTACACAAAGTTGATGAAGTGTACTTCACTGTGGCTCTTCAGGGAGGGAGGGTTTATGGCAAACAGAACATTTAGCTCTGGTGAATAGCCTAGGGCAGAGGTTGGCAAACTTTTTCTGGAAAATTCCAGATAGTTAATATTTTAGGCTTTGCGGGTCATATGGTCTCTGTGGCAACTACTCAATTCAGCTGTTACAGGGTGAAAACAGCCATAGACTGTCTGTAAACAAATGGGTACAGCTGAGTTCCAATAAAACTTACTTGAGAAAACAGATTTAGACCTGTGAGTTGTAGTTTGCCAAACCCTATCCTAGAGGATATCTCAGGTTGTCCATATATAGGACACTCCCTGCCAAGCACATAATAAATGCTCAATGATGTTTTTTACATGACCAAATGCAAATGTATAAAGGAGCAGCAAAACTATTTCACAATGGCCTGAAATCATGCTGGAAACCTAATGCCCAAGATGATGGTATTTGGAGGTGGGGCCTTTAGGAGGTGATTAGGTCATGAAGGGAGAGCCCTCCTGAATGGGATTAGTGCCCTTATAAAAGGACCCCAGAGAGCATGCTTGCTTCTTCTACCACGTGAGGACACAGCAAGAAGTTGGTGGTCTGCAGCCTGGAAGAGGCTCTCACCAGAAATGGACCGTGCTAGTACCCTAGTCTTGGACTTCTGGCCTCCAGAACGGTGAGAAATAAATTTCTTTTGTTTATACCACCCAGTCTGTGGTAATTTTGTTACAGCAGCCCAAGCAGACTAAGATATCTTTCTAGACTTTATTCCTATCAACTGTGTGATAAATTAGGAATTGGTAGGAATATCCTCAATTTACAGGGAAAAAAAAAATGAAGCGTTAGAAACTAGAACCCCAAAAGTTGGAGGCAAATGTTCATTTAGAATTCATGCTTCCTTTAGGTTTTTTCCACACCTTAGCTTTACTGTTTAATTTTTTTGACTAAGGTATAATTGACAGTGTTACATTAGTTTCAGATGTACAACAGTGATTGACAAGTCTATACCTTGTTATGTTCACAAGTGTAGCCACCATCTGCCGCCATACAACACGATTACAATACCACTGACTATATTCCTTATGCTGTGCCTTTCATCCCTGTGACTTAGTCTATGACTAGAAGCCTGTACCTCCTACTCCCCTTCACCCATTTTGCCCATCTCCCTACCATCTCCCCCCTCCCCGCCCCCGCAACTGTCAGTTTTTCTGTATCTATGGGTCTATTCTGCTTTCTTGTTTGTACATTGGTTTTGTTTTTTGGATTCCACATGCAAATGAAATCCTATGGTAGAATTCAAACATCTTGACTCTATTTAATGCCCCTATTTACTGAATCTCCTTGGTTTTATCATTTATTTTAAGGAAAGCTGCTTTTTATTTTTTTAAGAGAATACTATTTCTGCGGTATCCGATAAGGTACTCTGTGCTGCAAGAGATGGAAAACCCAGTTCAAACAGCATTAAACAATACAAGGAATTTGTTGGTTGATATAATTGAAAAGTCTAGATATAGAGTGGGTTCCAGACAGGCGTGGCTCAATTATTCAAAGTTACCAAGAACCCAGTTCCGCTTTGCTGCTTTGTTCTGCCTTCTACTGCATTCTTCACTATCAGATCCCACCCTGTGGGACACCCTTTAGGGTTTTCTTGCTTGGGAATGTTGGAGCGAGGAAAAGGCACTTCGCAAACTTCTGACCTTGGCTGGATAAAGAAACAGAACATAGAGAAGAATGGGCTAACGTGTCCTGGTTTGGGCATTGGAAAAAGAATGCGATTAGGCAAGTCAGTAGAACATTTGGAGGTCTTGAAAACTGGGAACAAAGCAGAGAGTAGGGGAGCTCCCTTGGAGGTATGCAAGAGTCTAGCAGTTATGCTGAGCCCAAAGCCAATGAGAGTCCCTGCAGTCACAGGCGAAGGTGAGCTACAGGGGTGGATGGACGAAATCCTGAAGCCATCTGAAAAGTCAGTTTTTATCTCCGTGTTGAATGGGGGATTGCTGAATAATTTTGAGCGAGGGAATGATGAAATCAGACTTGAACATTAGAAAAATTACTCCGGCAGCTTCGTGGAAGGAGTTTCAGGGAGAAAAGCAATGAACCTAATACAATTAGCCGGACATAGCGTAGTAATGGCAGGAAGCGGAAGGGACGAGTAAGAGCCACTTAGAATTAACCCACTGAATACAGGGAAAAGTGAAGCAACCAGAGTGATTTCTG
Source organism: Ailuropoda melanoleuca (assembly GCF_002007445.2). Taxonomy (NCBI): domain Eukaryota; kingdom Metazoa; phylum Chordata; class Mammalia; order Carnivora; family Ursidae; genus Ailuropoda; species Ailuropoda melanoleuca. The sequence goes on along the minus strand of NC_048222.1, from coordinate 8,635,775 downwards.
GGCTGCTATTTCAGTAGCTGGGTGCATGGTGTGGCCACTTATCACGAGGGGTGAATATACCTATCCCTGTGCCTTTGTTGTGGGAATCTGGAATGTATTGTGTATTCTCACGTGGGCTGAGGAGAACTGTAATGGAGGTGACAATCTCCAGATAGTCTCCAGTTGTTCAAGTCTGGGGTGGTGGGGAGGGAGTCTCTGCCAGCATCTGTAACTAGTTTATAGCCTTGGTTCCTACTGTCTCCGAGAAGTATAGAGTGCTGGCCAGATTGAATTCAGAGGTAGCCACAGAGCTCCTGAGCTGCTCAGCCTTTTCAGATTTCTACTGGGTGGGATCATTGTGGAAGGAAACTGGGCTCTCTCTCTAATCTCCTCTGGCTGCTCTTGCTAATGGAACATACTCTCATGGTCAGAGCCACCATCAGCCCCTAAAGGAAAAAATGCCTCTCTTCTGCTTTTGTAAAGAGCCCGCATGAGGGTTCGCCATAGGCCAATGCCTTGGGCATCCTATGGGCAAGGGATATGGCGGGGGGGGGGCACAGGGCCCTGTGTGTCCATCTGTAACTCAGCTAGGCCTCATAAAGCACATTCCCAAACCTATGAGGAAGGAGCCTTGTCATTGTTCTGGCTGTGGGGGCATAGGTCAGAAGCATTGCAGCAGTCCCTGCAGAGGGCTCCCAGCGTTTCTTCCCAGGCAACATCCTGTGTTAGGCTGGTGACCAACCATAGCAGCGCTGGGCCGACGCGCGAGTGACCAGCGGAGGGGTGGGTGCATCGAGATTGGGCGGTCATGACTTCACAGGACACCCCTTCAGGGGCCCAGCCCCAAGGGTGGGAGGTGAACCGGACAGATAGATGATTTAATAAAGTTTGGGTCTTCAGTTAGAAAACGCTTTGAGGCTATGGTACAGAGGATTCAAAGTAAAAATGCGGGCGTCCTTCTCATTAGAGATCCAGGAGGCCCTTGAAAGCTTCAATGTGGGTGAGCTGCTTTTCAGGTAAAACCAGTCCTTTAATCCCAGTTGAATAGGTAGTGGAGCTCTAGGCAGCTGGTGCGGATGTGGTGTGCAGAGATCTGAAGCATGCTGTGAATGGTGCAGAAGAAAGCGTTTTGCCCTTCTCTTGGCTTTCTTTCTTCCCTGGCCCTTCTGTTTCTTTGCAGTGTATTAAAATGCTCTCTCCTGATAACGGTGGCAAAGCGAGGAGTCCCTGGCACTTAGTTTTAGGTGCGCATGAATAACTGAAGTTAAGGAGAACTCTCATCAAGGCCTTCAACAGCCTGTATTGGATGTTCATGGTGGGCCAGGCATTGTGTTGGGGCTGAAGGTCAGGCGAAGGATGATAAACAAGTTAAAGTCCCTGCTCTCGGGGTGCCCGCTGTTTCGGGGGGAGGACAGGCATCTAAGTAATTGTGACACATGTCAGCATAGTCAGTGATCTAGGAAAGGTATAAACCAGATAGCAGGCAATGCAAAGATGAATACAAGTATTTGGACAGGAGACATGGGGAAGGTTTCAGGAAAGAATGGACCTGGAGGGAGAAAGCAAGAGAAAGTTAGCAACAGTGAGAACAGACAGAATTGTTGCTGGTGAGGAGCTGGAAGGTTTTGGGGGTCTGTGTTGCTGTGCAAACTCCGTCGGGGATGGAGGGGGGAGATCCAGCAGGAGGCCACCTGGAATTAACTTACTTCTCTCGGGGTCCTGGAATTCAGGACAGTTGCTCTTTCATAGATAGAAAAGCTTAGCACTTGGGGGAGTGGGAGGCTGGGGCACTGGGGGGCGTGGTTGGTGGAGCATCCAAGTCTTGGTTTCGGCTCAGGTCATGATCTCCAGGTCATAAGATCAAGCCCTGCATTGGGCTCCACACTCAGAGTAGCGCCTGCTGGAGATTCTCCCCCTGCCCCTCTCCCCTGTGCATCTCTCTCTCTGGAATAAATAAATCTTAAACTTTTTTTTTTTTTTTAAACACCTGATGGAGTTTGAAACCAGCTAAACAATGGCTGATCCTTACTGAAGGGGGCTGGAGGGGTTTCCAGAGAACAGGTAAAACAGTCTCTGATTTAACGGCTGAGTCAGGAAAGGAGAAGAGCAGAGTTTCTCCTGGTCTGTTTTTCCTTTGTTAATATTTATTGAGCGTCCTTTCTGGGTGCTGTGGAAACCCCCTGATTACCAGGAGCATAGAGTCAGAGGGAGGCGACACAGAAGTCATTTTATTGCTTCAAATAGGACACTGATGTGTTGTTTGTTTTTGAGAACTCAGAGGCACTGAAACCATTCATCAATCAAAATACATCTCTTGGGCTTCTACTCCGTGCAAACCAAGACAATGAACAGTTCTTAACGTCTTGTTTCATATACTCCTTGAGAAATGTATTTCCAAAAACTGGAGGAAATGATGTGCTCACCTCCTTTTTATGCTCCTCAGGTGACTTGGTTGAATTGTTAGGTAACATCTTCAGGGTTGGCAGAGCTTCCCCTAAGAAAAGGGGCAAAACGCAGAGGTGATCCCCCATGCTCTCCAGAGGAGGTGGTGTGGGGTGGGGGGCATGGGCTGGGTGGGAAGTCCCATTATGCAGTATCTACTGAGCACTGTGCTCGGTTCTTTGCAGGTACTATTTTAGTCAGTCCTCAAGACTCCTGAGTGAAATAGGTAGTCTGCCTAGAGGCTGATGAAGACACAGACTCTGAGAGGTTAAGCAGCCCCAGGCCTATCTACTCAGCAATGATGCAGCCATGACTCATGGGCCAGATGCCAGGCCTTACACCACCTTGCTCTGCTGCTCATGCGTTGAGCGCCGTTCTATCAGAAAACAAACAGTGCTGTTCTTTCATTGTGCTCCTAGCCGGAAAGGAGAAAGGGCAAACAGTGCGATTCTACCAGCAAACTTGCTACTGCTGGGGCAACACTGCCAAAGTTTTTGGTCTACTGCTGGAGTAAGAAATCTATTGGACAGGAAGACCCCATACATTTTTATACATAAATTGTCATGAAGCAATTCCGACATGTCCTAAGTGTGAAGTGCTCTATCCTTCTATTGAAGTAAATCTGTTCTGTTTGTTCAGTTTTTAAACAATGCCGGTCCTGACCCTCTAATTTGGGGGCTTGCCTGAATAGTGAAAGCACTCACTGGGTGTAACAAATTGGAGATTTGTTTGTAGCTTTGGACAAAGGAATTTTGACAACCTCTTCCTCTTTTGCATACACCCCTCTGCCTAAGGACATGATGTTATCCTTTCATGACTGACTTTTCCCATAAAAGCTGCCTAGTTCTATTTATAAAAGAAATAGGTAATTTATCTGTCCCCAGGAGGCTTTCACTCTAATTTACATGCAGAGTTCCACCCCAGGATAGAGTCTGCTTCTCGAACCTTCCCAGGGACGAAGGACTCCAGCTAGCTCTCAACCCAGAAGGAATTTTGAATGTGAGGAATCTGATCATGTCTGCAAGAAAAAATTATTCTCGTTTAGGTCACACAGAGATTCTTCCTTAGGTCTCCTACCTGTGAGTATATAGAACTTTAAAAACAACACTCGTTTGCTTCAACCGTGGAAACTTTGCTAGATTTGGGGGTCTCAAACCTGTAATGTTTGAGGGGATTGGAAGAGGATAGGTCGTGTTTGGTGAGGGGGGCTTGATGAGCCACTCAGTGGAGGGGATCCCATTTGAGGATCATGCCTGTCAGATCTGCAGGGGGGTGGGTGTGTGTGGAATCTTCGGGAATGTTTGAAGGTAGTTCGTCTCCTGGGAAGTGATAGACACATGTGAACAATTGTTGCTATTAGGTGTGAGGAGGAGTTAACAGCTAAAACTCTTTATCCTGTCTGTAAAAGAAGGCAGGCCTTCTCTTGACACAAGTAACAAATTGTTCTTCACCTGGCCACAGAAATTGTTGCTCTTTATTTGACCGATAAATCATATACATATCGATTCCCTGTTACTTGGTAAATATTACGCCAGGCTTTGTGGAGGCTGGAAACAAAGGAGATGTGGTCTCTGCACTTCAGATGCTTAATGATTGATCTTCAGGGAGAAGAGAGATTAAAACAATGAAACATAGGTGAAAAGTCCATAGCACCTATCTCTGTGCTGAATGGTGGGCTGCAAATCATGAGGGGAAATCTAAACGGTCAGATGATTCAGGAGTTCAGAACCGCCTCGTGGTCTGTCAAAGAACCTCCCTGTTAGAAGTTAAAAGACAGGAACGAGGAGGCAGCAGAGGTCTGTTTGCCTGGAAAATTGTACTCCATCACCTCTGTCCCTCAGGGTTTGTTTAACCTGCTTTGTGGTGTTGATTGAACTTAGGTTCAAGACACTCCATGCACCATTGCGTTCACCTGAGGCCTTGGTAGAGCACTTCACTGAAAGACAGCGACTTCTGAGTCTTGTCTGTTGGCTCAGGCATAACAGAATATCCTAGGCTGCCTGGATTAAATAATAGAAATGGATTTCTGCCGTTCTAGAAGCTGGAAGTCCAAGATCAAGGTGCTGGCAAAGGAAGTTTCCTTGTGAGGTCTCTTCCCTCGGCTTGCAGGCTACTGTCCTCTCCTATGACCTCTTTGTGGAGAGTGCTCTGATCTCTCTTCTTACAAGGACGTTAATGTCATCATGGGAGCCATGCCCTCATCCAAACCTTATGGCCCAAATGCCCCCCTTCCAAATAATATCATGTCAGGGGTTAGGGCTTCAGCATACAAACTTTGGGGGATACAAGCATTTGGTACACACCACTTGGTATGCTCAGATTCTGTGATGGAATGGAGAAAGGGAAGGCGTCACAGCTTCACCTCCTTTGCCACTTTGGAGATTTGCGATAGATAGAATGCATCCTAAAGATTAGCATTTGATGTGTTCACTTCTTTCAAGGTCACGCTAATGTCAGTGTTTTTGCCAGATTTGAAATTGAGGCTCTGAATGTTCAATTGGAAGGCTGCCATAGTGTTGTGCACCAAATTATGTGTGGAATATGAAGGCCTCTTGAATCCGTGCTCTTGAGAAATGTACACTCTGCTAGTCAGTCATGTAATGCACCCATCAGCTTCCATAATTAATCTCACATAAATAATCACACATGGGTAGTAGAGAGGCCACTGCTCCATTTCTTCCCAAATAACCGCCTAGTCCTGACTTAACAATAGCTGAGAGTTCTTGGCACTCTGTTCCTTCTTCGATTCCTTCACTCAGTATTTCCAATGACCTCTTCCTTTCTGAGCCTTCTTCTCTGCCTCTTCTTCATTGCCCAGAAAGCCCTCACTAAAGTAGCCAGGAGTTGTTTGTGTTTTTATTTTTCTGGCTCTGAACCAGAAGGAGCCATGCCTGGTACATTCATTTAAGATAAGCAGGGCTGGGCTGTAGTTAAGTGTTTACAAGGAAAGTTCCAAGGAAAATAGTGTGTGGGGGGAAGGTCGGACGGGGTGAGTACCGTCTGGGCCAGTATCAGAAGAGGCCCCTGTTGTGCTGGGGAGGCAGTGTTTGAGCTGTGGGAAAAGAGTCCCACAGCCTCAATCGTGGCCCGGGGCCACTGAGCTTCCAAGGCTTTTTTTCCAAGTAAAGCAGGGACCTGGGCAAATTCCAAGGAAACAGACCCTATTCGTTCAATGTCAGTTTTTCTTAGCAACAGTTACTTCTAGTGCTTTGCCAAGGTGGCCTATGGAGGCAGGTCTGTTCTTCTGGATGACCCAACCTAAGTCCTACCACTCAGGTCAATACCGAGGATGTCGTAGTGATTGTATGAACCCACAGAAATGTGAATGGAAGAACTTTAGGGAGTATTAGTCCGGAGTTCTTGATTTCAGGTGAAGATAGCAAGGCCCACATGAATGGTGTTTTGTGTCCCTAAAGGAGCTGGGACTATATCTGGGTCTCCTGACTCCCACTCAAATCACTGTGCTGCTCATGGTGCCCTAGCTTGGAAAGCTTTTGCTTGCTTTATTTACTTATTTACTTACTTATAGCAGTTGAGATACACTTCCTTTGAGGATTGCCTGGTATCTTAGCTAAATCCTGGGAATTTTATAAACTCATGCTTTAATAGGCAAGGTTGGCATTGATATTCCACCTTTAGCAGAGCAAGCAGTAGATCTAGAGGTAATACAATTGAGAAAATGTGCTGGGAGATAATCTCTTAAGCCAATAAGACTAAGGCCATTTTTTTTTTTTTAAGATTTTATTTATTTGACAGCGAGAGAGGGAACACAAGCAGGGGGAGTGGGAGAGGGAGAAGCAGGCTTCCCGCTGAGCAGGGAGCCCAATGTGGGGCTAGATCCCAGGACCCTGGGATCATGATCTGAGCCGAAGGCAGATGCTTAATGACTGAGCCACCCAGGCGCCCCTGAGGCCATGTTTTGTTCAGGGCTCTGAGTTTTGTTGTTAATTCATTCTGGGGTCGGACTGAATCACAGCCTTTTTCTAGGCTGTTTTCATGGGCAGCTGTATGAGAGATGCTCTGTCTTCTGGCATTGCAGTATATGTTGGGTGGGGTTGGGGTGGATGGATGGGTGTGGTATCAGGGAGAAAGAGATAAGTGGGCAGTGTAGCCGGAAAGAAAATGACACTTGTCAGGAAATGTATTTCTTTTCCATCATGGTTTTGTTACTGTGTTTTACATCTTAAGGCTTCTACTAATACAAAAAATAAAGATTAATGGTACATTTTATGGTAGGTTGTGTGTTCACCAAAGGTCCCTCAGCAGGAAGCCAGGAGACCAAGTAGTCTCAGTCATGCCACTAAGAGGCCGAGAGCACCTAGTAAGAGATTGCTGTCCCTTGGACCCTGATTTCTTTGTCACGAAGGGGCGAATTAGATGATTTGAATTCTTTTGTAGCTCCCACATTCGAGATCATTCCTTATGGCAAGATACCCAGTTCCTGGAATCGTTCTGATTTGGTTGTATATTCAGCCAAACTCTGCCACAGCTGTTTATACATACAGTCCAGAATTGTCAGGCTTGCTAGTTAAGACTCTGGCGGTCATGAGTAGGAGGCTGCCTGCCTTCTACAAAAGACTCACTAGCAAGATTGTGCAATCTGGGGATATATGGGGATGTCCAGAATTCTTTCATCCCTTGCCTCGAAGTGTTGTGATTAAAGTACCCAGCTCAGTGTCTGGCATTGAATAGCTGTCCAGGAGTGTAGATCCCCTCCCACTCAGAATGTCACTTGTGGAGGCCAAGGAAGGCTCTTGGTAAATATTTTTGATTGCTTGAGGCAAGATCTCGGGTTGGCTTAAGTGAAACAGGCCTTGGGGCATTCTCTGATGGCTCTGTGCTCAACCACTTTGGCCCACTATGGGCCTTTTCTGGCTGCACCCCAGAACTGTCTGATTTCTCCAGGCTGTCTCCACATGCTTTAGAGTGGTTTCTTCTCTCTGTACTCCCCAAAACTTCCCTGTCATGTCCTGTGTTCCCTCAGATTGTAACCATTCTTACACATGACAGCCAATGACTTCCTGCTCCCAATCTTATCTGTATCTATACGGGGGTATCCGTATACATCTATAAATACTTAATCACAAGGGAAGAGAACACTGTCTACAAACTGTGACAGGTCAAAGAAAAACAGTAACTTCAAAGCTCCCACCAGATGCTAAAGGGTGATGAACCTTTTGTTTAGGAAAATATGAGATGAAATATTTTGGTTAAAAAAAAAAAGTTAAGCCTCCTAGAATGATCTACAGGAGAAGAGGAAACCAAAGTGCTAAACTGCTTTGTGTAATAAAATTGAGGGATTTCTTGGGTGGAAGCTGGTGGAAAGGTGGTGAGGAATCCCAGGATTTATGACAGAAGAAAGGATGGTGGAAAAGTTGAGTTGGATACAGCAACGTAGAAAATTATTGATGACAAAGGGAAGCAAACAAACCTACCAGGCGGTGGGAATCCCCTGTGGCAGGACTGCGAAGCTTCAGGAACAGTGATGTCTTAGTACTCAGTGGCAAATTTTTCTTTAGGAGCTGTAGTCTCCTTCTATTAAACTTTTGGTAAAGGTTTGGTTCATGAAGCAGGGCTGATCTTTGCTTTGGGTATTGGAAGAAAGTGGGAAGATGGTGGCCAAAGGTGAGGGGATGGGCTGAGGAAACAGGCCAGTCTCTGCAGGAAGCAAGACCGTGGGTGGGACTGAGAAGCTGGCAGTCGGATTTAAAGTGAGATGAACCAGGAAAACGTCCTTCCTGGATGCCTCAGAAATTAGGGAAGTGAATGGGTTTCTCACTATATGTTAGATAGTAGCTTCAGTTATTTGAATGTTTGTGAAAAGAATGACCTTTACATATCTGGTAAAAGTTGGAGATCTTGAAATTATAAAGTAGACCTGTGCACACACAAAACGTACAAAATGATCTGGCATTGGGTGTACTTTGGAGGACACTGTGTAGTCTCATATGCCCAAGTCCACAGTTGTGCAGTGAAGTCCTACGTGGAGCTTTAAAAAATTAATTCGCCCTGTCTACCCCCAAACATTTGCCTCAGTTGGCTAGGGTGAAGCCCAGGCATTGATATTTATTAAGAATCTACTATTCACTTATTAGTTCATTCAACAAAACATCGAGCACATACTGTACACCAGGTCCCATGGTAGGTGATTTGGTGGGGTGGACTCCTTGAGGGTAAGGTCATGTCTTGCTCATTTGCATATCCTACGCAGTGTCTGGCCCAGAGAAGGCCTGTATGTTCTTATTCTGACAATTACGAGGTGGGACTCCCCCATCCCCATGAAGCAGGGCTGATAGTAGCTTTGGTTATCTAAAGAAAGTGGGAAGGCAGTGGCCAAACGTGAGGGCATGGGTGGAGGAAACGGACCAGCCTCTGCAGGGAACAAGATGGCGAGCGAGATTTGGAGAGATTAAGTGAATTGTCCATGTCCTGCAGCTGGTGAGTGGAGTGACAGCATTATGATGCCAGTCCTGGTCTGTGTGATTCCAGAGCCTCCTTCCACCACATCATGCTGCCTCTCCATTTTGGGTAGGCATCATTCCATTCAAAGAGCCTTCTACAGTAAGGCACTGATATTTCTAAAAAGATCCTCAGTCAATTCCTAATATGCAGGTAGGATTGAGAATAATAGACCAGTACCTTTTTTAAGATAAAAATCAAATGATTTTTGCTTCTTTCTTTTTTTTTTTTTTTTAAGATTTTATTTATTCGACAGAGAGAGAGACAGCCAGTGAGAGAGGGAACACAAGCAGGGGGAGTGGGAGAGGAAGAAGCAGGCTCCCAGCGGAGGAGCCTGATGTGGGGCTTGATACCAGGACCCTGGGATCCCGCCCTGAGCCGAAGGCAGACGCTTAATGACTGCACCACCCAGGCGCCCCGATTTTTGCTTATTTCTACTTTGATTTTAATTATAGAGTAAAAAGTGATCTGTTGGGCTATCAACCAAAATAATTCTTTAAATTTATTTTTTTTTATTTTTTGAAGATTTATTTTAGAGTGCGAGCTGGGGTCAGGGTGGGGGGGAGACAGAGGGAATTCTCAAGCAGATTCCTTGCTGAGCGCAGAGATGTGGGGTTCCATCCAGGACCCTGAGATCATGACCTGAGCCGAAATCAAGAGTTGGATGCTTACCCAGCTGAGCCATCCAGGCGCCCCGACAAAAATAATTCTTAAGATAGATTTATAAAACATTGAAGGTTTATATCCCAAGCTGCACAATATGTAATTATTGTACAATTATTAAGCGATATCTATTAGGTGCAGGATGACATGAATAGGCCATTAAATCTGGAGTCTAGTTTTGATTCAAACCAACACCGATATATTGGAAGTTTAATTTCCTCCTCTAATAGGGCTAATATTCTCTGCCCCGTCTACCTTGTGATGTTGGAATGGAACAATATAGTCATAGTTGAAACAGCTTTTGATAAAGGTAAGAAAGCTTTATAAAAGTATAGGGTATTATTTCTTCCCCTTGGTGGTCCCACTGAGTCACATTCGTGAAGGGTTGTGTATGTGTGTATATGTACACATAGCTACAAAGAAACATAAATACATGTATACACAGATGCACGTGTATGCATATGTATATCCAGTATCCCCTTGTCCTCTGGGAGCAAGAGTGTGTGAGGGCAGCACTTACAACACAGGTATGTAAGTCCCGGGGTAGCAGTGACCTCGGCCTTACCTTGTTGCTGTCAGGGTTTCCAGACACATTGTTGGGATGATTGAATGAGCTTCATGTCTTGTTTGTTTCTGCCTTTGGATGAGTTCGGTGGAAGTCCTTTCTAGGTGTGGGATCTAACGGGGAGGGGAGGGTGGGCAGTGGGTGCCCTGGAGAGCCATGGCCACTTGCCCCAGCTCTCAGATGAAAGTATTTCATACCGATGTCCATTCTTTTTAGAGGGTCATTGCCAGGATTGTACCCTCAGAGAACGGGTGGCGGCCCTTCTCAATGGCTGTCTTCAATTCTTAATCCTTGTTTACCTCTTTCCCCATGTTGAAATGTTCAGGACTGAAGGTGTTCTGGGCACCTCCTTTCTGCTCTAGGGAAGGGAATCTCTTCCCCGGCCTTGGATTCTCCCCAGCGGGGAAGGACTGCCTGCTCTTACAAAGGCTGCACTGTGTGCAAGTCAGGATTGGGCTGGCTCAGGAGGAGCTCACGGCTCTGTGGTGCCAAAGAGGAAGCGTTAGTAGGAATAGTCCAACGGGAAGAAAGATTGCGAGTGGGTGTACTGTCAAGTCCTAGGAGGGGATTTCAGTAAAAGTGCAAAAAGTATGTTGTAGTGTTCTCTCCACAGCCTAGGAGGCCCTTCCCACGTGGGCCATCCTCAGGGAGGATTAAGAAATCTGGATTCAAGAACCTGGTTTTACTGCCCAGATCTCTTTGCTTTGGAGAGCTCTTTCCTCCCCCATCTCATGGTTTTTTGAGGTACCCGAGGTCTGAGGTTGAATCTGGGCTATGGGAAGCTTCCTCTGGGTCCTGTTCAGCACAGGCTGGAATTTGTCTTAGGTCTCACTGATTTCCCTTAAATACTTAACAGTGGCAAGGGGCTGAGATAATACGTCTGTTTTCATTCTCCTTCCACTCCTAATAGTGAGCTCGTCAATGCTGACTGTAGACGGGATTTGCCTTTGGTTCCCATGGGAAGTCTGTGGGCCTGGAGGCGAAGGTGTGGAGCATTTCCATGGCAGTGTCCTTCTGGTCTTCTGCTCTTCTGCTATTCTTCCAGAATAGTCCTTGGGATGCCAGGAACTGGGGATCTGCATTTAGGTCTGAATCTTGCCAGCTAGCCCTGAGATCTTAGGCAAGTTACTGCATCCCCTTTTCCTCTTATGTATTTGTGGAAAGACTTTATCAGTTATCAGGTGGTATGAAGAGTTATAATATTGCTAAGTTTTGGTGCTTACATTGTGGCTAGCTTGATTTCTGTTGAGTGTATGTGTATAGGGAGGGAGAACCTCAACACTGAGTTTAGGGTCAGAAAGAAAGATTCTCTAAATTTGAAAGTGTGGTTGCTGAGGAGCATAGAGGGAAGGCAGGAGCACAGCAGGTACTTCAGAGTGTAGTCAGTTGCATAGACCAGACAGTAGAAGTTGGGGTTGGGCAGAAGGAGGAAAAGCTGGCTGGGCCTTTTGTTAAAAGCTAAGAAGATGACTTGACTTTTCCAGTGGGAAGAGATGGTAACTTAAAACCTCTTTACGGTGCCTTACATTCGACCATTAGAGATTTGTTCCTTTGGATGAAACCCTGTCCTTTAGTTACCAGTCTCATTTAAATATAGATGTTTCTGGAAGGGGTAACATGTTAAACCATCTGTTCCTTTCTCTGTTCCTTTTGTGTGCTAATAGCAATTCATAAATAACGGATCACAGTTTATAAAAGTGTTTCAAATCCATTGAGGTATTTGGTACCCACATGTTTCTGTCAGGGAGCTAGATGAAATTCTAACTCTAATTAGTATCTGGGGAAATGAGAACTCAGAGTGACTTGGAAAGTCCTGGTCTTCTTGAAGCCCCATTGCTGGCCCTGTGCAATAAGTCAGAATGTTGACAGTGAGAATGGTAGGTGATTCTTTTGTTAGAATATTCGTTTTTGTTTCTTTAGCTCTTCGAGCAAAGTGACCTGTGAGGGCAAATCTGAAGTACTGTATGTGAAATGCTTGGGAAAGAGGTCCTCTAAGGCCGGGCTTGTCGTTACTCTTCTGTGGCGGGTTTCTATCGCCATCTAGTGCTTTGCTGACGTCATGGCAGGTGCATGGCTCTAGCTCATAGGAGGGCAACGGTTGTAGTGAAGTGAGTCTTAAGGTGACAGAGTTGTTTTTTTCTCAAACTGGGGTCTGTGGGTCATTGTGTTTCTTTCTAGAGGTTTGCGAGAATTATTTTCTTTACAAATCACCTGTTCTCAGATACTTTAGGATGGGGAAGAAAGACCTGACGAATAAATCCATAGCATGCCTTGTTATATCCATGAATAGTTGCATATTAACAGATGTACACAGACAGAACGATAATTGACCCCCAAAGAAGGGACCCTTCTAATGGCTCGGAGTCATCTGATTAGGGGCCAAGTTGGGCTAGGAGACACCTGCTATAGGGGGCACCAGTAAATCTATATTCAGGCCATCACTGATGGCATGATTTTAGGCACGGTGGCATCTGTAGGAGGAAGACATACACCCCATGGTCTTAGACAGTGAATGAGTTATGGGATTCTTCTCATTACCACAGAAGCAGGTTGCTTGAGTTGGGGGGGTGTGTATATATGTAAGAGACAAGTACCAACCTGATCCTTCTCTAGAAACAGGGCTGGATTTTGTTTTTAAATGATAGTTAGGACAAATGGTGAGGTAAGAGCATTTTAAGGCATGAAGCAGAATGTTAAAAATCCATTTATAGGCCACATCCTTAATATCTCCAATGAGGGTTAGAGTCAGGGACCCTAACTGAGGGACAGGGTGTACATGGACCCTAATTTTAGAATAGTTCCCATTCAGGCAGAGCTTCCTGAGATACAACTCTTGCCTCTGAGGATGAGCTACAGAAGATGGACTTGGAAACAAATTGTTTGCTGTTGGTAACCCTACGTGTAAGGCATCAGCAAGCACCCCTTGTCCTAGATGTCACCTGGCTACTTACTGTTGAGCTGTGGTGGGGGCATGTAGCAGTGTCGGCCAAGGTTAAATCGAATATCCACACAGAAGGTCATGTGCTTTGAGGCTTTCTGTTAGGAAATGAGAGTCAATTTAATAAGGCGGAGTCTACAGGCCTAAGGGAAGACTGATGATACCCTTCATTTCTATTTCATTTTCTCATTTGCTTTTAGCAACAGCTGTGTGCATGAAAATTTGTGTGAGTCAAAATATGCTTTTACATCTAACTATTTAAAGGAAACTATGGTTGGTTCTTTTGAAAAGCAAAGATCTTTTTGCAGAAGAAAAAAAACCCAAATGGTTCAACTTGATAATCTAGGAGTTGGCTAAGCTATGTTCATTAAGGAACTCTGTTATTACAGACCTGCCATGCTTAGGGGACTACAGAAATCTGTATAGTCCTTGAGCAAGGAATGGATTGGCTTGTAGATCTCTCTCTCTCTCTCTCTCTTTCTCTCTCTTTTTTTTTTTTTTGGAGAGCACATGAGGCTGGGAGTGGGGAGGGGAAGGGAAGGGAGAGGGCAGAGGGAGAGTGAGAATCCTAAGCAGGCTCCACACCCAGCATGGAGCCTGAAGTGGGCCTGGATCTAACAACCCTGAGATCATGACTTGAGCCAAAATCAAGAGTTGGGCACTCAACTGCCTGAGCCACCCAGGGGTCCCAGCTTCTAGATTTATTGCAGCAAAAATGCACACCCCTTGAGTTACAAAACCCTAAATCATGAATAGGTTTCCAGATTAACCCTCCAAAATTAAACTTATGATGTAGGTTAAATAATATTTGTAATGAAACAAGTGAAAAGAGTACTACTAAAGTATTCAAAATCAGAAAGGAGATAACAAACTCAACAGGAATATATTTTTGGTTATCATTAAGATGTTCGAGTAAATGCACTGTCAGAGAATGATGAAGAGAGACTTTTGTAAAGATTGAAGGACACCAGAAATCTGAGAGGTTGGTGGCACTGATTCTTGTGTCTAAATGTGTAGCTTTGTGTTTGAGTAGATCTATCCTAGCTTTTACTTCTCAAATGTGGCCTTTTCTCCCCTGAAACTGAGTGAGAGATTCTTCTGGACTTAGTAGGTAAGATCTAGAAGAGAAAGATGGAGGAATACAGTTGGGAAAAAAATGTTAAAGAAATACCTTGAGGTTAGCAACTGGCCTGTAGGTAGAGAAATTAAGAAAATCAACTCATGAGAGTTTGCACAACTTCCCTGATTCCTGAAGGAAGTGAGACTGTGTGCACTGATTCCCATGTTGGCTGACAATTATGTTAAAGGAAAATAGTGTTTTATTTAATGATTTTTGAAAATCCTCTGCAGTTTCCCCCCCATAGCAACATGATACTGTGGTTTGGGAAAATAATTTCAATTCAGGAATTTTCTTTAAAATCAAAATCTAACCCCCCTCTTCAAACCCCTTTAGAATTGCTGTTTTGAGTCCTAACCCAGTGAAGAGCCTAGCTTGGGCTTCTCAGGGTGACATCCCATTACAATCCCACTGGCAATCAAGCTTTTCACAAGTATCCAGCTGGCTTTTTGTCTCTATATGTGTCAAATAGGCAGGCAGCTGTGAGCCATCAAATACACATTGGGGTCATTTGGGACCTATCTTTATAAGAATGAAAAATGGGTTTGAGTGTTTATTGATTTCCTCCCTGCGATGTGGAATGAGGAAGCTCCGTCAAGTAATGCAGTGGGCCCTTAAAGTGGGGTCCAGGACCAGCAGTATCCAAGGGGTGCACGTGGGAGCTTGTTAAAAATGCATTTCTGGAGCCCTGCTCCAGACCCACTGAATCAGAAACTCTGGGTGCAGAGCTCAGTATCTGTGTTAGTAAGTCCTATGGGCGATTGGGGTGAACACTCAAGCTTAGAAGGACTCTAGTATGGGCAGTAGCTGNGGGAGGGGGGCTGGAGGGCAGGGGGGTGGGAACTAAGGCAGTAGCTGGGGAGGGAAACCAGTTCAGGACCACTCCCTCCGAAACATCGAAACACCGACATTATCAGATGGCTGAAAGAAGTTGGAAAGGAACTTTAAGGATGATCTTCCTCAGGGTTAGGAGATAAGTACAGCCTGAGGGAGAATGGAGGTGGATGGGAAGAGTCCTACTGACTCTCTCTTGGGGGTGAAGCTGAAAGGGTTAATAAGGTCACAAAAGCTCTGAAAACCAAGAATTTCACTGTAAGTTTGGCGCCAACATTTTTTCATGGCAAAACGTGTCTGGAATTCATGAGGCTATATATTACTTATCATCATTCTGTTTATCCCACTCGGAGTGCATATTCGTGTTTTGCCTTGATAACACATTTGATTATGGGGTGTGGCCCCAGATCCCATTGGAGCTCTTGGTAATGCAACCTCTCTGTTTTCTAAAATTCTGAAAAATTCTCTGGTCTGAAGCTTATCTGGCTCTAGGCTTTAACTTAAGGGATTGTGGATCTGTAGGTTTAAGAATCTGTGGTCCTTCCTCAAAAGCAGCCAACTGAGCCAACTCCTTTTTCTCCCTTCTCTCTTTCTCCTGTAATGACCCAGCTGTTTGAAGTACAGGGGTTCTCTAAGCCAAGGTCTGATAGCTCCAACCCCAGTGCTAAGGATTGCTCCACAGAGGAGGCAATGGGTCCGGGAGCCGCTACTAGAGCCTAGAGACCCAGCTTTGCTCCCTAGATTGCAAATTCCTTGAGTGCAAGACCATAGCTTACATTACTTTGAGCCCCAGTACCCTGCTCACAGCCTGGTGTGCTAAGTGAATGGGAGAGGCCTTGTGACGGAAAGGTGTAAGCTCGAGTGATGGAAGCAGCTACAGTTGCCAGAGGTGAGGGTTATGCTTTGCTGCCGTCTTACTAGGCCGCTCAACCATCAGAGCAAAGACGAACTGGAAGTGAGTGAAGAGATGACCTCCTTTCTCCTTTTTATTTTATATTTTTTTAAAGATTTATTTTATTGAGAGTGCATGTGATCATGAGTTGGGGGGAGGGGCAGAGGGGGAGAGAGACTCTGCACTGAGTGTGGAGTCCCATGTGGACCCTGAAATCATGACCTGAGCTGAAATCAATGCTTAACCAACTGAGCCACCCAGGCGCCCCTCTACTGAGATCTTATTTGTGTATAATGTCCTTTTTCTGTTCCTGGATCTTATCCAACATACATTTAATCATCATCCAGCTCCTCTTGGCTGTGACAGTTTCTCAGATTTTCCTTGTTTTTAATGATCTTGACAGTTTTGAAGAGATTGGTCAGGTACTTTGTAGAATTGCTCTCCGGACTTTGATGGTGTTCTCCTGACTAGCCTGGGGGTATGGGTTTTGGGGAGGAAGGCCACAGAGGTGCAGTGCCATTCTCATCCCCTCATGTCGGGGGTTATTCTTCCTTTAGACAAGGCCATCCTAGGCTGTGGCTGTCCATTGCTTGTCATGTTCTTTCTCTTTATAGCCGGACCCCAGGCTCCCACTCTCTGGGCTATGCTCACCCCTACAGAGTTCAGAGTTGGCTTTGGCTGACTCAGCTGTGCTTCCTAGGCAGGTATGGCCAGTGACAAAACCCAGCTCAAACCCAATTCAAAAAAGGAATTTCTTCATTCTCTCTCTCTCTTTTTCCCTTACAAAACCCAGAAGGCTAGTTTCAGCTATGACAGGATCCAGAAACTCAATCACAGTCATTAGGAATCTGTCTCTCCTATTTTGGCTTTGTTTCTTCTGGGTTGGCTTCATTTTTAGGCTGGTACTTTCCAAAATTTAGAAAAGATGATTCCTAGAAATTTCAGAATCTTTATATAAGCTTTTGAGCTGGGATTTTCAGGAGGGGAAGAACATGCTTTGATGAAAGTCTAGTGGAAAACCCAGGGAAGGGGTTGCTGGTCTTTGTTTAGGTTGGATGCTTGATCCAGAGTCCTCAGCAAGGTCTGCGCTGCCCGAATGGCCAGGCCTGTTTCAGGGGCTCATTCCCTGCACTTGAGGGGTGAAGATGGCCCCATGCAAACCACGTGGATGGCAAAGCAGAGAAGGGAGAGAAGAGATAGTGCGTTATCCAAACTTGTTTGTTAAAATAGAAATAGAAACATGTGCAGGGGGTACTCTGAGAGCAAAAAACATTTATTCAGTGCTTACCATGGTAGGCCAGGCATTTCTCTAAGCATTTTACATGTACTAAGTCCTGTACTCCTCAGAACCACCCAAGGAAATAGACACCATGGTTACCTTAATCTTACAGACCAGGGAGCCCGGCACAGAGGGAACTTGTCCATAGTCCCACTGATAAATTGTGTCAGATTTACCCTGGTGCTCCGACCCAAGGTGTTCGTATCCATCTTATGATGCTGCCTACGGAGAATGCATTGGATGGTTAGTGCAGTGTGTGCTGTGGTATCTGGCCCAGACCTTCCTCCAGGCAAGGTGTTCATTCATTTACTCATGTCTGCACTTGCTGGAAGAGTTGGCTGCTAATTACTTCTGGAGTCCCTTGCTTCTAATTACCCTCTGTAGAAGGAAGCGGCCTAGCCAGAGTTTGCTCTGTTCTTGGGGACAGCCTGTATCCAGGGACTGGGTGATGCACAGGTCCAAAGGCCTGGCCTCTGTAGGCCGAGCCAGCTCCAGAGCTCCCCATGAGACCAGTCATCATGTCCCCCTGCCCAGCATTGCTTCTTTGTAGGGCCATCCCAGCTCCAGAGCTCCTCGTGAAACCAGTCGACATGTCTCTCTGCCCAGCATTGCTTCTCTTCCTCCCTTACAGTGTTGTCCCCAGAACACTCCCAATAAAACTCCTTCCTGCACACAAATATCAGTCTGAGACTGTTTCCCAGGGAACGTGACTCAAGACAACTGGTTGCTCTTCCTCTTTGTGTCTTCCACAGAGTCTAGTGAAATGGAAGCACTGTCTGAGATACTCCAAGATGAATGGATGAAGAGATGTCGATCTTTCTCTAGGGCTGTTCACATGAGACCTATTGACCTCATCCCTTCCCTAGCTCCCATCAGTAGTTACGTGGTAGGTAGATCCCTACCATCTGATATAAAATTCCACTCCTCCCTATATCATCGCTCTCAATCCTTCTTACTTTGCCTTATTTTCCATTTTCTTACCATAACACTTGTACCAAAGATTTCCTTCTCCGTGTCTATTACCTATCCATGGATACATGGCGAGGTACAACTGTCTTTTAAAGAAGTTATCTATAGACAATAGGGATATTTACGTCTCTCTCATATATTTTGCAAGCACATACACATTTCTCCTCCCATCCCCAACAGTATACACATTCCATGAGAGGCAGGATTTCTCTTTGGCTCGCTGGTATATCCTCAGTGCTTCTATTAGTCTCTTGCTCACACGGGCTGCTCATTAAATATCTGTTGACATGACTAAGAGATAAAACAAACAGATTAAATAGAGGGGGCAAAAAGGCAGTTTGCGGAAAGAGTAAACTGATGGCACAGGGAACATTGGCTGCAACCCTGTGGGACATGCATGCCATGTGGGGCTCAGATGACGACCGTGCCTGCGCAGCGGGCCCCCTCCCCCCCTCTGGAAAGGGCTTGCACCTCCATCTTGACTCCTAGACCCCTTTCCAATGGGCAATCTTGAGTCTGCTAATTACAAGGTGTATGATCTAGACAAACCACTTACCCTTTCAGACATAATTTTTTTTTTTTTTTTACCTGAAAAGTGGGGATTGTGTGCTTCTTACCTAATAGGAACTGGATAGGATCCTGCCCATAAAGTCCTGGGAGATGCACTCAGAGTATACGCTTCGTAAATACTACCTCTAATTGGTTGTGGTATTTGTGGCAACACTAGGAGATGGATAATCTGTTGGGGGATTTTATAGACAGGACTTGTGTTCTGGACTGGAGATTGCACAGGATGATGGCTCTTGTTAATTCCAAGTCTGTGACTTTGGGTGACCATCTGAGTGGAGGTTAATTTTCTAACCAGAGCAAAGGTCTCTGTGTTTTGATCTGCGTAGGGCATTTTTCCGTAGAAACCCATAGAGGTCATTTTGCAATACGGTGCAGTGATTGAATATGAACTCTGGAGCTAAGTCACTTGGGTTCAATTTTTGGCCCTAGCTGTGAGGCCAGGCAGTTATGTAACTGACTCAAGCTCTTCATCTGTGAAATGGGGATTATATAAAAGGGACTAGGTCTGCTGTGCTCTGGTTTTGGTTTTTTTTTTTTTTTTTTTTTTTGAACTGAGAGGTGTTTCTTTGGGCAAGCTCATGGACTGGTACTATCACAGTTGTCTTGTGACTGCCCATCTATTATAAGTTCTCTGGACAAGAAAGCGGAACGGCACCAATGGGGTTGTAAATAATGTGTTTAGAGCTGGGCGGCACAGCCAGCTGATACAGCTAACTAATGTCAGTTTCTGAAGCCACAGAAAGCAATTATCCATAACTGCACCATGACAGACCTCCCTGCAACCTGGCAGGGGCTCTCTTTGGATGGGCAGAAGACTCCTACCACCAGCCTGAGCTCATCTCCTATCAGAAACCAAGGAGACTTGAGGCTTCCCCCTTCCCTGCCATCTCCCCAGCTTGAGGTCCTCTGTTGCCATCTCTGGGCTTTGTAGTGAACCGAGGTCTGTAGAATTTATGTGTCGAGAAACTCCGTTCTATCAGGTCTCCAACTTGATGATTTGTAGGACCACCTTGGTTCTAAGCCGTTCTGGAGTCCACATTTCTTGTTTCCCCGGCAATCCTTCTTAAAACCCTTCTAAAAGGAAGATAAGCAGCTAACTGGTGAGTGTAAATCTCGTGGGTCCTGTACAACACACTGGGTGGTGATTTTGCTTATAAAGCAAGGACCTGCCTCTGCTCTTTTCCTGCTTCTCTTTAAATCTGTGAGAAAGACAAAGGGGATTAGCTCTGCTTGAGGTAAGCAGACTGAAGAGGACCTGCTTCAGTAGATTAGCCCTCGGGCCCAGATTCTTCACCAGCACCTGTTGGGATATGTCAGGGTGACCTGGACTGCAGGTCCGGCTCTCTGCATTTTGAGAAGATGTAAGAAGGAAGTCCAGTCTTGGCCAAGACTTATGTTGGTGAAATGATTTTTTGAGAGGTGAGGTTAACTTTTAACATGGGTGCTTCCCTGAAAGAGAAAAAAAATTCATGTCTTCAAAATTCTGAGTGGCCTTTTAGTTGCCTTGAGGCCAGTGGTGGTGTTCCCGCCTTGCCCACGTACATCTAGATAGGGACGGGAGCTAGTAATGTGCAGATATAAATGTGAGGGGTCCCTGGATCCGAGGGCTTTGACTGGACCCCAGCCACCCTTCATGGTTCAGCATCTTCAGCTCTGTGTTGGGGGCCTGCCGAAGCGAGAAGCACAGATCTCCCCCTCTGTAAGGTGGGGTCTCTCTTGCCCTTGACAGGTCTGTGGCATCATCTCTGGGAACCAGAATTCTCTTCAAAGGTGAACTGATGCAGAGCCATTAAATTTGTGCTGTGTCTGCAGGCAACACTTGGGTAGTGAAAGTTTTGGGGGGTAGAAGAAAAGAGGGCTGTGTCTCCAAAGGGTGATATTATTCCAAGAGATTAGCGAAGATTTCTCATGCATTTCAGAGCTGTGGAACGGCAGAACCTTGTCACTTGCTTTTAGAGCCTGCCTGTTGAGGCTCTCAAGGTCAGATTGCCCTTGCCATCCCTCAGTGCCCATCAAAATAGTGCACACATAACAGACTGCAGCTGCTTCACTAAGCTCTGCTGCGCCTTGGGCTTTTTTTTGGGTAAACTGCTGGAGGCTTCTTTGCCTTTCTCTGGTGCAGCAGAATCTCTTCCATTTCCCCGCTGATTAGGAGAAGACAAGGATTTGTGGTAGATGACATCAAAGTGAAGTTGAAAGCATTGCTAAAGACAATTATTCTCTAAACTCTCCTTCATTTCCTTTTCTCTAGACTAACGTGGTTTCTTCTGAAATCTCTGTACAGCCACGTCCGTCCGTCTTCAGGCTCAAATTTCCACTCGGCGTTTTGCTCTGGTTAAGCATTTGATACTTCGTGTTTCTACTGTTATAAGATCTTTTAAATTGGTCTTTTCATTAAATGTTTTTAAATTAATAAAATAATTTTTATGGTGAAAGGATTATGTGATCATGAGAGAAAACTTGGAGCCTAACAAATAGAATAGAAAAGAAAAACATCAGGAATCCCAGCATCCATAGATAACAGTAAGACCTAAATAACACACCAAGTTCGTGATAGATGTGGATGTGCTCTGGCTCTGTTCAAGTCTCTGTGGATCAATCAGGTTGCTCCCCAGCCTGGGCCAAAGGACTTTAATGTTAGGTATGCCATGCTGCGGGGCGTTGGGGGGGTGGGGGGATCATGACCTGTAGTCTCACTTGAGGGCTGGGATACTTATTAATTTTTCTCCCCATAGGTTTTATTTAATGTTATTTTGTAGCTTCCTTGAGGTGTAATTGATAATACACTACACCTATTTAAAGTCTACAACTTGTTATATATGTATATATGTATATACACACATTCTTTTTCTTTTTTTAAAGATTTTATTTATTTATTCGACAGAGATAGAGACAGCCAGCGAGAGAGGGAACACAAGCAGGGGGAGTGGGAGAGGAAGAAGCAGGCTCCTAGGGGAAGAGCCTGATGTGGGCCTCGGTCCCATAACGGCGGGATCACGCCCTGAGCCGAAGGCAGATGCTTAACGGCTGTGCTACCCAGGCGCCCCTATACACACATTCTTGATCTTAATGGTTTCGCAGATACATTTATACACACACACACATATATACATGGATATGCATCTGTATCTGTATATACATACATATGTATGTTTGACACCATCACCAAAACCAAGTTAATGAATGTAGTTATCACTTGCGCAAGCTACTTCATGCCCCTGCCCTAGCCCAAGGCAACCATTGCTTTCTATAGATCAGGTTGCATTTTTTTTTTAAAGATTTTATTTATTTGACAGACACAGCGAGAGAGGGAACACAAGCAGGGGGAGTGGGAGAGGGAGAAGCAGGCTTCCTGCTGAGCAGGGAGCCAGATGCAGGGCTCAATCCCAGGACCCTGGGATCATGACCTGAGCCAAAGGCAGACGCTTAACTGACTGAGCCACCCAGGCACCCCTAATTTTTGGGAATTTTATGGAATCTTATCTTTTTTTAATTTAAAATTAATCAACATAGCGTATTATTTTCAGAGGTAAAGTTTAATGACTCATCAGTTGCATATAACACCCAGTGCTCATTATGTCATGTGCCCTCCTTAATGCCCATCACCCAGTTACCCTACCCCCTCACCCACCTCCCCTCTGGCAACCCTCAGTTTGTTTTCTAGACTTAAGAGTCTGTTATGGTTTGTCTCCCTCTGTGATTTTGTCTTTTATTTTTCCATCTCTTCCCCTATGTTCATCTATTTTGTTTCTTAAATTCCACATGAGTAAGATCATATAATTGTCTTTCTCTGATTGACTTATTTTGCTTAACATACTACCCTCTAGTTCCATCCACGTCATTGCAAACGGCAAGATTTCATTCTTTTTGATGGATGAGTAGTAAGGAATTGTATCTTTCTCATTAGAATCTTCCCCCCCCCCCCGGTTTCTTTCACTCAGAATCATTATTTCCAGTTTCCTCCATATTGTGTGAATCCATAGGTCATTCCTTTTTATTGCTGAGTGGTATTTCATTGTAAGAACATACCACAATTCCTGTCCGTTTACCTATTGGACATGCGTATGGTTTCTGGTTTTTGGCTATTATAAGTAAAGCTGCTATGAACATTCATGTATGTCTTTGTGTGGACATGTGCGTTTGTTTCTCTTGCATAAAGACATAGGAGTGGAATGGCAGGGTCCCATGGTAGGTGTAGGTTTATGTTTTGAGAAACTGTTTTCCAAAGAGGTTGAAACATTCTACGTTGCCACCAGTAGTGTGAGATTCCCAGTTGCTCCACATTCTTAAAAACAGTGCGATCAGTCTTTAAATTCTAGCCATTCCAGTGGAATCTCCTTGTAGTGTCTCATTGTGGTATTACTTGGGACTAATGGCCCTAATGACTAATATTGTTGAACATCTTTTTATGTGCTTGATTGCCCTTCATATACCTTCTTTGGTGAAGTGCATGTTCAAATATATTTCCTATTTTTTAAAAAACCATGTGGTTGTTGTAAAAGTTCCTCCTATGTTCCTGATACCAGTCCTTTAGCAGATACATGTTTTGATAAGATTTTTTCTTCCCAATCTGTGTCTTAAATCTTCAAAATACAGATCTTCCTTGACTTAAAATGGGGTTACCTCCTGATCTGATTAAAAACACATCGTAAATTGAAAGTCTTGTAAGTTGAAAATGCATATAATACACCTAACTCACCAAACGTCCTCCTTATCGTCTGCCCTACTTGAAAGTACTCAGAACACTTACATTAGCCTACAGTTGAGCAAAATCCTCTAACGCAAAGCCTATTTGATAATAAAGTGTTGAATATTGCATGTAATTTATTGAACACTGTACTGAGTGAGAAACAGAATGGTTGTGTGGGTCCAGAATGGTTGTCCGTGTATCGATTATTCACCTTTGTGATCACGTGGTTGACCGGGAGCTGTGAAGGCTGCCGCCCTGCGGCATAAGGACCATATTGCACATTGCTAGCCCAGGGAAACCATCCAAATTCAAATTTCCAAGTATGGTTTCTACTACACGTGTGTGGCTTTCACACCATCGTAAAGCTGAAAAATTGTAAAACGAAATATTGTAAGCGAGGGACTGTCTATAGATGTCTTCAGATGAAGTCCAGTGTATTGATTCTTTTCTTTTCCTATATAAGAAATCTCTGCCAAACTAAGATCATGAAGATTTCCCCCCCATTTTCTTCTATAGGTTTAATAGTTGTAGTTCATACTTAGGTTTACAATCCATTTTAAGTTAAGTGTTTATATGGTATGAAAAATGGCAGTTCATTTTTATACATAAGGATATCTTACCAATGAGTCCATCAGATATTGGAATTGTGGTTTAATAGCAGAGGTGGGGGAAGTTTCAATTTAGAACACATATTCCATTTTTTTGGAAAACAGAATGTATTCAAATAACAGCTTGCATACTCTGAAGAGCTTGCAAACCTCAAAGGAGAGAGGACTTAAAAAAATGAGTTCTTACGGGGAAAAATTATGGGAAAAATTTAAAAACCTATGCCATTATCCAAGTAAACATATATATCCACATATTTTAAAGAAAGTGGAAATCAATACATATGTATGTTTGTCCAGATCGCAACTATTTTCATAACCTATCACGTTATACTTATTTAACCAACTCCCTACGTTTAACAACTCAGTTGTTTCAAACTTACAACATTAAAATGGAGAGATTGATATTTTTGTATGTATTTGGACTATTTTCTCAGAATAAATACCCAGAAATAAAAATATTGGTGAAGGGTCAGAAGAACATTAAGATTTCTGTAGGGACAAATCACGGTGTGGAAAGCTTGAACTTAGAATCCTAGTAGCAGTAGATAATAGTACTCATTTTATCACATACTTGACCACAGTGGGCGTTATTTAAAAACAATTTTTTTTTTTGCCAAGTTGATAGCATTAACATTTTATTCTATCTTATCTTACATTTCTTGATTACCAGTGATTTTGGACTCCTAAAATATGGACTTTTGGGGGGCCATTTCTATTTACTGTCTTGTAAGTTCTCATTCTTTTATGGAATCAGTATTTAGTGGTGGTTCACTAAGTGTGGAGCATTCTGCCGAATCAGAGACCGTGAGAGACCATCCTGCCCTAATGGAACTAAAGGCTTGATCTCTAATTAAAAAAAAAAAAATCAAAATGGTCCTTCTTATTGACCTATACAATCTCTTTATACTAAGAATTTTAAGTCTTTGTTGTATATGTTGCAGATTTCCTTAACTTGTCTTTTACCTTAAAATTGCCTTCATGGTGGTTTTTGGTGTAAGGAAGCAATATACAGAAATGTAGGAAAATTGTTCTTTCTCTGGTTTATTTTCTTCCTTTAAAATTTTGCTTACAAAGGTGTTCTAAATTCTGGATCACAAATTCACTTGTATTCTTTCTAAGTATACTCCCCTGAGTATAGCACTTACATTTAGCAATTTAGTGCATCCAAGCTATGTGTTGTTGTATATTATAAAGTAATGATTTATCTTCTTAAAGTAGTTAGCTGGCTATTTTCGCACCATTTATTAAACAATCCTTCCTCCTGCTGCATGATTAGTAATGCTACCTTTATCATGTATTAAGTTCTTTTTGAGTAGATACATGTTAGGGTAACAAATACCCTGGAAGTGGAATCTATCAGTTTTCATGTGTGTGCTACATTGTTATGTGATGTCCTATGATGTTTTGTTATGGAGGACTGCAAGTTCACTTAGGGTCATCCAAATTGTGCTAGAGGCTGCTGGAGTTCCAGCAGACTCCAGTGATTGTAGCGTTTTTGTGATGTCACTGAAGATCTTAATATTAAATATTTTATGTTTTTAAAAAGGAGCTTTGCTTCTGACTACAACGTATTACAAGTTTGTTGTAAAGATTTGGAAAATCTAGAAAGGCACAAAGGGAAAAGTAAAAAAAATCTCCCCAATTCCATCACCAGAGATACCTGTTTAAAATGTGGAGTCTCCATATTTCCAGTCTTTGAGATCTGTGTACAATATGTGTTTTATATTACCCTGCAGATAGTGTGACTTTTATTCCAAAGTATCTCAGTGGGGCATTTTCTATGTCATTAACTACCTTTAGTCTTTTAACACATGATTTTAATGATTTCCTGTGATACATTGGATGTATCATAACATTTGAAATCAGTCCTCAAGATCATTTGCAATTTTTTCTGTTTAAAATGGCCATGCACAGCGGTTAAGCCTCTGCCTTCGGCTCAGGGCGTGATCCCAGCGTTGTGGGATCGAGCCCCACATCAGGCTCCTCCGCTATGAGCCTGCTTCTTCCTCTCCCACTCCCCCTGCTTGTGTTCCCTCTCTCGCTGGCTGTCTCTATCTCTATCAAATAAATAAAATCTTTAAAAAAAATAAAATGTCCATGATGAACATTCTTGGGTGGTTAGGGTGGACCTTTTTCTCCTTTCCATCCTTCTTTTCCTTCTTTCCCCAGTCTTGGTCTTTTGGCAAACTGGAGAATAGTGGCAGTTTTGATAGCCTGAAGGTATAAAACGTATCCCCCCAAAACTCGTCAAGAGTAGCAAGGTCGTAGTTGTCTTAGGAGTCAGGTTACCAGGTGGAATTCTAGAGTTATACTGTGTCTTGGGTTTGGCTTCCTAACTGGGTTGTCCTACCTATAACATGTGGATGATATGGTCACAAAGATTAACTGTAAATTTCTTAGCTCTGTGCTTGACACACTGAAAGTTTAAAATAACTAGCAATTAATATTAGCAGGAGAAAGTAAAAAATTTTTAGGATGTTCTGTGAAAATTATGGTGGATTAAAAGCCACCTCCAAAAATCCAGAGAACTTTGAGAGGGTCTGCCAGACTTACTGGGACAGCTGGAAACCTGTGTTTAGGGTGAATACTTAGAGACCTGATTTGTCCTGAGGGAAAAGGAGGAGGAAGATCAAGCAAATAAGGGAATTCCCAAATAGGCACTTGAAGTGGACCTGGTTTTGAAAATCTTCAGGCGTATATCTGATTACTTCTCACAGTAGATTTCTAGAAAGAGAAATGACTGAGTCAAAGGATATCAGTTTAGAGCATTATACTTCCCAAAATCTGATTTGGGAACATCACGGCTCCTACAGCATGCTACACTTGAGAGCCATGATGGGAGCTGGCGGCTGACAAATGGACAATGTTGTCAAGGGGCTGGTGTGGAAGTGTGCGCCCTGAAGCTCCCAGACCATGATTCTCC
Source organism: Ailuropoda melanoleuca (assembly GCF_002007445.2). Taxonomy (NCBI): domain Eukaryota; kingdom Metazoa; phylum Chordata; class Mammalia; order Carnivora; family Ursidae; genus Ailuropoda; species Ailuropoda melanoleuca. The sequence continues at coordinate 8,608,847 of NC_048222.1, read as the reverse complement.
CGTCTGTACCGTGCCTTCCCTGCCCCCACCCTCAATCCAGTACACAGTAATATTAAGAAGTTTAAGAGAAATCCTGTCCATGTATACTTCTTGTTTATATATAATTTTTGAAATTTTTTACTTGAATTCCAGTTAACGTACAGTGTTATGTTAGTTTCAGGTGTACAATGCTTTAAAAAGCAATCTTAACAAATTGAATGGATCCCGTATAACTAAGGGCATCAAGATAGCCAGCTCAGAAGTCTCATCACATTGGCCTTAAACAGGAGACCTGTGCATGCTCTTGAACCTGCCACATAAAACTTGCTTTTCCTGTTGGCCCTACACAGCATCTCAGCCCAGTTCCATACACTTGTCAGCTATTCGACTATGAATCACATGGAGGTGGCTCGCTGCTTGCTGTTCGTTTTTAAACTTCACATTGTCTTGACGCACTCTGCCTTTAGCAGGCATGCTGAGCCCTCAACCCCAGCTGCCTGGACTCCTGGTCTTGAGGGGGCTCCTGGGAGAGAGAGGTGTGTGCAGTTCTCACACACCCTCTCCTCCTCCCTCCTGGCACTTGGGCTCTGCAGCAAATCCCATGATTCAGAGCTTTCTCCAAGTTCACAGGTGTTTTCCTGGGCTCCTCAGTGTGTGGCTGTAGCCTTTCCTCCTTATGGAGAGAATACCTTTTCCTTATTTAACCCAAATACTGCCCTCTCTCTGCAGGTGTCTCCAGCTTCCTTACAGTCTTTCTGGGGGTGGAAGGGGCACTGAGTGGAGGTGGGGACGTTCATGCTTTTTCCCATCCTTTCTGGGAGGCTCTTCACGAAGTGGTCAGCAGCAGCACCTGCTGAGCCTCTGAGCTCAGGATGGGCTCTACTCATAGACCTGTTCTTAGAAGCAGATCTAGTCCCCCATGCTGCCACTTCCGGCACCAAGCGTCATTGGAAACTGGAGCTAATGAAACAGAAGACTGGAAAAAAATACAGTAAAAACGAGGGAGAGGTCAGTACACAAAATGTGGGTCATCACCCGTTGCAAAATTCTTTGAAATTACTTTGGGTAACTCTGGTTCACATGATCAGTTCTGAGTTTTTGTAACATAGTAGAAAAATACCATCACTCATTAGAATTCTTATTATATCTGTAAAGGAGAAAAAAGCAATTACTTAGGAGAAGTAACTTTTTCTGGAACAGAGATAAACTGCTCTCTTGGCCCTTATACAGAGAACCCTGTATACCATAGAGAACACTGTCCTCAACAATATTCTCAAAGTCAACGTCACTCATTACATTCTGTAATGTGAGCCGGTGGTATAAACATGAAATACGATTTGGTGAGAGCAGTTCTGACTGGGGCGGGGGAACCAGATAATTATATTCAGACTAGGGAAGCACCAATTTGACAAAATAGATCGATGTGGGCATAAATATTAAAAAAACCAAAACAAATCAAAACAGCTTATTGACCTGTAATTGACACACAGGAATTACATACATTTGACGTTTACAATTTGAGGTTTTGATACTCATTTTGAAATGATCACCACAACCAAGCTAATTACATATCCATCACTCACATAGTTACTGCTTTCTGCGTGTGTGTGTGTGTGTGTGTGTGTGTGTGTGGAGGGTAATTAAAATCTTCCCTCTTAGCAAATTTCAAGTATACAATATAGTATGATTAACTCTAGTCCCCATGCTCTAGAATTTACTCATCTTGCAAAATTGAAACTTCGTACTCTTTAACCAAAGACCTCTCCCTTCTCTCCAGCACGTGGCAACCACTGTTGCATGCTTCTAGGAGTTTCTCTGCCTCTGAGTTTGACTATTTTACATTGTACATATAAGTGAGATCAAGGAGCATAAATGTAGAGGAAAAGAGACTGCCCTATCATCCTTCATAAATATTAAATCTCTTTAGCTAGGTTTTGATACAATTAAACATCAGTAACTTCAAGGTTATTCTTTTTTTTTTATTTTTTTAAAGATTTTATTTATTTATTTGACAGAGATAGAGACAGCCAGCGAGAGAGGGAACACAAGCAGGGGGAGTGGGAGAGGAAGAAGCAGGCTCATAGCGGAGGAGCCTGATGTGGGGCCCGATCCCATAACGCCGGGATCACTCCCTGAGTTGAAGGTAGACGCTTAACCACTGTGCCACCCAGGCGCTCAAGGTTATTCTTTTCAGTTACAGCTGAAGAACAGGTAAGCCATGCTGCTGGCTGAGTGCAGAACCACATGCTTAACAGCTAAGCAGGGAATAGGTTTGACAGTTTGTGGAAGTTGAAGCCTAACAGGACACTTGCCACATGGAAAGCTCCCCATTTTCCATTTGGGATTAGGTGGAGTCCAGGCAAGGCTTAGACTCTCCCTGATTAATAGCTTCAGGTTTGCTCCAGCACATAGACAAATGAATAAAGGAGGCCCTTCATTTCCACTCTTAGAATTTCTACTCCAAGGAGAATGGCCCAATCTGTAGATCAGGGGATAGTCCCTGCAAAAACTGTAGGTTAACTATTTCATATATTTTTTTCATTCATTCAGTAATTGAGTACCATCTATATATTTGGCATACATTCTTTTTTGTAAAAAAATTTTTATTAAAAATGGTACTAGGTGCCATAGCATAAATTCTTTTGACGTCTTTGGAGTTTGGCATTTGCATATGTTCTTTTAAAGTGTGTCAAATATTTTTAAATGAGCAGACACTCAGAGTAGAACTACTTGTGGGGCATCTGCAAGACTGTCTTGACATTTGAGGTTCTCATGCTTTCAAAACATGTGGACCATTGCCAGAGGCCATACTACTGTAACTTTAGCTTGCAAAGCTTCAGAGATGTTACAAAACATTTACTTTGACCATTAAAAAATCTTAGACTCTCACTATGCAAGCACTTGCATGATTACACTGCATGTATTGGAACTTGTCAGTCAAATCAGTTGCCTTCATAGAACCTGGACACTGAGTGATCACCACATCTTCATCCCAGCTTCCCTAGGACTCTGGTGACTGTTTGCCTCAGTGGACTTTCATGCTAATTTTTTACCGTTAACAAGGACAACTTAATTTGAAAATGGAAGGAAATCCTTCTGGGATTTGTCCTACAAACTGCCACCTAGGTTTTCTTTTTCTTTTTTTTTTTTCCTCTTGACTTCCTGGCTTCTCTATCTCTTTTCCTGGGGTGGGGTGGGGTGGGGAGAGAATTTCTTGGCTGCAGGAATGCCACAGAAGTTCATTGGCTCGCCCTCAGGAATTGACCCAAGGAGTCTTGCTGTGACATTCCTGGGTTATTCAGGTATTCCAGCCACTATCTACTGGCATTGGAAAATAGATCTGTGGAGTTGGTGGGTACCGTCAATTTTTCTTTCTTTCTTTTGTTTTTAATGATCTTTTGAAATCTTGAAGCATTTGTTTGGGCTCTCTCGGCAGGAGAAAGCATGTCTAGCCGTCTTTGCCTGAATAGGTCACTGGCTTTTAGATCTTCCTCGTCCTCCTCTACGCCTCCCTCTTGTTACTTGTTCAAGAGTGGCAGCCAGAGTCCAGTTGTTGTTTTGACAGGTTCCATGTCCTTCCCAAGGGCTCCGGGATTCCTTCTGAATTGCAAAGTTATGGATGTTCTATCTTCAGTTACAGGAGTCCTGCCCCGAAGGGCTTCTACAGTCCCTCCGCTTTCCTCTCGTCCACAGTCCCCTTCCTTGGTGCGAGTTCCCTTGTCTCTGGCCTGGAGAAGTTCATGAACATCTGCGTGAGGACAAGCTCAGTGTGTTTGCCCAATTTCCAAGATAACTCCTAAGTGGAAGAGTGGCAAACGTCCTAGAATATTAAGTCAACTGCCATTCACAACATTCTTTGGAATTCTGCCACTTCTTGGATAAGGTGTAGGTGTGAAAACACTGGTAATTCTTTGGTGGTGTTTCCATCAGAGTGATAAGCTGAGAACAACAGTTTGGGATTTCTGGCAAGATTCAAAATGGTCACTTTATTATTTAAAAGTTTTCAAAAATTTTCAAAAGACCTTATTAGCGTGAGCGATTGCGGGAGTGCGCATGAACAGTGGGGGAGGGGCAGAGGGGGAGGGAGAAGCTAAGCAGGGAGCCCAATGTGGGGCTCAATCCCAGGACCCTGAGATCATGACCTGACCCAAAGGCAGATGTTTGACTGAGCCACCCAGGTGCCCTGAAAATGGTTGCTTTAAAGAGTCCATCTTCTACTCAAAGAAATAGGATATCTAATGAAACTTTCATTTTTTGCTTTGAGTATAAGCAAATAGAATTATATTTTTTATGTTTTATTTTTGTTTTCAGAAAAAAAATTATAGCAGACATTACCATGCATAGTCTGTATTCTGTGTAAGAATTTACAAATATTCAGCAACGTAAAAAGTGGAATTCTTTTTATATCATTTCCCAAAGATGGTCATGCTTAGTCATTTAAGACATTTTTCTACAGTTTTTCCCCTTCAACATATAATTGTTTTGTGTTGCTTTTGCTATAATTACTATCTTATTTGTATTAGAGTGGAAGGACCCTCTTTGGCAATTTGCCTTTTCACTTAGCTAGATGCCTTGGACGTCTTTTTATGGGTACATCTAATTGTACTTCATGGCGTTCAAGAGTTGCATTGTTCTCCGTGTGGATAAACCATGGTTTATTTAACCATCTTTGCATTGAAGGGAATTTGTGCTCTTTACACCTTGTCACTCACACTTTGCTTAGCATGGGAATGCTTTTGAAGGCAAACTTCCTAGGAGTAGAAATGTGGTTCAATATATTTTTAAGTGGTTTTCCGGTGTACATCTCCTCCACCAGTGGACCTGTATGCACCCACTCTTGTCAACATGGGGCATCACACATGTTTAAAAATGACCAAATTGATAAAGAATAAAATCATGTACCTGTTACTAAGGTATTCAAGGTGAAGAAAGTTAAAATTAGTAATGACTTCTGATAGAGGGAAAAAAAAATCCACATTTGAAGCCTGAATGACTGAAAGTTTGGAGGAACAGTTTTCTATCTTTAGGGTATTATTAGGGCACTTGAAGTTCAGTTGCTCTTTGCAATTAGGTAAGTTGGGAATATTTTTACACAATATATGATCTTTTAAAAAGATTTTATTTGAGAGAAAGCACGTGTGTGAGCTGGGGGAGGGGCAGAGGGAGAGACAGAGAATCTCAGGCAGCCTCCTTGATGAGCACAGAGCCTGACACGGGGCTTGATCTCATGACCCTGAGGTCATGACCTGAGCCTAAACCAAGAGTCTGATGCTTAACCTACCCGGCCACCCAGGCGCCCCATAAGTTGGGGCTGCTGTGCCTGACACCACGCTGGCATCTAGGAGGTTCTCAGTGACTATATACTTCTTATTTTCTGGGGGTGCCCCTGGTAAAGGGAGAGAGTGAATGACAGACCTGCTACAAACCATCTGCTTTCCAGGATCCTAGAGTCTCAAAAATTAAAGATGAATCATGGTAAATTATATAGTTATTAATATAGGGAAGGGTCTTGTGCTCAGGCAGATTTGCTGACCCTCTGCTCCGAAGCTGTGCTGTGGGTAGGAGTGACGTGTGTATAAACAGGTAATTAGGACTTGCCATAGGAACTGCGGTAATACAAACATTAACGATCCGCTAGGTCCGTAGTGGAAGAAATCCCCAAACTCAGTCCTTTGTTCTTACCCACTATTCCATGCTCCTAATAAATGTTATTTTTAAAAAATCAACAGGACTATTAAAGTGGAGGAGTATTCATGTCTGATGTTCTATAATAGACTGTATACACATACAGCATCTGTTTTTCTGTCTTCCTAAGGCCAGTTCCCACACTCAATCTGCCATGGCTGTTTCCCGTTTCTCACAGATTCTAAGCCAGAGATCCTTGACAGCTCAAGTCATTGGAAAACATATTTGGAAGGTGTACTTGTTAGCTATGGACTTCTGTCTCCTAACCCACTAAGAAAGAGGAGGGTCATCATTCCCGTCTTTTCTTTCAGACTATTGATGACCCTTTCCCACACAGCGGTCCATGGGGAAGGTGCTGTTCTACTTTTGTGAGGGAGCTTGGCTCATCAACACTTCTTAGTCCCTAATCTGTACTGTGTACCAACAATTGTTTTCACTAAGTGATGGCAGCATTAATTGGGGGATAACGAGCCCCTCCCTAATTACAAAGGAACATTGCTCCTTATCCTTGTTAGATGATCCCTTATAGATGAAGGGCCACTGAGAGAAGGCTGAGGACAGGCACAGGATGGCAGCATGTAATATGTTTTTAACCTGCTTTTAAAGAGTTGTTTAATTAATATGAGATCAGCACATTTGAAGGCTTGAACAGGTGCAAACACACACGTGTAACCAGCTGTGTAATTGACCGCAGTGTAACAAGCTGGGGCTGAGGATACAGACCTCACTAATTACCTGCTCACCTCCTACCTGTGGCTGCAGGAGGGCAAAAAAACCCCACCTAGTCTCTTTAGTGCAGAATTCTCTGAATCTATCAGGAAGGCCCTACTGCATCAGGATGAGCTTAAATTCTAGGTCTGAGCAAAAATTTGTAAATGGGTTCATTTCTGCTCCCTACACACCATAAATATTGCTTCTCTTTTTCCTTTTTTGCTTTTGTAGCCTTCCTAAAAATCTGGGGTTTGTATGGGTGTTGTATATGGCTGTGAGAGCCAAAGAATTCTGGAGTTCTGGGAGCCTTTAGGAGCAGCTGTCTGGTCTGGGGATTGGCACACTGCAGTGCAGCATCAATCCAGCCTGTGAGCAGTGTTTTGTAAATAAAGTTTTATTGGCACACAGCCATACTCCTTTATGTATTGTCCAGGCTGTTTTTGTGCTACAATGGCAGAGCTGGGTAATTGTGTCAGAGACCGTATGATGCATGAAGCTGAAATTATTTACTGTCTGGCCCTTTATAGAAAACATCTGTTGACCCTTGAGATCAAGGGTAGAATTTTATGATGTCATTGCATGTGTCTGAACACCTCCAGAAAGAAACCATCTTACAAGCAGCCAATAGCATTAAGATAATTCTGATTTTATGATGTGGGGAAATTACGTTAGTGACTCACTTTTTCATTCCGGTTCTACCCTCCAGAGTCATGTATACTAGATCCAGGGTCTCTCCAATAAGATCCTTCAAATATTTAACAACCGTCCTCCTCTTTCTCTGCTAAGTAGTTCCTTCTTTGGCTTTTCCTCACGTGGTGTGTTCCCCCAGGTCCTTTATCAACTCCGATTCTCCTTTGGTTCTGTAAGAGTTGGCCAGCGTTCCTTTAAAAACTGTGGTTCTGAATATTTTGAGAATCCGACGGAAGTTATGGAATCTTCCTGAAAAAAGACTCCATAATGTTACATACAATTTTGAGATTCATAGATTCTTAGAAGCAAATCTGTCAATTGATTCTTGCTGAGCCTCTGTCTACACAACGTCAGCGCCCACTGAATGCAGTGTTCCCTCCAGATGCATACAGTGCAAGGAGAACAAGATGTATTCAACATAGAGACTTAAGACAATTTAGCCTTAGGAATTTTATCTCATGTAGATCTTGTCAGCAACCCAAATCCCCAAATCTTGTTACCTGTGCTTCTGTTTCAGCATAGATCCTCTTGTTCTTTTGCAAATAAAAATTTTAATCTGAAACCAGCTCTTCGGTTGTTCTTATTGAGGTGTAGCCCACTGTCCATTCTTTCAACTTTTTGTGCCTTAACTCCATCTCCTCATGCACTTGTTCTTCTTCCAAGATTTATTACCTGCAAATTAGATACAAATGTAATTTCTTGTCTGCCCAAACCATTGACAAAATTGCTGAAAGACAAAACTGGGTAGGGTTGTACCATGGCTTTGAAGACAGTTGCCAAGCTTGATGTCTTTCCATTAATTGGCTACTTTACTAGATCCAATTCACATTATATTCAGTTTCTCCCGAATTGTAATTTCTCCTTACATGAAATCTGAATTTTATTTTACTTTATTTTAAAAAGATTTTTGAGAGTGCACATGCAAAAGCAGGGGGAGGGGCTAAAGGACGGGGTGAAGCAGACTCCCCACTTAGCAGGGAGCCCGATGCAGGGCTCCATCCCAGGACCCTGGGATCATGACCTGAGCCGAAGGCAGACGTTTAACTGACTGAGCCACCCAGGTGGCCTGGAATCTGAATTAAAAAAATTTCCTTCTAAATATTTTTTCTTTCCTAACACAGTAGATGGGGATGTAGGTTCTAGTCTAGTTCCTGCTCTGTCACAGTGCCTGGCTTCAGTTCATCACACAGTTGCTCCTTTATTTATGGCCCACCTCCTCGACCACCATGCAAGCTCTATAGGAGAAACTTTACATTTGTGGTTCACCCATCCCCTCAGTCCAGAAGAGTAGCGTGGGACATACTAGATGTTCAATGGGTATTGTGTATTACGGAATCTAAAAAGCCATCAGTTGTAAGCTATACAATTATTTCATATGCCACTAAAAACACTGCATATTAAATTATGACACATGCTGAGATATTAATGAAAAACTATATCCTTGTTTCAGAGTTGTTAAAATGGGAAAAAATGTGTACCTTTAATGTGTACCTAAATGTGATCTTATGATGATGATTTTCAAGGCTTAGCTAACATTTCATATCAAGTCAAAATCAAATCACAAACCTTTATTGATTAATTGCTACAAGCATTATTCCGGTTGGTGCTTCGTTCAAGTTGTCCCTGATTATCCCACCTTGGGGCATTCCCTCCTCTCGCATCCCCCCAGCTGTAGAAACTAAGTCTGGCAACACAATTTAGGACTTAATTATATGCTGCCTTTTATTGATCACCATTATTTCTAGTGAAGTGGCAGTCTTGCCTCCACAGCTCAATTATAAGCCCCTTGAGTATTGGAGCACTTTAAAAAATTATATATTCACAGTCCTTCCCCTTTCTATTAGCTAGAGAGGAGACGTGGCAATTTAAGGGCTTGCAAGACTGAATATTAAGAGTAGAGAAGCCCTCAGAAGGCTTTTAGACAGATGGATAAGAGACCAGGAGAGATGAACAGATTGAAGGGAGGCAAGGGAGATCGTATAATGTAACAAAAAGGAAGTTTGAGGGCACTTGGTTCCAGAGGCTGCTGGTGACACGGATTCAAAAGAACAGGAACGGGGGTGGGCTTCGTCAGGAGCAAGAAGATGCAGATGAAGAGTGACAGGGATAAGAATAAGAAAGCCCCTCGTCTTTTACTTCCCTGGGAAAATATGAAAGAGGCAATAAGGAAAAATGTGGGGGGACCACATGGGAAGAAATGGAAAAAATGAGTCTTCTGTAATCCTGTTAGCTTCCTCCTCTACTTTTTCTTCACCTTCTCAACACTGTGGGGAGTTGAAATCACAAGGAAGCCATGTATTTCCATCAGCACCTGCTTCCTTTACTTTCCCCCCTTCTTACTACTTACCTCAGCAACCCAGCATCTTACACAGATAGGTCTTTCTTAGTGAGACCCCTCTCGTTCTAGATTTAGACATGTTCTTGGCATTATGGGGAGAAAGAAGGGGTAATGCAAAGGGATAAGGGGAAGAGGAAGAACCTTCTAATTTTGGATCCCTTTAGTTGTTTGCATCTGCTAGGATCTTTACGTAAGAGCTATCACTTAATCCTAAATGAAATCACCCTCCTTAAAGACTTTTGATGGTTCGCCAAGATCTCAAAGGCATTAACTAGCAGAACTGTCATTGCAAACTCTGGTCGGTCTGGTTCCAGAACTCATGCTAAACTTGATGACATCACCTTGCCGTTCAATAGAATAGGGCTTCCTCCTAAGTATGAAAGATTTGTGGTTTTATGCATTTTGTGTTTCCTACCTAGATATTTTTGCATCACTTAAAGAGGGTTTGCCAATTAGGTTTTTAATGTTTACACACGTTATACAAGCTCAGAGTAAAAACAATTGGGAACTGCTGATAAGCCAAATAAAGAAAATAAGGTTGTTCACCATCCTGTATAGCATGACTTTTAAAATCACTAAGACAAAAAAACCAAAACAAAACCCCCCAAAAACCCATCCTCCTTCATTTCGAAGTGTTCTGAATGTGAATATACGCGTAAGTGCTCACTTGGAGACAGATCCTTGGCTTAATCCATCAGTGGCCTGGAATTCCATCCCTGGACCAAAGGACTAGCCTTCTTGTTGTGGGGACTGTGTTTTGTTTTATTTTCTTTCCTAATGAGCAATTGGACTAAAGGATCAGGTTTAATTATAACCAGAGTCCCTTTCTGTGTGTACATCACTGCAGACCTAATTGCAGGCTCGCATCCCTGCTGCGGCCTGAGTGGTCATTAGCTTGCTGATAACGGACTGTTCTTGTCAACAAGGCCTCATTAACCATTGTTTTTTCAGCAAAATAGTTGTAAGTGTTTGAACTTGGGATTGAGGACGCACTGGGCTGATGGTGTGAAGGGAAGTTTACTTGTGCAGTTAGATGGCTGGAAGCGGGGACCTCTGGCCCAGGTGGGGGATGCTATCCAGGGGAGCTGTGGCTCTGGGCTACGGTACCGGGGATGTGATGGGACAGAGCTCTGACCTGAGAGTCAGGGGTCAGCCTTCCCATCTCAGCTCTGTAGCCGACTCTGGGCTAATCACTTAGCTTTTTATTCCTAGCTCCTCATCTGAAAATGGGAAGGTTTTATTCAATGAGTAGTAAGATAACCTTTGCTGATTAAAAAATTTTGGCGGGTGCTTGTCCCATTTTCTTTCTGTTTTGTTTTTCGTATTCATGATTTTATCTTAGGTTATACACTAGAGGGCAGTGGTACATTAATATTATAAACTATGAATGCACTTGGTACTGCATTCGGCTGAAATTTATGAACATTTGGGTCACTAGGGGACCTTATATACTAATACAAAATATAAAAAGCTGTTCCATAGCCAATAGATATTATTTATGTCATTTGAATATTTACACTGTTGGGAAGCATGTTACTTCAAAAATGAACTTTTTCTCTTCTTAGTTCTAGTGAATAGAAAATCATTCTTTTGCAGACCCTGGGTGGCTCAGTTGGTTGGTCTGACTCTTGATTTCGGCTCAGGTCATGATCTCAGGGTCCTGGGATCGAGCCCCGCGTTAGGCTCTGTGCTCAGTGTAGAGTCCGCTTGTCCTTCTCCCTGTGTTCCTTCCCTGCTCTCTTTCTCTGTCTCTCTCTCAAATAAAATCTTTAAAAAAATTATTCATTTAATTGAAGAAAAACATTACCTATTTTTAGTCAGTGGTCCTATAACACCGCAGAAAATTTTATCCCCTTTTTCCTTGGGAAGGCACTCCAAATATTTCAAGACTGGAAATATTGGCAATTGAATACTCTAACTTGATCTATGTATCCGTCACTGTACCAGGATATTTACATTACTTTAATCCTCACAATAAACTCTAAGGGAGATTGCATCTTTATTTGTCCTTATTTTATAGAGACTCAGACCAAAATCACTTACCCAGTAAGCAGTGAAGTTGGGATCTGTATCTCTGATGAAAATCCCTGCCATTAGGCACAACACAACACCTCCTTTTATAGATATGAAGACCAAGACGCAGAGATGGCTAAAAAAACAAAAACAAAAAACCCCTTGTTCCAGATCACACAGCAAAATCGGAAGAGTGGGACTAGGTTCTATCTTTGGAGACTGCGTTCAGGTTTTCTGTGCACTACAGTAAGTATGCTTAAGACATTGTCATTGACTCTCCGAGTCCTCTTCTTATATGAAATGTTCCCATTTCCCTTCGTTGTTATTCTGATCATTTCCTTGCTCTCCTGTCATGTCCTCTGAGTACATAGTCTTAATTTGCTGCATCCTTTCTAAATTATAAAATTCAGAATTCAAAACAATGCTCTGTTGAAACAGTATAGAAGGCATCGAGACTGTACTTCCTGTCATTTGGACTGAATTTTCATTGTCTAAGATTGCATTAATATTTTGGTATAATGTTGCCTTATTTCAAACATAAGATGAACAATACCCCTTGTTCCTTTTTTTTTTTTTTAAAGATTTTATTTATTTGAGAGAGACAGAGCACAAGCAGAGGGAGGGGCAGAGGGACAGGGAGAAGCAGACTCCTCACTGAGCAGGGAGCCAGTTGGATGTGGGGCTCGATCCCAGGACCCTGAGATGATGACCTGAGCCGAAGGCAGACGCTTCATTGATGGAGCCACCCAGGTGCCCCTGCCTTTTTATGAAATGTAGAAATAAGACAATATGGTCCTGTCATATTCTTACTGATGAAAAAAAAAGATCCCCCTGATCCGATGAGGGTCCCTTCTGAGTTGATAATAACCTGCAGCAAATTCCTGGTTTCTTAAGATACTCAAGGGATGTGCATGTGAAAACACTCCAGTTTTTGGATGATGATTGGATTCACGTCGTATGTCCACATTCACGTTGGTCTTTGCTTTCCCAGCAGAAATGCACACTTGCGGCACGTGGTAGACCTCCTTTTTTCTCCTGCCTGTTCTCTTTTGCCATAACACAACCTGACCTCTCAGGTGGTAAGGAAGGCTGCTTGGGAGGGGCTGTTGATCTGGGGCCCCTGCCTTTCTTTGGCCAAGTAATGGGCATGTGAAGCCATGCTCTCTGTCCTAGGCCTGGGAACCTCGACTCAAGCATAGATTGGAGGACACTGAGGTTGTGATACGTCCTGAAGACAGTAGTGTCCCCTGAGTAGTCTGCCTAGTAGGTCTCGTATCTTTACTCAACATCTCCTTTGACCTGTGAGCCACTTCGCATATCCTTCTGATAATGTATATGGATATATATACACAGATATGGAAGTCAGAATCCATTTCTGCTAATTGCATCTCGAACAGTCCTCAGTCCTATGCCGATCTTTGAAATATGGTTACATTTTGGAAATGGCCTTATCAGAAAGTTCTGTTCCGTGACACAAACAGAATAGCTAATTTAACCAATAGAGTTTGTTCCTTTCATATCTCATTTATCGTAGAAGCTATTTCCCCACACTTTTTTTTTTTTTGGATTGTAGTTTAAAAATATACTTGCCACGTCTAATGCAATAGACATGTTCTTCCAAAATTAGCAATAAATGAAATTTTATAGATTGACATCACTAAGGGTAATTGCCAGTTGATGAAAATCAGTGTTGACATTTGATATTGAATCTTTTTGAATGGTAGTCAGGCAAGTGTTTATAAATTTAAAATTTAGTGGACTTGGTTTTTTCCCAAGAGGGAACCACTTTCAGATTTTTAATTATTCATGTTTGAAGCCTGCTGATATATAATCTTGGTGACAGTATCATATCGTTGGTTAGGCAGTGTTTTCTTACTGTATTCACAAACCCTAATAGCAACAGGGCCTTTTCAATTATATTTCTCTTACTGTGTTGTCATCTGCCCACAAGGCAACTCCTTCATGTGGGAAAATTCCCAATTCATTCATATTTTATTCCTGAGCTTCAGATTCACATGTTTCTGCAGAAAATGTTCCCTTCATTGTCCTAAGGGTACATACAGTTCTGCCTGATGTTCTTAAACCAAATTATCTCCAACAGCAGTATTGAGAACATTATTTGTTATAAGTCTCTTCTTTGATGGTCTAAGGTGGAAATTTCTCCCTGGTTTCAGTTTAGAAGAAATGAGCTAAATAACTGATCTGCTTTGCTGTCAGGGGTCCTCTGACTCTTTGGGGGTCATGATTACAAAGAAGTTTAAAGCCACGTTTGTGGCCCTCTTCTGGTCCCTCATGGCTTCATCTTATTTTTCTTTTTTTTTTTTTTTTAAAGATTTTATTTATTTATTCGACAGAGACAGCCAGCGAGAGAGGGAACACAAGCAGGGGGAGTGGGAGAGGAAGAAGCAGGCTCACAGCGGAGGAGCCTGATGTGGGGCTCCGATCCCAGAACGCTGGGATCACGCCCTGAGCCGAAGGCAGACGCTTAACCGCTGTGCCACCCAGGCGCCCCTCATCTTATTTTTCTATACTTATTTTTTATCTGGCCTCATTTTTAATTTTTATTTTACCTTATGGTATTTATTTATTCTTAAAGATTTTATTTATTTGAGAGAGAGCAAGAGTGAGAGAGAGCATGAGGCGGGGGAGGGGTAGAGGGGGAGGGAAAAGCAGACTCCCCACTGAGCAGGGACCCTGGGATCATGACCTGAGCTGAAGGCAGATGCTTAACCGACCGAGCCACCAGGCACCTCTACCCAATGTTATTTAAACATACTGCATAGTGTGTGTTTTTATAAGCTTCTGTAAATCCTTTTGTCACTAGTAGGGGTATAAATAAGTAAAAACTAAACACATGGATTTATCCTGTTCTATTCACATCTCCTCTTGCTTTGCTGGTCTCTTTTTCTGTCTCTGAAGCTTAAAACTTGGAGTTCTTTGAATCCTCTCCATCCCTCCTTCCTTAAAGCTGGTCAGTCTGCAGAAGTTGTTCAGTTGTTCTCCTATAGTTATCACTCACTGGGGGGGAGAAAGAGGAGCTGTAGACAACTGTCTGGGAAATTTAGGCCAGTATTTGAAGAGATATGACCTTGTAGCCTCCAGATCTCTGACTGTTTGGTAAAGTCAGTTCCTCCCCCCATCTATTCTTTACCTTCTTATGATTATTTTACCTGAATTAACTCTTCACCAGTTTATTGGACAATTCCTAGAATTCAGACCAGCAGTTCTCAAACTCGAGCATGCATCAGAATCCCCAGAAGGACTTGTTAAAACACAGATTCCTGGGCCCCACCTTCAGAGTCTTGGATTCAGTAGGTCCAGGGCGGGCCTGAGAATGTGCATTTCTGACATGGCTCCTGCTGTGGCTGTGGCCCTGCGGACTGCACTTGGGGGACCATTCACTCTCCTCATTCGCCCTACATGCTGCTCCCTGGGTACAACGCTCTTTGACGTCTTCTCAAAAACCTTCACTGGCCCTTCATTGTGTACTCGACCTATTTTCACATTTCAAATGTCTTACCTAGTACTCAAGACCCCGAAAAAGCATTTAAATGCCACTGGTCTCTTTCATTCCCCACTGTATCTCCTTAGTCATGCAATACTCTTGTTGCCCTCATCTCTGCGGCTTAACGGGCATCTCTTTATCCAGGGCTCTCCTTCACTGCCATCCACTTCGTGAAGCTTTGCCTGATCTAGTCCCAGTTTTAAGTGAGAGCTAGCCCTCTTTTATTCTGCTAGTGTTTTGAGCATTATGCCATTATTTATCAGCATGGTTCTCTCGTCTCATTGACTGAATTTAACCACCTCCCAAACAAGGAGCAAGGACTCTCAATCTCTAGTACGTGCTTTTTACCTGGAAGGTCGTCTTTAAAATTTGACGAGCTACTTACATGGAGATTTGGCGGGGGGGTGAGGGCACAGAGAATGGATATTATTATGAAACACTTGCAGAATTCCCCTGGGATCACATTTCTTCTGTAGTAAGAATAACATTGCCCATTTTCATTAATGCCAATAAAGTATTTCACAGAATGGATAATAAACAATTAAGGAAAAAAGACCCCACATTAATTCATTATGCCACAGGATTTCAACTGAACAGTAATTTTTGTCTCCTCTTGATTATTGCCAAGGTTTATTAATTAAATATTATAGCCAGTTTATGGACCAAATTATATAGATGACAATCTATCATAGAAGTACTCTGAACGTTTGCCAACTTGTCAATAATAAAATTTTCTGTTTTGATATAGAAAGATGACTATATTAAGATAGAATGGCCATGAAATACTTTTTTTTTTATTTTAAGATTTTGTTTTATTTATTTGACAGAGACAGCCAGCGAGAGAGGGAACACAAGCAGGGGGAGTGGGAGAGGAAGAAGCAAGCTCCTAGCACAGGAGCCTGATGTGGGGCTCGATCCCAGAACGCTGGGATCACGCCCTGAGTCAAAGGCAGACGCTTAACGACTGCGCCACCCAGGCGCCCCCATGAAGTACTTTTGTAGTATTTTTATAGGGGTCGCCTGTATAAAGTAATTTTCCATCAAGTATATTCAGAAAATTCTAGATTAAACAGTATTAAGTTTTATTGAACTCCAGGACTCCCCAGAGTTCATCATGAGCTAATGTATTTTAGGAATCTTTAAAAGAGAGCATACAGTGTTGAGCATCTTTTTTTCAAAATTGATTTTGTTTTAATTTTATTACATTTTTAATCTGCTTAGCAGCTCAGTGATAAGTCCACTTGGCATCACTATTTGGGAACCCAGTCACAAAACTCCTGTGTAAATGCTTGGAAAAAAAGGCAATCACCATTGCAATGACCCAAATTCAATGAACTGGTAACACTAAGCATTCAATAGGCACACACCTCTACCCAGTGATGAAAGCAATGCTCAGGGAGACAACTGCTGAGTTCATGCTTACTGGATTTCCTTTGTGATCTCTGATTCCTCCAAGCCACTGGGCATGAGTTTTGTAGAGGAGAGTGGAGGGAGGTTGCTAGACAAAAGATCCAGCTGGCTACTTCATTTGGCTGCAATTGGCTGTTGCTGCCAATACAGGATTCTGTTCAACCTCATTGCTTGTGCAGGGTCCAGACCCTTGACAGGGTTCCTTTTACAGGTCTCTCTGGAATATGCTGTGTTCAGATGTGTCGACAGCAATTTAAAGACAATTCGTAAGGCTACTGGTAATAAAAGGTCACATCAAGGAGCTGGGAAATCAAGGATTTCACTACCCTGGTTTGTGAGGCTGAGAACGTTGTTCCTGACATTGCATTCCTTAGGGGAGTGGGGATGGTGGGGCGGTGGCTGTGTGGATTGGTATTAATAGAGTAATACATGTCCCTAGCCAGCCTTCTCCTACTGGTTTTCTAGATGATTATCAACTCTACACGTCATCGGATTCCATCTGTTCTCCAGCTGTCCGTGAGAAGAGACATGCTTTTGCACACTTTGTGAGCATTTGATTAAAAGGGCAGTGGCAGAAGTCAAATCTCTGATGTCTTTACCTCCAGCCACCCATCTTGGCAGCATTTTCTGTATCTTAGTAAAGTCTTTTTTTCTTTCAATCTATCCAAGCACTTTTAGATGTTGACTTGCTTCTAGCTTGAATCTGGGAGTTTTTTTTATCCATTGTCTTAAAATGCAGCGTAGTGAAATATTCTTGAAGTATTTATTGTTGGAATACCCAGGAAATGGTATCTCTTTCCAAGAATGTTGGTCTACAATTTTGTTAATTTTTATCCTATATCCTCTTATTATTAATCTTGTATTTTGCTTGATTCAGAGGTTAATTTCTGAATCCTACAGTGTCCAGATGATGATGATTAGTCACTGGGTCAAGAGGCATTTATAATTCTTTTTTTTTTTTTTTAATTTGACAGAGATAGAGACAGCCAGCGAGAGAGGGAACACAAGCAAGGGGAGTGAGAGGAAGAAGCAAGCTCATAGCAGAAGAGCCTGATGTGGGGCTCGATCCCAGAACGCTGGGATCTCGCCCTGAGCCGAAGCAGATGCCTAACCGCTGTGCCACCCAGGCGCCCCTATAATTATTTCTTTTGACTTGATATGAGGTCCTCTTTCATTTCTGTTCTAACTGCTTTTCTGTACTGTTGGGGCATACTGTCTGACTGATTTTTTTTTTTTTTTTGAAGCCATTTTACAGTTGTGTTGAGAGTGGTCACTTTGGTCTTCTATCAAATGAGAACAAACATTCTTGAGATCTGCTTTTAAATCAATCTTCCAGCCACAGTCTGGGTTTTAAAATTGCCCAAGTAGGGATTAAAAAAATCCATCAGATGCTCATTTCCTTTTAGATCTTTTTAAGTTACAAGTGACCTATTATTGAGTGCCAACGTATCTTGGGATCTTGTGGACTTTTATCCTAGTGTTCTAGGATTCAGTTGGTTACCCTTCATTCTTCGGTCCCTTCTTTGTGATGCTTCACTTTGTGACCCCGCAACTAACTCCAAAGTAGGCCTGACTCTCGGTCTGTTTCCTATCGTGATAAATAACAGATGGGCATCAAAAACTGAAGGTTTTTTGTTTTTTTGTTTTTTAGAACATGATATAACAGTGAACCTGTTAAGGTATGGCTAATATTTTCATGATATACATGTGAAGGGGGAGAGGACAGTGAAAAGCAGAGTAACTCTCATTGAGGTGCAGGAAGATCCAGCATCTGCTGTCCTGGAGGCTATCTCTTCCTGCTGCAGTAAAGGCGGGTCGAGGAAGCCATGAGGGAAAACCCCCACCTGGGGACACCGGAAGCTCCTTTCTCTCTTCCATATTATGCTCTAAGGCCGCTGTGTGAGGGTAAGAAGTAGATGAGCTCTGCTTCTGTCTATAACTTCCCTAAGAACCAAAAAAAACCCCAAACAAACAAAAACACCCCAAGAAAAAGTGCTTGAGAGAAGCTACTTTCCACTCGGCCTGCAGGTGGTGGTTTTTGATCATGATTACTATTGCATTTTTTCTGGAAAGCCTCCATCTTGCTCTGTTTTCTCAAAGATTAACACCTGGTTTTCCTGAAGGAGATGGTGATACTGTCCAGGCCTCTTCCCAAGTAAGAGGTGTTCCTAAGGGGGGAGAAAAACACAGGACAGCCATTGTGGAGAAACTTCTAGGAACTTGTTGGGGCAGGTGAGGTTCTTTAAAGCTTAAATTGGCCGAGCGAGCCACTCACTCTCTGCAAACTTGGGTCCTAACCACCCAACTGAGATATTTTGCTCTGCTGATGTCATGTGGTATGGAAACCGTCTTCTCCTGGCTGAAAACAGTCCTAAAGAAATTCAGCATCATGGGGGAGAGGGGGAATGGGAGGAATGTCCCTGGCCAGGAGGCCGGAGGTGCCCCAGGAAGCGGGTTCCTCTGAATAGTTAAATGGCTGCCTCTCAACTTGCACAATGTCACATTGAATTTGAAACAGGGAACTTTTTATATTTTTCCCCTGATTGTGCTGGCACCTGGCAGATGCCTATTTACCACAGGCATCAATACACATAGTAATCAAAGGAAATCAGAGGCACAGATTAGCAACAGCTGCAAGTCATTAGTGACAGACACGGGAAAGCACAATTCTGCACCCAACTTTGAAATAACCAATATGAGTATTTCAGAGCATGAGGGTTACCGCAGGGCACTCGCTAACAGGAGAGCGGCCAAACAATAGCCGGGCTTGTCTCTCAAGAGAGCCCTCTTCTCGAGGCAGCACCACGCACTCCATATTAGAAACCAATCAATCACACGGTATTGGTCCACGGGGTGTCAACCCTTCTCCGAGTATCTGTGTGCCTCTTCTGATCGAAGGGTGTCGTAACTGAGAAATAACCTCTGGCTGGTGAGAAGACTTGTTCTCTCTGATCATAATTTTAGTGCTGGGAGTTTGCGTGTATTCCTGAGGACTTAATTATATCACTGACCGAGTTGGAAAGGGGCATCTCGATGGGAAAATAAGACCTTTCCCTTTACAATTGAATTGTATTTTTTTCCACATTTCTATTTGAAAATCAGCTCTGATGGATAGCCATTCTCTTGCTAGTTACATATTTTCACTGGCAGCACTAACCTTAGCCTACTCCAGAAAATACTATTCAATTTTTAGCTTTTCCCTAATCAATTCATTCAGTGCCTCGGTGGAATACAAGTTGGTCATTTAAAAATTTCTAGCTGTTGCCTGATATGTCCCAAAACAAATTTAGCTAGCATGGGTTTCTATTTTAGACCATCTCTGGAAATGCAGATTTACTGTACAACTGGGTAATGGTTTAGAGATAAACAGACACAGTGAGTTGCTGTCTGATTAGCAGGACTGGGCAAAATTTAGCATTATATATATATACACACACACATATTGCAATAATTGGACCATTGGACTGGAGGATGTAGATTAAATTGGTCTCATCACCACATGTGGGCTCTTCTCCCACTTGATATTAAGGTTGGATTATTCTTTTCTGTTTAGAAATCTCTCCTTCCTCCTGATCTCCCTTCCCAAAAATATCGTCTGAAGGTTTTTCTAAAAATTCTTATAATAAGTAACTTGTTTTGGAGATTAGGATAAGGAAGGGAGAAAAATGCCGCCTTTTGTCTACTTCTGAGCCACCCATGAAGTATCAGCTCTTTAATAACAAGCAATACGCTATTATTTTAGAAGAAAGCCCCCAGGGAACATGAGTTCTAGGGTGCACACCACGTACCATAGGCGTTCAGATGCATATTTTCGTCTAACATGTTGTTTTTTAAATCTTCGGAGGTGAGAAATTATTTCAAACCTGATTTAAGTACCATGATCTGTAGGCTGAGGGAGATGTGGTTTCTTGGTGTCATTTTATAAGGAAGCAAAGGCATGGTATTAATGTGTAATTGTATTTACTAGTTAATTCAGCACGTACTTATTAAAAGTCCACTGTGTCTTGGGGAATGCTTAGGCGCTGTGGATACTGCAACAAAATTAACGAGTGACTTGGTTCTAATTTACTCTGTTGATGATGAGGATACGGATTGCTTATGTTTGAGGTGGTTGTTGGGCTACAATTGTTCATTGCCTACATTTGCTTTTTGCTTCATCTCACCCTCCTCTCCTTCTCTCCTCTCCTTTCCCTCCTCTGCCTCCCCCTTTCTTTTCTTCTCCTTTATGATTTAGACCTTAGAGGGATGAAGCATTTTTACCCAGGATGCTCTAATTCAATAAAATAATGCATTTTTTTGAGAATTAATATCAGGGTAAAGCTACTGTGACAAAGCCCCATATTTCAGCAGTTTAACTTAATAGAAGTCTATTTCTCGCTCACGTAACAATCTAATGACAGTATTCCTAGCTGGTAGGAGGCTTTCCTCCATGCTGTGATTGAAGGACTCTGGGTCTTTCCATTTTGTGACCCTGTCTGCCTTGGAATCTTCAGCTTCCTGCTGGTAGGAACGGAAACAGCGGGTGAAGAGGGGCATAGTCATTTCTTCATCAGTTCTGAAATGGGCAAACATAACTTCTGCTCATGTACTGTGGGGAGAGCTGCCTACATGGCCCCACTAGATGAGATTCTGAGTGTGGGGCTGCATTGACATTCAAGGTGACACTTCTATACGATGGAGGTAGGAGGATAGGTATGAGTAGACATGATTATGTGTTAGGCACCATGCCAATTTCTGGAGATAAAAGATGGGTAAGTCATCATCCTTTGGGGTGATGGGAGCCACATAGATAACCCAACTAATCACACGTGATAGCCAAGTACTAAGTAAAGTCGTATGTGAGCACAGAGGCAGGGACAAATGCCCCAGGAAGCAGAGCCTCAAAGGTCTCCATCTGGCAGAGGAGAGGAAGGAGGACGTTAGCCCTGAGGAAAGACACGGAGTGGAGGAGATGCCCACTATGTCCAGGCAGTGGTGAGCTGCTCCATGTGACAGGTGCCCAATAAAGGTGGGGAGCAGGTAACTGGGACCAGAGCAGAGAGGGCATTGTGGGCCATGCCTTTTGCAGGAAGCACTGGAGCAGGAATGTGAACATGAGCTGTGCGCTCAAGGCTTCAGACACAGGCCTTCTGACCCTACTCCTTCCTGAAGCCCTTATTGCTTGGGTATTTCATTACATGTATGCAAGGAAACTGATTTATAGGACTTAAAGTCCTATGTGACTTTTTGAGATGAAAGGTGTTTGGTTTCTAAGAAAGGAAAACCTACCCTTGGCATCTTTGTTCCTTACTGGGTAGGAATGTATCTTCTTACAAAAGAGGCACATTAAATTGTATGAATCCCACCATCTGACTTCAAGGTTGACATTTCATCATGTGTTTGAGGTCCTTTCTCTTTCTACCAATACTTGTAGTTGTGAATATGAGCGAGAGTTTGGATTGCAGTTACCAAAAGAGGCTTGTCTCAGCTGTCACAGGTGGAGAGCACCTTGTGCCATGCTGTGAAGCTGGGCCTAGGGGACACTCCAGTGAACTGGGCCGCTAGGGGTTGAACGTGGGAGGCCAGCTGCAAGACACACACACGCATTGCTTTTCCCAGAACCTTTCATAACTGGAATCAAAGGACTGGAAGAGGCCACAAGATTAACTTTATCATGTAACGCTGTTAATTTCATAGTGAATATTTGCTTTCCTTTTTCTTTAAGTGCTCTCAAGCTAGTTAGCAAATGTATCGCCACTCTTTCTATGACCCCTCATCTATGAAGGGAGACTGGCATAGTGAAGTAAATTACTAGGCTTTATTTACTAATCTAATATTCAATGGACTGCTATTGAAAATCAAGACTTGGAGACTTGGGGTGGAGAGGAGAGGGAGCTAGAAATAGGGGTAAACTGAGGTTTCTGCCAATGTCTAATAAAGAAGAGGAGGCTGTATATAAATAATCGAACACCATCACAAATATGTTAGGTTCCATAAGGAACTGAGTGGACAGGAGGAAGAAAGAATTTATTTCTGGAGGAAATCAGGGAAGGCTGAATAGAGTAGGTACCTTGAGAACTGGGTCTGAATATTCTAGGTGGAGAGAGGTTAATCTAGAAAGACAGGGAAGCTGGAACCAGAGGCATGGGGATGAGTAAGAGTGGGGAGCATTTGGGGGTCAGGGAGTCTCCATCCAGCTGGAGATGGGGCTTCCAGCCATGGGGGTGCGGGAATGGGTGTCAGGGAGAGGAAAGAAGGGTCAGGGATGTTCACATTGGGAAGCCTTTTTAGGACCTGATACATGGTCAGGAAGCTTGGATCTAAAATGAGAAGAATCTACTTCTAAGCTTTCAGGCAGAGAAGGTATTACTCACATTTTCTGGACAAAGACCCCAAAGCTTAGGAGTGACCAGAGATCAGCCTGAGGTTATACAGCTGGTTGTTGCATGAGGAAGAAGGGGTTCAGGGTTTTCTGCATGATGCCAGGTCAGAGAGATGGTCTGAGGACATGAGCCCTCAGCTTTGTACCCAAGACAGCACATTTCTCCAAGTGGAGAGTCAGCCAATTGTGAACATACTTTGGGCTCTTTGAGAAAGATGTGGCACCCCCCACCCCCTCTTAGGTCAACCAAACCCCTACTTTGCCACCTGAAGCTTTGGCTTCTGTCCTTCTCTCCCACTGCCCGCCTGCTACCCCTACCCAGTGCAAGTTCAATTATCCTCATTACTTTGGGAGTCAGAGAAAGTGCCATGGTTTAGAAGGACTGTTTATAAAACATAAAGACAAATAACATCAGAAAAGAGCTTTTGAAAGAATGAAGAGACAAAACTTACTATAGCTTAATGGATGTCTTGTCCAGTTGGCTTTTTTTTTTTTGGTTTGTGTTTTTACTGTAAAATACAGGATAGAGAATGCCAGATTTCCTTTTTAGAACTTGGTAAAAAAAAAATTATAGCAGATGAACATTAGGCTAAATCAAAGGGGGATTTTGCTCACATATGAAAGTTTACAAGAAATCTAGTTGAGTCTGGTTCCAGTATTTGCTGAAGTTTGTGGCTGTGTCAACAAAGATGGGTTAAAGTAAGCATATTTTAGATCCTAAACAGAGCAGTCTCATAGTCTGGAATAGAGAGTAGCGTTAAAATGTTTTAAAATGGGTTTCCTTTTCTTTCCTTCCAGCTGTGCCTAGTGCTAGGGGAAGATGAACTGGCATGTTCTTTGTTACATAGCAGCCTACCCACCCAGGGGAGCAAGGCACATTCGATTTTTCAAAACCTAAGTCCTTTCAATCAGCTGATAGTGGAGTTGGGGAAAACGGATTGGGAGAAGCTGCATAGCCATTCACGGTGGGATTGCAACACCTGGAACATTTTACCACGTTCTCCATAATAGGACTCATGGTCTCATTGAGAAAACTGGCCCCAAACAATGGAGCAGCGGCTGAAATATGCTCCTGCTGGCATTTGACCTCCGTCTTTTGACCTGTTTTGGCTGCCGCTATGTCTTGGCCGTGGCTGTGATTTGAGTCATGTGGGGAAGGGTGTTCATTCCGGTGAATCTCGGTTTTATTTCCGTACTTTCGTGATTTTACTTATAACTCTCTACGTAGATCAGCATTGTCTTTATGCATTTTATTAGCCTCCGGAGCACCTAGGACAAAGTGACCCTTTTGTGACCCAGTATTTGACATTCATCTGTTTTGTCCCCGATGCAAGTTCAGTTTTTAAAAGAGTGTTGGGAATTTTGATCTTCTTTTTATACAATGCTCTGTGGATCATGTGCCTCATAATTATTGTAATATGAACATCTTATGAGCCCAAATCTAATACTGAAGTTTTCCTGAAATTTTGTTTGTATGTTTTCTTCCTTCATCTTTACGGCTTAAATTAGAAATTTGGCAAAAATGTAACTTTCCAGATCTCTTTCTGGTTCCATAAGAACAAAGCCTACATTAAAAAAAACAAACTCTTTTGAGTATAGCTGACACTCAATGTTACGTTAGTTTCAGGTGTGTAACCAGCGAGGGGACAACTCTGTATTTATGCTACGCTCACCCCAAGTGTCCCCACACAACACTATTACGGTACCCTTGACTGTATTCCCTATGCCCTGCCTTTCATCCCCATGACTTATTCCTTCCATTAGTGGAGGCTTGTATCTCTCACTCCCCCTCATCCATTTTGCCCATCCCCCTCCCCTGCAACTCTTCATTTACTCTCTGTAATTATTGGTCTGATTCTGCTTTTTATTTATTAGAGCAAAGCCTACATTTTGAAGGTGAAGCCTTTTTAAATAGCCTTAATATTAGGAAAGCTTGTTAATATTAACACAAAAGTTAACATAATAACTTAGAGTTTAAAGCTATAATATTTTCCAAGTGCTGCCCTACCTCTGCCCTCTGCAGGGCAAGGGACCATGTCTAGAGGATGTCAGAAATCTGTCCACAGTGTCTGCACAGAGCCTGGGGTGTAGGGTCCACTGTATATGTGGATGTTTTTCAATAAATATGTATTTTCTTTTATGATTTTAACATTTTCTTTTCTCTAGCTTTATTGTAAGAGTACGGTATATAATACATGACATACAAAGTATGTGTTAATTGACTGTTCTCAGTAAGGCTTCTGGTCAACAGCAGGCTATTAATAAAGTTATATGTGGACTTTTGAGGGGGAAGGGGTTGGTGCCCCTAACCCCTGCCTTGTTCGAGGGTCAACTGTGATTGTTAAATATTGCTGAATAAATATATTTTCTCATTTAAGAATCATAGCTACTTTATGAGACTGGGGATATAAAGTTGATTCTCCTTATTCATAGTAGTTGTGTTCTATAAAGTCATTGTGAACATTGAATTAATGAATGCAGAGCTATTAACCTCTAAGGCAAATACGGGTTAAGTCCCTGTGAGTATATGTTCACAAAATTTCCATCAACTGAGCAATACATAACCTGATTTTGTGTGTGTTTGTTAAAGATACCTTATTTAATATATATTGTGGATTCATGAACATTGAACTCATGGCCAACATCACTACAACTCATGCCTGATGAAGCTTGTCCAACACATACTTAAGACCTATCCCCCAGCCTTCTTGCACTAGAACACTAGACAGAAGGTCAGCGCTGTACTTGGGGGCCATTTTAAACACCGAAATCATCACACACGCAAAGTGAAACCATCAACAGAAAGTACAAAAAATGTGGGAAATGTGGCAATAAGTAGACCACGAAAAGGATACTTGTTCACAGTATGAGGGCTGAAACCAGAAGGCAGAGTGTCTCCTTGTTCAACAGTAGCTGGTAACACACACGTTGGGCAGCTCAGATTGTTGGCCACTCTGTCCATGAGCGTGAAGGACTGCGAAGGCACCGTGGATGGTGATTTGGGGGTTACAAATATTAGTCAGTAGGTGAGTTCGCAAATATGGAATCCCTGAGTTCATGAGGATTGACTGTACGGGTACATCCTTTTTGTGTATTTGGAAACTCTGCAATCATCCAAGTGGAACTGAAACCTGGATCTTCTGACTCCTGGGTCGGTGTTCATCCCAACACCCTGAGCTGCCTTCTCGGGAAGTGGAGGGGAAACCTGTGACCGGGCTCATTAGTGCATAGAAAGTGCCTTTTTTGGAACATTGTGTGGTATCTGCGCTTAAAGTTCTCAAGCTTTGTGATCTGAAATGACTCATTGAAAACTTGGAAAATTATCTGTTACATAATTTGCAATGTTTTTTCTTTATATCAAAAGCCTAAATAATCACTGAAATCTTATCCTGCGTCTGTAAAAGGAAAAATAACTAGGGCTTAGTCTTCCCACGTATACATTGTAGGGGTGCACGAGCGAGCATCACGGCTCATGGCTTCGCTCTTACTCCGAGGACAGCGAGTCAGTGCTTGTTTCGCACAAGCTTCCAGGATCAGGAGGAGGCTGGGGAAGGATGAAGATGGGTCACTGCCTTCAAAAATATCTTGAGGGTTATTCTGTGTCGGCTTGGTGCCTTCATCCTCGACAGATGCCTGCTAATTCAGGGTACTCAGCTCTAAGTAGAAAAATCAAAACTGGCCAGATTAAGACTTTAATTTTAGATATGTAATACTGAGAGGACTTAAAATACAGCTATGTATTCTAATGTCGGGAACAGGAAGAAAATAACTTGCGCATTATTAATTTTATGACACTTTGAATATTTTCAGAAAACATTTCCCAGTTGTGTTCTACAGGACATTAGTCTTCCATGAAATCTTAAGACATGTTAAGAGAAAAAAGGCTTCCAGGTCAAGAGAGTTTGGGAAATAGTAGTTTAAATGAGTTTAACCAAGTTNCCAATTTTTTTTTTTTTTTTTTTTTTTTTTGTAACTAAAGTACAGAAGAGCTGCAGCCTATTTGCTGTAGGCTTGTCAAAGCGCTGATAAGCTTGGATGTGTGATCACGGTCTCATGTACCTGTAGGACAGCCAGCAGTGTCCCCTGTTCCATAGGTCGTGGTTGGAAAATGCTGCTGTGAGGTATAATGTACAGATTCCAGGGGAGGTGAGAGAAGAGAAAGTTAAGATTTTCATCCTGTTGAGGGAGAAGGAAAAACCCAGTGAGATTGCTAACATTCCCTCCCTTACACTGCAGTAGATTCCTAGCCTGTGAAATTAGATCTCTACCAGCAATTCGTGGTGGAGAGAGAGCATCTACCTGCCCCAGGGTGAAGGGAACAAACTTCCTTGTGGTCATGTAGTGCACAGCGGGCCAACCTAGTGAATCTTCTTCCTGAACCTACGGGACTCCGGGGAGGCTGTGGAAAGGATGTCCTTCACAGCGAAGCATCAGGCCAGGGCTCCTAGAAGTGTGGGGCTTGTAGTGGGGTGAATGGTCTCCCCTGTTCTTCTCCCACTCCTGCATCTGCTTGGAACATGCAAATGTGACCTTGTTTGCAAATAGAGTGTTTGCAGGTGTATTAAGTTAAGCATCTCACGATGAGATCACCTTTGGTTATCTGGGTGGGCACTAAATCCAATGATAAGTGTCCTTAGAAAAGGCAGAGGGAGATTTGAGACACAGAAGACCACAGGCCAAGGAACTCCTGGAGGGATCGGAAGCTGGAAGAGGCAAGGAGTGCCTCTTCCCTGGAGTCTGGTAGGAGCGCAACCTGCTGACCTCTTGCTTTCAGACCTCTGGCTTCTGGAACTGTGAGGGGATAAATTCCTCTTGTTTTAAGCCACCATGTTTGTGGTTCTATAGGAAACTAATAAAGTGCTGCAGGTGAGGAGAGATGGAAACTAACAGAGAAGTAGGTAAAGTTAGAAGATGAGAGCTGGTAAGTTCAAACAGCAGGGCTCATCCTGGGGAATCCTCTGGAAAGTGGAGCTTTCAGAGCTTTTGCATGGCACACGGAGGTCCTACTGGTGCAACCAGCAGGCTCATGGCTGCTTAGAGAGCATGGCTACCACAGGAGGACAAGAGGGATGTTCTGCCTGGCCAAAAGATGGCTTGGCAAAGGAATAAAAATAAATTTCCTCTGCCTTGGCGAGATAACTGGTGTTGGTGATCTTGTGGATGGATTTCAGAGTGGAGTCAGCCCATAGCTAGCATGGTCCTTGACTACTGCTGGGTCCCGCACCCCTCAGGCCTACAGGAGAGCATTCCCAGGGCATTGCAATGTGAGTTTTGGGGATCTGTGCCCTTATTAAAAGACTTTATACATATTTTGCCTTAAAAAGAGAACAGAAAAATTACTAAGAGATGAAAAACTTGTTCTTATCTTCTAGGGAAATGACATATTATTCCCATGGGAATAATTCCATTCCTTTGAAAAAGCCCTGCTGATAAGCCCTTTGTTGAGAAAAACAAGACTTCCTGGGCACATTGAAGAGGAGTCAGAGGGGACAAAGACAGTGCTTTCTTGTTCTGCCTAATAAAGTAAAACCAAGGGGGCTAAGGTCTATGAATGGGGAGGGAATGAAGTGAGGTGGCTAGAGTAAGAGCAGGAGCTCCCAAGAACATGGAGGGAAGCTGCGTGTGGCCTGTGGAGGAATATGGCTCCTGAAAAATCTACTATAGTCAAGGATGGCCAAAGCATGTCTACCTTTGTCTGATACTGAAAGGAAGATCTTTCCTGCTCTGGGCTGTTGTCCATTACTCTCGAGCCCTCAGCGAAATTCTACACATAATACTCTTGTGTTAGAGATGCTTCAGGAAATGTGGGAAAGCTACGGTGTCCAGTGTGTGTTGAGGGGGTAGTACCTGGGAGGGGGTCTACCTGTCACAGATACTGGGAATGGAGGAGAGGGATGGCAGGCTGTGGAGCAGACTGACTCCTGGGAGGCAGGGGCAGATCCCAAGGGGCGCTCTGGATCTCCTGCTGTGTGTGGCCTGGAAGCTTTGTTTTATCTAGTAAAGGCAGGACTTATCCCAGAAGAATGGGGTTGGGGGGTCATTCAGACTGGAGGTATCTGGGCCTCTGAGTAAAATCAGATGTGCTCAGGATTTGGGGCTGAGTGGGGAAGGTTTGGGGATGCTGCGTTACTATATAAACAGCTGCATTAATTGTTCTGTGTTGTTAAACTCAATATGATTCTTCGGTACAGCATCTACCCTACGTACAGAATATCTCCCGAAGGCTGAATATATGTAAGCATATGCTTATTTGTTGGGGCGGGGGAGGTGGATACTAAGGACGGGAAAATGGAGGAAAACCACTTCAACCAGAAAAATCCATAAAACCACTGTCCCGTGATGTGCAATGTGATTCTCTTTGAACAAGGAGAGCCGAGAAATGGGCTAGCAAAGTCACAAAGCTGTTGGGGGGACTAGTCTAGGTGACTGCAGAAGGAACAGAACGTTACAAGCTAAGAACATGCCATTCAGCATTGCGATGTGAAGTCACCTTGAGAATGGGGAGGTGGCTGTTAGAATCTACTTGGTAAAAACTAACAAAAGTGGGACTTGATGCTAAATGTGTTCATTCTGTCAGATTATCAGGCTTATTCCTTTTGGATATGGAAAGGTTTTGAATATGCAGTGATAGGCGGGAGTGAAACATCATTCAAGACTTCACCCCAGGCTGTCAGATTTGTGAGCATAACCAACAGGACATCAAATGTTATTACTCTGACAATCCTAATGACCTGGGTGGGGAGGGAATCCTGTTTGCTTATTAGGGACCCTTGACTTTCCTGTGATGTCTTCCCATTGGGATTAGATGGATGTCTGCTTTCTGACTCCTTCTGAGGCTTGATTGAGGATTAGATCACTCAGTCCCAACTGGCCATTTCTCTCGGAGGATGGGCAAATCAGTGCTAATTGATACTTTTTATATTTAATTACACTTAATTTCTTCTGTCTGGCTGCCCTGAAACCGAGAAGAGGAAAACAGTGCTCTACATGCAAATCTTCTAACATAAACATTTCTTAACCTCATTTGCTGCAGGATTAGTCCAAATATAGAATCCTTAAGATAAAAGCTGCTTAAACTGATTTCTTATCTGTATTTCCATCCTGTCTCTGGAGTCCCTCTTTCTGGAAACCATCTCTGTGATGGGAATTTTCTTATTCTCTATTTCCCTAACACTCAACTCTTCCATATTTAGTATTATAATCATTTCTGTACTTTTGTTAGTTTGCCTAAACTAATTTGATAACCCTCAGGTCTATTTCTCCCCCTTTGAACCACCAGGCATGGGGCTTTGGTCACAGTGTTCTTCCCCATGGTTTTAATGGCATCACCCCTCCTTCAAAACCTTGATACTTCCCACTTCCTTCTGCATAAGGCTCCTGACCTAGTCCCAACTCACGGTTCTAGATTTTCTCCCAAGTCCACAGGACTTACACCTGCTTGCTTCTCTCCCTCCCTTTGCAAGTATGAGTGCTGCATCCTACTCTGGACATTCCCCTCACCTCTTGTTCCTTCCCTCTACTCTTGAGGACCGTTTCATGCAATAAATCTCTTGCGTATCTAATCCTGTCTTGGTGTCTGGTTTTAGAAAGGTCCAAAATGGCATGAAAGGGTTTCCAGCCTCCCCTCATACTTACCAGACTCTTAGATCCTTGGTTTGACCCTAGACCCCTTATTTCTTGGAGAGTTCCTTTAGAGACTTGCTTTTCTGGCCAGAGGACCCTGGGTAGGGTCATTCTGGTCCTTCCTGACAGATGTCCTAACTATGAATCTTGGAGTTTGAATTGAGTTTTCCCTCTTTAGAAAGACACATAGCTCCTTTCTGCAAATTGTCTTGTCCCATCCATGGAACTCAGCACTCAAGGGGAGAGACATCTTCTGTGCCTATTTATTTAGCATATGTCTTGTTCCATCCTTTTTTCCAGAGCAAGGAAATGCTTATTACTCTTAGAGTTTGAAATCCAAGGTAGAAACAATTTAAGTGATTAAAAAAAATTTTTTTTTGCTCCTGGTAACTATTACTACCTCTGGACTTAATAGAGGCTCACCTGGTTCTACATATCTCTTCAGTGAACACCTTTTCCAAGTATTTCTTTTTTGTTTCACTATCCTGTAAGTTTTTTTTTTTTTTTAAATTTTAAGCTTCTTGAGACCTGCTGCTTGTGTTTCAGATTGCTTATTTGTAATATTGAGGACTAGATTAAATTATTTTATTTTTTTAGAGCAAGCCCCAGCACAGGGCAGGGGCAGTGAAGAGGGAGAGGAGAGAGAGAATCTCCAACAGTCTCCATGCTCAGCGTAGAGCCCAACACGGGGCTTGATCTCACAACCATGAGGTCATGACCTGAGCCAAAACCAAGAATTGGATGCTTAACTGAGCCACCCAGGTGCCCCTAGATTAAGTTATTTTAAAGATCTCTTTTAGTTGTGTGATTTCCCAGAAGGATCTGTTAGAGATGGTCTAGTAAATGATTTTCTTCCTCTGAATATTGTGTCCATTCTCTTTGATAATCTACCTTTCATTTATCCAAAGCATTTTGCAGTTTGTTCACGTACATTACATTAGTTGATCCTTGTATCCACCTTGTGAAATATCAGGGTAAATATTAGCTGCCTTTTACATGTCAGGAACTTGAGACTAGTTGAAATTAAATGACAAGTCTGCAAGTGCCTGGGGGAATCACTGGGTCTGGTGCCCCATGTCCTACTAATCCCCTAACTCAAGATGATTTTCTTTCCACTTCATGACTGGCAACTGCTAACTCAGCATTCTTCATGAAGCACCTTCATGTTTCTCTTACTTTCAACCATCGGCACTTAGGGGCAGAGGGTTAGAAAAGGTGTCTGAGATTCAAATGCCTGAAAACATAAGTCAGGGTAACAGGGTCAGAATCCCACGTATGGGAGGGAGGGGACTGTGGCAGACGGAAGAACACATCTATTTGAGGGGGACAGTACCCAGGCAGTCCTAGCCCTTTGTGCCATTCAGGAATGCTGGCCTGGGGTGGTTAAATTTTCAGTTTTCCAAAGAAAGCTGGAAATAACATATTTTAGTGTGAAATCTGCATTTTAAGATGCTCAAAAGAAATTTAAAAAATGAAAACCTGAGAGGCATCTAGGTGATGCATTTGGTTGAGCATCTGACTCTTGCTTTTGGCTTGGGTTGTGACCCCAGGGTCATGGGATTGAGCCCCACGTCAGGCTCTATGCTGAGCACAGGGTCTGCTTGAGATTCTCTCTCCTTCTCCCTCTGCCCCTCCCTGCTCGTGCTCACATGTTCTCTCTCTCCCTTTAAAATGAATAAATAAAAATAAATCTTAAAAAAGAAAACCCTAGGAGGCCAAAATACATCTACAAGTGGTGTTTGGGTCCATAGATCCCCAATTTAGGGGCATCTGATATGGAGGGATGAGCCATGTCGAACTTATTCTGTAAATTCTCCTCTCAAAAGCCTATGAAATAAAATTTGGTAAATTTTACCACCTTTACTAAAAGTTTGGTTGTAAATAATATAAACAGGAATAGTCATCAATTGTTGGATGCCTACTGTGTTCCGGGGAGTATGCTGGGTATTTGGTGCACAATATCACTAATTCTAGCAACGTTAGGATACATCTATATTTTATCCTTATTTTACAGATGAGGAAGATGAGGCCCAGAGCTGACCTAGTTTGCCGAGACCACACGGTAAGTAGTGGAACCGGGGTCCAACCCAGGTTTCTGGCCTCAAAGTGCGTTCTTGCTCTTCATTTAATACACATATCACCAACATCCTCAGAGAAGAGAGAGAGGATGAAATGAAACAGACGGTACTTCTTGGGGCACCTGGGTGGCTCAGTCGGTTAAGGGTCTGCCTTCGGCTCAGGTCATAATCCCAGGGTCCTGGGATTGAGCCCCACATTGGGCTCTCTGCTCACTGGGGAGCCTGCTTCTTCCTCTCCTCCCTGCTCGTGTGCTCTCTCTCGCTGTTTCTCTCTCAAATAAATAAAAATCTTAAAAAATGGTACTTCTATTTTGAAACAAGTCAAAAGTGATCTTGTTATATGCATGGAGAACTTAAAAGACAAGCATAATCCTCTTTTTTGGGGGGGGTAGTGGAAGAGGTGTGTTTCTCTTTGTGAACATGCACAGGGAAGACAAAAAGACACTGCCCACAGTAGGATGTGTTCCTCCTTTCTTTCAAAACTCGAAGCCAGAAATAGGCTCCCGATCAGCTAGTGTGTGGCTTTGTATTCAGGCTTTCTGTCTGCGTTGACCATAATGTCCTTCGAGATGGCCACTAGCTTGCTACTGCTCCCTCTTGACTCCTGTTTCCAGAAAGCAAAGCTCGGGTGAAAAAAGACCTTTTGTTTAGGATCTGAAGTCAAGTCCAAATATAACAAGATCCCAATAACTTCCTCCACCCCCTAGGGTTTAAAACCAAATTCAGTCTGCCCAGATGGCTGCTCCAGAAAGACAGAGCATTCCCCCACTGCTTCCTCTTTCTGCTGGCTGCCCACTGATTACAGCTAATGGCTCCCAGCTGTACTGCCTCCGAAGACTGGGGGGAAGACGAGTCTTTGAAAAATAATTTAATAACCAGACTCCTCCAGGGATGGGTGGGGTTGATGCCAATCCTGTTGGAGCACTCTCTCATTCAGAATCTAGCTGCATGGCATGCTTTGGAGAGAGAGGAGTTGCTATGTGCATTTTGAAGCCCTCTCGGTATTCCCTATAAGAATACACGCTACTCCTTAAGCCTGGTTGGAAAAAATTCATCTCCAAATGCTAAAATAAAATAGATATGTATGCCATATACTTCTTTAGCTCCAATTCAGAGAACTATAGGAACTATCTCTTACAGCTATGACTTTATCAAAATCACAGATACTTTAATATCAATCTCTTTGAATGATTTTCTGACATGTTTGTATCCTACAAATATTTCAGTGTCTACGATATTTTAAAACTTGGCAACCTTGAGTGTCCGTTTCATCTTTGAAATACCAGATTCTTTGAAAGGTTGACTTCAAATACTGTACCCATCAGAGTGAAAAATCAAAGCTCAGAGGATATCAGCTATGCAAACTCTTGATAAGTCTTTTAGGGCTCGGTGAGCCATCTTTCTTCATTTTCTTCCTCTTTTTTATTTTTGGATGGGGAAGGGAGGAGGAAGGAATTTCACCAAGCTTACATTTGATGGTTTCCTGAAACCCTTTTTCTAGAAGTGTTTAGTGGTATTTGGAATCTCCCCTCCATGATACTGCAGACAAGAATTATTGCACACATCCATACGGAACGTTGCCTGTGCACCCAGCCAGGTGCTGAGGTTAGATACATAAACAACTTGTCGGTGCTTCATGTGCTTTCAGAGCACTGGCCGAACAGATCACAGTCTTGAGCAATTGACTACGGTGTTGTCCAGTTCTAGAATAATCTCTTTATAGATCATCTTCTCTTCCTAGGAGGTAATGTGGTTTTGTGCAAAGAGCATGAGCTCTGGAGTCAGAGTTGAGTTTGAATATTGACATGCTCCTTGCTTAAACGTTCTGAGCTTTACTTCGTTCATCTGTAAGATGGAACTTGCAGGCTTGCTGGGAGGAATAACATCATGTTGGGATGCTGGCAGGATGGTTTGTAGGCCTCCTTTTAAGTAATTGAATTGTAGCCTTTGTTGTTATACTCCATTCATTATATGCTATGTATTTATATATGTACAGAAAATCAGGCAACGGAGTCCTTTGTTGTGCTTTCAATTGACTCACAGGGAAAAGAGATAGGGGAAAGTGGATTTCTGTTATAAGGTACTTACAATTTAACTCTTATTTTCATCGTGTTTTAGTCTTCAAGTAAGCATGAGAGGTAGATACCGTTAAACCTATTCTAAGGCTGGGGAGTTAAGTCTTGGAAGGGTTAAGTCCTGTCCGAGGATACTGTCTTTGGAGGATTTTCCATCTTGGTTGTAGTATATAAATTTGAAAGCTTCATATTCTGGCATTTCTATTTTGGCTTTGAAATACTGAATCTTCTGAAGGGTTGTCTTCAAATACTTGTTCCATTCAGGGTTCTGTACTATTCAAGAATACAATTAAACATGCACAGTCTATCCTAGGGAAGCAGAGTTGATGGAGGAGGCCTGCTGCTGCTTTATGGTTACTACTAAGCATTAAGCCCTTAGAATGCTGGAGATTTTCAGCTTGACTCAAGGGCTGGCTCTTTTGGGAATGAGTTCAATAAGAGCAAAAGATAAGTTACCATGAGAAACTTATTCAAGATTCTGACTTCAATGGAATCTTTTTTTTTTTCTATGTAAGTATAAAACCTGGAAAAATGTTGCATAGTATATGAATGGCTACTATTTTTATGAATTTACTAAAGGGGCAGATACAGAGCTTAGCGCTTTACAGGAGTAGCTTGCCTCCCTCCTGCCCCACCCCTTCCTTCTTTCTTTCCTTCCATTTCTTTCTCTCCTTTCTCCCTCTCTCTTTCTCCTTCCCTTTCCCTCCCTGCTTTCTTGATTATTTGGGAGGGGCTGTGTGCCTCACATACTTTCCACCCTTTCTGTAATCAAACCCCACTTCCTGATTATAGGGGGAGGCATATGATCTGGATTAGGCCAAATTCTCTCAACTAGGAATTTAAATATTGAGTGTAGAGACCAGGGGCAAAGCCAACTGGAGTTGAGTCATATAATGGCGGGACCTCAGCTGGGTAGTCCATGGAAGGGCTCCTGCTACTGCCCCCTGGGGTTGCCCATGGTTTTTGCCCATGGTTTTTGCACCTCTTCCATAATCTGGTGAGCCGTCTCAGTATCTTTCCAAAACGTTGTTTTGCTTAAATTACCCAGAGTTAATGTTGTTTAAAACCAGAACCTTAACTGACTAGACACATATGATCTATCTTAATCTTCACATCTATCTACATAGTAGGTGTTATTCTTTGCATTTTACAGATGAGAAATTGAAGCTTCATGAGGATAAAGCTTTGATCAAGATCATACTGTTGGGAAGAGGCTGAGTTGGTGTTCAAATTCTATGAAAGCCAATATTAGACTTACTATGCTTTAGTGGTTTAAAATTTAAAGGAAAATGAATAGCTGGAATAAAATATTTGCAGTGTTTGAGATCATCCACAGTGCTTAATAGCTTTAAATTATGAAGAAGTCTTAAGCATTAGAAAAAAATTTAGCATGCTAATGGAAAAACTGGGCAAAGGATGTGAATACCATTTTTTAAAGAATTAGTATCAATGTGTCATACATATAAAAATGTTTAACCTCCTCAATGCAGAAAGAAAAAACAGTGGTGCACCATTTTCAACCCTTATTGATTAAAAAATATAAAATTAAGTTTGAGCAAAGTTTGGGGAAAATTTGTTTCTAAAGCTCTGTGCAAACTTTAGTGAGAGACAAATACATTAAAATCTCAAATTTGCTCAAGTGGCCATCCTAAGAATATAATCAGGGATATAGAGAAAGATTTATGTACCAGGGTATTTTCATAATGATATTTATAATAGCAAAAATAAGTAAGCTAAGTGTCTAATGATCTGGAAATGGGAATAATTGGGAAAAATGTTAAAACAGGAGGTCACAATATTCTCTCACTTAAAATTTATTGAGTATCAACAATGTTCAAGGCACTGTTAGAGACATTGGAGAGATTGCAATGAACAATATAAAGTCTCTGCTCTCATAAACTTCCATTCTTATGGGGAAGAGGACAAGCAAACAGATACATGTATGATTATAATCAATATTACAGTTAAGTATAAAATAGAGTTAAGGGGATAGAAATTGATTCAAAGGAGGGAGCACATGTTTCAAGATCTGAATGGAGTGCAACATTAAGCTATGTAAAGATATGGAATATATCCATGAATAATTGCCATAATACAGGGTAACAAATCACTGCAAAACTCAGTGGTTTAAGATAAAATGATTCTCTCCACATAATTTATTCTTTCTGAGGTAGGTAAGCAGGGTTTAGCTGATTCAGTCTGAGCTTGTCTGGGCTTGGCACCAACTTGAAAATTATGCTCAGGTCTGTGTCATGTGAGTCTCAACCTTTTTGGACAAGCCAGTCAGCTGGAGCATGTTCCCCTCATGATGACAGAGGGACAAGAGGACAAACCCTGTCACACAAGCATATTGCAAATCATTATTTGTGTCATGTTCGCTGACATTCTATTGCCAATTCCTAAGCAAATCACACTGACAAGCCTAATCTCAGTTGGAAAGGGAAACCCGTCCCATCCAGAGTAGAAGAGGTAGGTGAATGAATATTTGATGAACAGTAACTCAAACAATCTTATGAGAGGAGAGCATCCCAGGAAGAAAGAAGAGCATGTACAAAGGTCCTGTGCTGGAAGTAAGCTTAGTGCCACAAGAACGCTAGTGAGGTTTACGTAGAATAGGCAGGAGAGTGAGAGAAGAGACATGCAGGCCTAGATAGTACGTGGTCTCAGGGCCAAGGTTGGGTAGAGAGTTTAGATTTTATAGGAGGGTATTAGATAAACACTGGAGGTTTTCAGCAAATGACAATCTAATTTACATGTGAGAGCATGACCCTAATTTTATTTTTGTTTTATCTTTAAAAATTTTTATTTTTAAAAAATAATTTTTTAAGTAAGTCCTGTGCCCAACGTGGGACATGAGCCCATGACCCCAAGATCGAGTCATGAGCTCTACTGACAGCCAGCCAGGTGCCCCGACCCTAATTTTATATAAAAAGATACATGCCTGATAGAGAAAAGACTGAAAAAAAGACAAATATAAACAGTGACTTTATCTCAGCAGTATAATTATATATAATTTCATATATGCATTATTTGTATTTTACTGTAGTTTCCAAATTTGGGAATAATCATGAATTTATTTTTCAAACAGTAAAACTATGATCTTAAAAAGGTCTCTATAGAGCTCTCATAGAAAATTAATTAACAAGATACATCAGTGGACTAGTAAGCCACTTTCAGCCCTAATTTCTTTTTTTTTTTAATGTTTTTTTATTATGTTAAGTTAGTCACCGTACAGTACATCCCTGGTTTTTGATGTAAAGTTCGATGATTCATTAGTTGCGTATAACACGCAGTGCACCATGCAATACGTGCCCTCCTTACTACTCATCACCAGCCTATCCCATTCCCCCACCCCCGCCCATCTGAAGCCCTCAGTTTGTTTCTCAGAGTCCATAGTCTCTCATGCTTCATTCCCCCTTCTGATTACCTCCCCTTTCTTTATCCCTTTCTTCTCCTACCGATCTTCCTAGTTCTTATGTTCCATAGATGGGAGAAACCATATGATAATCTTTCTCTGCTTGACTTATTTCGCTTAGCATTATCTCCTCCAGTGCCGTCCATGTTGCAGCAAATGTTGAGAATTTGTTCTTGTTGA
This sequence comes from Ailuropoda melanoleuca, assembly GCF_002007445.2. Lineage (NCBI taxonomy): Eukaryota > Metazoa > Chordata > Mammalia > Carnivora > Ursidae > Ailuropoda > Ailuropoda melanoleuca. The sequence goes on along the minus strand of NC_048222.1, from coordinate 8,570,784 downwards.
TAGCTGAGTAATATTCCATTGCATATATGGACCACAACTTCTTAATCCAGTAATCTCTTGAAGGGCATCTCGGTTCCTTCCACGATTTAGCTATTGTGGACAAAGCTGCTATGAACATTGGGGTGCATATGGCCCTTCTCTTCACTACGTCTGTATCTTTGGGGTAAATACCCAGTAGTGCGATGGCTGGATCATAGGGTAGCTCAATTTTTAACTTTTTAAG